>NC_057413.1:6051900-6401900 GCF_019320065.1 Cervus canadensis | reverse complement strand
GCTTAGTGTTATGTGGTAAAAAGAAATCTAAAATGCAAGGAGAGCAGAAATAACCCACACACGCCACGGACACACCCGCCATCTCCTAGCATCACCCAACCACCCATGTCAGAGGATGAAACCACAGAGCGCCAGGTACCGCTAGTTCTCACACCCCGGCATCACTTCTTACGATGCTTAGGGATATTTCTCCTTGTCCATTTCAATGAACAATTCTTTTTTATATTAAACGTGGTTGCTGTGCAGGTATGCCATCTCAGCTTTCCGTTGTTTTTATTACGATGATACTGCCCTCTTTGTGACACACCGTGGGAGAGAAACTGAGAGTCTGACCCTGAAATGGGTTTCTCTTGGAAGCTTGTCTTTAGAAACATTATTTGCTGAGTTAACCAGGAGTTAAGAGCTAACAGCTCCGTTAATGATCAGAGTTGACTCAACTGTTTTTCTGAAGGCAGGAATGAAGTAGTCTGAAGTGGATTATTTACAAACAGAGAGCAATTTGTGTGATTGAAGAGAACTATGATTCCTTTCTACAAAAGCAGTGCCCAAACTCATCCTGGCCCCTATGGACATAGATGAGAAACATTCACAATCAAATTGGGAACATTAAGTCCTTCCCCAAAGAAGTAATTGGTGTTTCCCATGGAACTATAGCATCAGAGTATGTCCCATGGTGACCATCAGAGTGAGGAGAGAAAAGGACATTGGAATGGAAAGTTGTGTAGTTCATGCATATGGGGAGGTCTTGAACTTAAAAAAATTCTATTCCTTAGGACCATGACTGAGAAAAGGAAAGGAGGGAATAAAAGAGATCTGAGGCTAAACCTTGGTGCCCTATAACTAAGCTTTAAATGTTGCTCATGTGTAAAACTACTTTTTTTTCCTCTTTGATGCCTGAAAGGATGATGTCAAACCATCTTTGCTTTCACAGAGAGTTTTATTCTTTTTAACAAAAGAGCAGCACTGAGCATAGTTGCTGGAAAAATCTATGTTAGAGAAGAAGGAAACTCGGGGTAGAGGGCCTTTCTACAGTAGATACTTATGGATACATACATTTCTCTCTTTCTATCTCTCCCTCTCTCCATCCTTTCCTTCCTTCCTAAGTTCCTCTCTCCCTGCACCCCTTCCTTCTTTTTCTCTCTAACTACACAAAAAATTTAATGTCTTTGGGGGTGCTTGGTAGACTTAGATTTTCCACAGCAACATCCATTTAGAAGTGGGAATATTTTCAACCGCAGGTCAGGGATTTCTCAGAGTGGCCCAATTCCAGGCTATGCTTTTTTTGGTGCGTGATTTTTCTATGGAAACAAAGATTCTATCTGCTAAATTTCAGTAACAATCCGAAACACAGGCCCTCAAACTGAAGGTGGAGTCTCATGGTCCAGCCTCTGCCCATCACAACTCCCTCTGTTGGGCATCCATCACCACTCTTAACTTTTGCAAGTGGAAAGATCCCTGGCCCTGGGTTTCCTTTGGACCCACATGTCTCCAATCTCTTTCTCTCATGAGCTGTTCTGGCTCATCACCCTTTAAAAATCCAGCCTATCTTGGGGAAATGTACACACATATGTATACAAATTTATTTACATTCATATCTGAGGTGTTTGGTCAACCTAAAGTTAACTATCATAGCTTAAAAGAATTTTTCCTGAGGCTCAGAGTTAATGCCAGGATCGAATTTCCGTTTTACCTTGTCAGCTACCAAATCCTGCGTCAGGATCCACCTCCCCACCCCATCTTTTTTTGGAGCCCCCGGGTCTGGGCTGAGCCTTTGTCCCCAGCATGGAGTCGGCCTCCAGGGCCAGATCTCAGCTCCAGGCTCCAGGATCCCGCCCGGGAGGAGGCTAGCACGGTCCATACCCCCTAGGCGCCGGCCCGGGAGCCTTCTTAGCTCAATTTCCAGGAAAAAAAAAAAATCCCGCCGTGCGCCCCCTCGGATTAAAAGCATCTTGCTGCTTGATTTTGATGGTCTGGAGTAGGAGGCGGGAGGCGAGGCGGTGAAGGCTGGGTCGGGGGCCAGGAGGCTCCAGCCCACTTGGGGTGGGTCGCAGGCGCGGGTGGGGGGCACAGGAGGCCGAGAGGGGTGTGGGAGGCCTGGGCGGCGGCCCCCGGGCCCTCCTCCGGGTTAGACCCAATTAAACTGCAATAAAACCCTGAGATAGAGGTTTGGGACTTGCCAGCTTCCCTTTTGCGCTCGCCGGTGCAGTGAGCGAGAGCTGGGAGGCTCCAGGTCAGAGTTTTCAGGGCCTTTTTCACGGGAATGGCGCTTTAATTAATGACTGGAGGCGAGATCTGGGCAAGTTTCTTGCTCCACGACTCCCAAGGCGGCGCGAAGTTTCAGACTCCCGGCTCGGGTCTCTAAACTAAGAGCGGCGTGGGCCTTCGACTTGGGGACCCACACCTTCCCTCGCCCACCAGGCCTCCCCGAGCTTTCCACCCTCAACCCATCTCGGCAGAGCTGTGACTGTCCGACCTCTCCCCCAGGCTTCCTTTTCACCGAGAAGACCAAGACCCCTCGTGGACCCGCGCCGCCCGCCCACAGCAGGACAATGACCATTAGCCATCTGAATCTTTACACTCTCATTAAGACCTTGTTTGGTTGCGAAAATTCAGTTGACCTTCCAATACCCGTTTGAGCCAGCACCCCAGACCAGAGACTATCTTAGGAGTGGGAGGTTCTATGGAGGACTACTTATGTGACCCGCCTTCCCCCCGCCCCCCACGCCCCGGGTCTCCGCACCCAACACGGATCGCCCATTAGGATGACCTCAGATGAAAGCCTTGGGTGCTGATCCTCGCCAATCCCAGGACGATTTGCACTTTCGCTTCCCCTCTTCCCTGCCCCCTGCCTCCTTCCTCCCCCTCCCTCCTTCCTCCCCCTCCCTCCTCTCAACACTCACCCTCCTCCCTCCTCCCTCCTCCTTCCTTTGTAAAAATGCGCTCTGACTTTTGGGGCGGGGGCGGGGAGGCTGGCTGGGCTGGGCTGGGGAGGGGGGCTTCGCAGATAGTTGATATTCCGGGTCCAGCAGCTCTCCGCGCTCCCATTCTCTAAGCTCAGCCGGGGGGAAGTGTCGCCCCGGGCCAAACATATGCTTCTTTCCAGCGCGCTAATCCACCTTCAGCGTGGAGGCATAATTGCTCGAGTGTCCATGGATTCGCGGCGCTTTGTCCCTCGCTGGCTCCCATCAGCCCTGGCACACGCCATTTCAATCAAATCTTTTCAGAAAACTGTCTCCTTTTATCAAGTCCCAGCCCCTGCGAACGACCGGAGCATTTAACAAAACACCCTCGGTGTTCCGCCCGCCTCCCTCGGCCCTGGCGGAGCTGGGAGCTGAGATTATTGCAACAACTTTTCATTGAGTTCAGCCTCTGAGAAGGGAGAGAGAGAGAGAAAGGGAGCAGAAGAGGACGGAAGAGAACAACAACAAAAAAGCAGCATGAGCATCCTGGACACACACGTGTCTTTTTCTAAAGCCCTCGGTCCTGGTGTCAGGTGTATTGGAAAGGAAAGGTCAGAGGTCAGCCTCAAAGTGAAAACATGCTTCATCTGTTATATTTTTCTTTGGAATTACAGAAATCAAGTGCCTCTGTCGAGTATTCCAGCAGTCCAGTGGGTTAAAAAGCTGGGCAGAAACAGGCTTGGAAAATGGTCAGAGAAGAGGGAAGGACCATGTCTGAAGGATGTTTTTGAATAGTCTCTTTCTCAAAAAATTCTCACAAAAAAAATCCCTCATGTTGAGCCCCATGTAGTATCCCCCCTCTCTCTCTTTTACTGCCAGCGAAGGGGATAAATGGAAGTTGAATCTGAAGATCTCTGTCTTTATGACAGTACTCTCTGGGTAAATATGCAAGTCTTACACACTCCTGATTTAATATCTTGACTGGATTCCCAGCTTCAGGAGAAAAAAGAAAAGAGAGAACGAGAGATTGAAAAGATGAACTCTGGATAAGACCCTATGAGGAGATCTTTAAAATATTTGTAATGCTGTAGAAAAAAGTAATGAACCCAGATGCAAAAGACGAAGCACCAGGTTTGATTTTGTGTAGCAATTATTATGCAAATATACACAAAGAGAAGAGGTTGTAGTTCTATTATAGGAACACAGCTTTGCTGCTTGTTTATAAAATGAGAACCTCAGAGTAATGAACAGTGTTCTTCAAATCCAGAATCACCCACATTGAGACCGATTTCAAGGACTTACGTAATTTTCTTCTGCAGCAATTTATTTCCTGATGAGGGAGGAGAAGAAAGGCAATGTGGTTGGACATGACCACTTGCTCTACAGTCTTAGAATACAGCAGGACTTTATGGTTTAAAATATGGGGTGTTCTGGTGACTCCCCTCACTCCTCACAAGTCCAAGTTAAGGAAACTACGAAAGGCTTGCAAGTGATAAGGTCTTCCTTGATCACATAGACCCCACAATGCCAATCCCAGTAGCCATGGTCCAGTTCCAAAGTCAGATGAAATCCTTGATGTCCTCTCCATTAACTAAGTGGATGAACCAAATTTGCTGTGAATGCCAAGGTCCAGGTGTCTAAGTCAGACCTCCATACCCACAGTTTAAATAGGTGATTGCAGATGTAATGCCTGAAGTCCTCTAAAAATGTCCAGGCTGTGAGATGGGAAGGGATTGGATTTAAAGGGGAAGGCTGTCCCAACTCACCCTGGAGGCTGGGAAATTTCTTAGCTAAATCTTGAGAACTAGAAATTACTTTGTTATGAATATGAAACACTAAAGGATGGTGGAAATCTTCGGAAATTTAAACCATGAGGATCGTCAAAGGGAAAAAGAGTGAGTTTTCAGTTTTTATTCATTTGTGTATATTATGCTCTTTTTGTAGTTATAGAACAAAAGAAATGCACAGTAACATCAAGACTTCCTCCAATTCAATTCTCTTTTCATCTCTTTGGTAAGGTTGGGGGTGATGAGGGGGCCGGAGGGGAATTCAGAAGGAAGCCGTCATCTTGGAAAGGAGAGAGAAGTTAAAAACCATGATGGCAAGGACTGTAAGAACTCTCCAGTGGGGAAGATCATGCTCAGTATACATAGTTGTTACATATTCTCTCAATTTCTCATCACACCCTCCATGGTCAGTTGAATGGGCTCCAGCAAAGAATGTGTTTTCTGGAATATCAGGGAGCATGGAAGTGAAGAGTTCTAAACCTTGAGAATATTTCTCCAAGTCAAAATGGTCTTGAAGATTCCCATTAAGTTTGCAGGTTGGGAACTGGGTGGGTTTCTCCTCTTACATTGTGAGACATAAGCGGGTGTCTCCTGAAACAAGGTGGGATGAGGGAGACTGATTATGGGGAGATGATGAATTGCAGGGGGCTTCTAACCATCCCCCCGGAACTCCACCTAAAAAAGTTCCAGGAACAACAGAATAGAGGAAAGTTCTGATGAGGGAAATCTAAAATTAAACAAATCCTTTAATAAGGAGATCATTCTGAGGGGGATTTTTCTTTTTATTTTCATGTGAAGAGATACAGATCTCACCCAACAGCACTAGTGTCCAACTCTGTTTCAAGGCTGAGAAGCATCTTGCTGGGTTGGTTCAGGAAAGCTGGGGAGAGCTGTCAGGGATGCCTGGACCGGTCATGCCCCTTGAGGCTCCAGAAAACCCATGTGTCCCTCAGCGACGTGGCTTAGAAGGGGAAGAATCCACCTGCTTGTTTCTGAAGGGGCTTTTTGCTACTAACTCCACCAGGAGGTCTGAGGGAGAATGGAGCACAGAGGTGCCTCAGATAATGGTGGGGTTGGGAAATTCCTCCCCAGCCCTTGCAAGTCAAGAGAGTCAAGTCACTGGTCTGTGTGCAGAGCTAGAGCTACTTAGAGAAACTATGTCAGTCAGTGTTAGTAAGTATGGAGAAAGTCCTAAGAAAAGGTAGCAAGAAGAGTTCCTCCCAGAAGGAAGCAGGAGTTGAGTATCCTCCTGGATCCCTCTCCCTCCCTACCTTCCCTTCCCGCCTCATTGAATATTTTGGCTGAACTTTATGTTCCTTTGTATTTCTCCCCTTTGCCGAGAAAACCTTAAGAACCTTCTACTAGGCTTAGATTTAACCACAAGCCTTACTGAATCTGGCTTATGAAAACCAGACTTCTCTACGAGACGGGTCTTCTGGCAGCAATTAGTCTGACTTTTCTTTAACAAAATTCTTTGTAATGCCATTCAGAAAACCAGTTGGTAGGAGTTTGTGTGTGTGTGTGTGTGTGTGTGTGTGTGTGTGTATGTGTGTGTGTGTGGGTATGGGAGGGCTCGCTGGGGCGGGGAATGGTGGTACAGAAGGCCAATTTGTCTGATCTGGTGGAAAAAGAATCCCAATGTTAGCACATTAACTTTGGGAGCTGTGAAATATTTAATTAGTGCACTGGTTGGGATCCTATTAAAACTGGCTCTATTTCTGAAGACTGCCCTGAAAATCTGCATCTTCCTTTCCAGTGTGCAGAGTAGAAAACAGCATGGCCATCTTTCCTTGGCGCTGAATTTTTTCAGTTTACCAAAGCAATTTATCTTTTTTTTTTTTTATTTTTTTATTTTTTATTTTTTTTAATTTTTTTATTAGTTGGAGGCAATTTATCTTTAAAAGCAGCATTGTCTGGAACGAAAGAAAGAAAAGATCCAATGAGTAAAATATTCCCATCTAGAAGATTCTATGGGTGGACAAGAGAACAGAGTGCTTGGGTCCAGGAAAGAACGGTCTGCCTCCATCCAAGCAGTGACCTCCCTGTGTCTGATTGACGGGTAGTCACAAAGTCCTAGAAACGCCTTCCTATTGGCCTCCTCCCCTACATGTATTTAAGAATCTAACCCCATAACTAACACACACACACACACACACACACACACACACACCAAACAAGAGACCTATTCATCCAGTCTGCAAAGCCACCTCTCTTCTCCTGGTTATGCAAATACTAAATTGAATCAAGGGGCTACAGCGGTTCAGCCCATTGCTGAAATATGATAGAAAAAAAAAGTTGGGTGTTCCAAGGAAATTGATTCCAACAGTTCATTTTCAGTCGGGGTGGACGTCTGTGTGTCTGGAGGTGGAGACACAAATCCATCTTTTTGAAGTTGTGGCTGCCAAGCTGGGAAGCAGCTCACAGGTTTTGATTCCCCACCTCCCCGCACCCCCCTCCGGCCCCCCCCCGGGGGGGGGGATAAGATTTTGAGTCACTTAAGATGCAATGAAGAAAACTCTGGGGAGCCTGTCGCAGCGGGTGGGGGAGTGGGGAAGGACTCTGGTGTGAACTCTCTGGCATCACGGTTTCCTCGCCGTTGACAGGACCCGAGGTCCAAAGGGCCGGTTCAATTGCGAGTCGATCCTAGCCGGGGAAGCGGTCAGCTCCTGCCTGCATCCTGCCGGGAGGAGGAGAAGGCGGTGGAGACGGCTGGAGGAGAGCCCTCTGAGAGCAAACACGCGCTCCCTGTCCCCTTCGGACCTGGGGGCGCTGGGACCTTCCAAAGAAAGGACAGGGTCGTCTTCTCAAAAACTAGCGGACACCCTGGGCGTTCCTTCTCCTCTCCAGGCCTCCGGAGTCGTCGACTTGGCTCACTTTCTGGCAGCCAGGCTGCGCTCCAGACCTCAGTTTCCCAGATGCGCGGACCAAGCCGGGAAGTTTCCACGGGGGCCGGGGACGCTTGTGCTTCGGGAAATCGAAGTGGGGACCGGGGTGGGGGTGCGGAGGAACGGGGTCAGCCTCTTTCCCGTAGTCCAAGGCGGGGTTCCCCACGCGCGGGCCCCAGGGCCGTGCCCCAGTAACCCAACCCCAAGCCCAGAACAATAAAGACAGGACGCGGCGCTGGTTCTCCGTCACCATCTCCATCTTGAGCACCGTTAAAAAAAAAAAAAAATCCAATCTTTCTACACACCCAATACATCATTTCAATAAGAATGACTTCACTTTAATAAAGATTTAATACGTTAAATCTGTCCTTGTCGCTGATTGATGCTGCTTTGTCTTGAAAACGATTTGGGTTTTCTTGATCCAGGATTCTGGGGGCAAGGCTGTAATTCAGAGTTGGGGTTGTTATTATTGTTGGGTAACACTACCCAAGGAGGCGAAGCCCCGCGTGCGCGATGACACACACGCGCGCTCGCACACTCGGAGGCCCCGCTGGCATTTTCTCCTTGGGCTTCTCCAGCGTGGAAACCTGGAAAGCTTTTCTCGAACTGCCCGGGACGTGGGGGGAAGGGGAATCGCAAGGGGAGGGGGCGCGCGGGCCGAGCGTCTGTCGGAGAATCATTTGCCCTGAATCACAAATTTTCACGGCTTAAAAAGAAAAGGTAAAGCTAATGTCTGGCTCAATTAATAAACATGGTAATTTCACACCCGGAGAAGGACATAATTTCATCCGAGCGCTATCGGCGCCATCACAAAGGGTCAAGGCGCAGCTGCGGCGAACCCGGGTCATTACGGAGTCGCCGAGCGGCTCCCGCGCCCCGGCCCAGCGCGCGCCTCGAGGCGAGGGATGGCTGCGGGCGAGGCCGGGGCGTCCCCCGATAAAGGACTTACCCACCGTGCGGGAAATGGAGCCTCTTTCAGACCCGGAGTAATCAGCTCGCAGACGTAGAGCCCGCCCCGGCCCTCCCCCGCCCCCACATTTACTTTTCAAAAATCAAAGACGAACAAGCCAACACCCGCTCTCCACCACCTCCAGTCTTTTTCTCTTCTCCAGTCCTTTTAAGAAGAAATCCACCACCAATAAAATATAGACACACACCTACATATGTTTCTTTTTTTTGAGGTTGTCTTTTGATTCGTTGTCAATAGAAGCCTATTGTATCTGTAAATTTCAGGACAGTTGCAGTTGACAAATTTGTGGTGTCAAGATTTGGGGCCAGGAGCTGGGAGACAAGATATTAGCTTCAATCTCATAATCTCTTAATCACATTACACTTTAAGTGAGCATGTGTAATTTCACCCATCAATGATTAATTTAAGCGTTTGGAGCACAATGACTTGTCTCACACACAAATACTGACTGGAGCATTGTTTGCTAGAAAGAAACCCTGAGATTTAGGAAAAAGAACCTATCTTGTCCGTTCCATTACGAGTCCCACTTCGGAATCAAAATGCATCTGTAATCGAGATCCGCCGGGCCCGTCTTCTCAAAGGATGAGGCCCCAGAGGCAAGTCCCCCCGAGCCACGGAGAGAGGGGGGCGCCCCTCCACCCTTCTCTGGGTTTAGATTTTTAAGCAGATCTTCAAAGCTCAGATAAATGCCCATTAAACAGTCACATGCAAATAGGATGGAGCCGGGCAGCTAAACACACAAAGCCCATCTCACATGAAACAAAGCATGATTGATGGGAACCCGGATGCTCGTGTGTTTGGAAAAAAAATTATCCTTGTCCAGTCTCCCAGGTGTCTAAATTATTGAAGAGCGATGTGCATATTTCAACGGGAGAAGGTGGCCGAGGTTAGGGATCGGCGGTCCGCGCCGCCCAAGCCACTGTGCGGTGTATTTGGGTCTGGGGAGACTCCCGGGCAAAGAATTTTAACACCTTCTTCTCTGGGCGGCCAAGGAGGCAGCGCTAACCTGACAGCTCTCGGGTAAATGGTTAGAGAGAATGGATCGCTCTCCTCGGCCGGGGGACCCACTCGCCGGCATAGGGCAGCAGGTCCCTCCGCAAGGCTGACGGCTGCGCACCGCGTGCCACGCAGGCCTCAGAGCGCTGTGGGCAGGGCCGGGCCGGCCGGGCCGCGGTGCCCACCCAGGCCAGCCGCGAACTTCCGCTCGCGAAGTGGTCTGGGGTCTTCGCCGCCGATCTGAGCCCTGAGGTCTGACTCCGCGGGCAGAGCCCAGGGAGGCTCTCATAGAGGCAGCTCTTTGTTCTGGCACTTTCAGGGCCTCGGATGGATGCACCTTTGGGGACGCGCGAGGGGTCGCCCCGTCGGGTGGGCGTGCGGGGTGGGACAGGACCCTCCGGGCCTGGCTCGGGGCGGAGGGGCGAGGGTGGGGGCGGTTAGTGCTGGGACTCAGCGGCCACTGGTGGTGGAGGAGGGTTACTAAAGCAGGTAAATACGAGGGAAAAGGAGAGAACTTTCCAGAATTTCAAGTCTAAGAACGGAATATTTGAATATAAGCAAGCATCTTTGCGTATCTCCTCTCCTCCCTCTCCCCCACACTTTCCTCTCTACTCTTCCTGGTCTCGTAGCTCTCTAAATCAACCCCCCTTCCTGTTTTCAACTCTCCAGCTCATCTGTTTTTCTGTCTTCTTTATCTCTCCTCCCCCTTTCCTCCCTGCCTCTATCATCTACTTTATAAACATGCCGAAGAGAGAGAGAAAGAGCCTCAGCAATTCCTGTTCAGAGAGAAGGGTCTGGCTTTTGGGGATCGACCTTCGCGGCCTCTGGTTACTTAGGGAGCCCCAGGCGCCCCCTTCGACGCTGGGCTGGTGGGGAGGAGAGGCGTGGGCCGCCTGTCCTCTGCGTAGGCAGAAGCCTCTACTTCCCACGCATCGAATCCTAACCCCAAACTTCCATCCATTTCGCCGCTCGAATCAGGCTCGGCGGAT
Organism: Cervus canadensis; assembly: GCF_019320065.1. NCBI lineage: Eukaryota > Metazoa > Chordata > Mammalia > Artiodactyla > Cervidae > Cervus > Cervus canadensis. Next base: position 6,391,373 of record NC_057413.1, on the reverse strand, counting down.
TCATAATAGCGACGACAAAGAGTAATTACATATTAGAAAACAAAACAATAATTACACCACCAAGTCACACACACCAGTCAGCGAAGCACAGTCGCCTGGGTTGAAAACAGCCAAGCCCGCGGCGCCGGCAGCTGACTCAGCAAATCCGAGAAGCTCCGGGACCTGGTCCACACCGACCCGGTCCACACCGGCCCTGCGACCTCCTCTCCGGAAGCCGGACGGCCGAGTCGCCCCTGCCCCTGCCAGGGTCACCTGCTGACCGTTCTTAGAGGCCTCTTTTCATTAGATCTGATTTGGGAGCCGTCTGGCAGAAAAACATCTCACGGGCCAAATAATCAGTTTCTTGGAGAGTAGGGTGTTGTTTTTGAATCAAGGCAGACACACAGATTCTTGAGTTTGGACCATTGTTTCCCATTTTTACCCTTAGAGCGCAGCAAGGCGGTGCCCACGTGTTCACTTCCCCAGCACCTGTCACTTGGCTCCAGGGTCACTTGGCTGCGCCCTCAGGCCGCGGCGTCTTGGGGTCTCCGCTTTATTCCCCCAAGCGTCAAGGCCGCCCAGGACTTTTGACTTCTTTCCCTCGGGCCCGCAGGCGGGTTATTGGGCCCAGCTTGGGACCGAACGCCTCCCTAACCAAGGCCTTTCGCGATTGCTGCCAAATACCCCGTTTCCAGGCCCCAGGGGAGGTCCCTCTTGCGGGCATGGCTCACCCGCCGCCCGCCCTCTGCCGTGGCTCCCACGCGCCTGCTGGTTCGCCCCGGGGGGCCCAGGCCCGGAGGGTGGGTGAGGGATTTGGGGCGGGGGGCGGCTGGGCGGATGAAGGCGTCGGCTGCAGCCGGGCGGAGATGTGCTGGAGTCCCCGCGGCCCGCTGCGCACCGAGGCCGGCTCGGCCTGCAGTCTGGGGGCAGAGGGCGGTAATGATGCGGAGGAGGGCAGAAACGCCTGCTCTTTGGGTCCAAAAGACGGTGGCTAGAAGATGTAACTAAGCTTGAAAGGCCGGGAAAGGCTTGAAAAAGACGGACCCTCCCCCCACCCCCACCCCCCACCCCCGGCTCCGCTGGGTCTCTGCTCCCACTTCCCCAGGCCTGCGTTGCAGCTTCCAGGGCGAGGCGGCTTGGGTGGGGGCCGTCGAAGGGCGAGAGCCGAGCTGGGGACTGTCCTTGCTAGGCGCTGGGATGCCGAGCACCTCGGCCCGGGGAGAAAGCCCGGAGCAGCCTCTTCCGCCCGGGTGGAAGCAGCCCCGAGGCCCAGGGACCACCGCACGCGCCCCTTCGCGGGCCACAGCACCCCGCTCCTCTACGGCGCAGGCGGCAGCGGGGTCCGACCGGGCCGAGGAGGGCCAAGGCCACAGCGGCCCAAAGCGGCTACCAGGGTCTGAGGGCAGTCGGAGCCGGGCTGAAACCCGCGCGGGGCCCGCGCTCGCTCTAGCGCCCTCTATAGCTCCCACGAGCCCCGCCGAGTGTGGACCGCTCTCCTTTCATCCCCCAGGGCTCAAGGAAGGACAAAGGACCTATAAAAAAAATCCAACAAAAAAAAAATATCAACTTGACCCCCAAAAGAACACTGTTTAATGAGGTGGAAAATTCTTCCACACAAATTGCTTTTTCTACTACTTTATGAGAGTTCATAAATGTTAATGAAATCCAGTTACCAAAAAGTAACATACATCATTGCAGCCGAAGGGAGGCAGAGGAAGGAAGGTGGTGGTTAACGTACAATCATAATTAAAATAACAGCAGCGGCAGCAACAATGCGGCCTATGGCTCCTGTGGTCGGAGGCCCGGTCCACGGGTCCAGCCTCGCGCCCCTGTATCCGATCTGGCTTGGCCCCTGGTGTTTCTCTGGGCAGCCAAAAACTGGAGGTGCAGAAACCGGTGGAGCAGAATGAAAATAAAACCAGCGCCTCTGTTCCTTTTCTTTTGCAACAGAATGCTTGTTATTGACTCAGATGTCCTCAAACTTTGTGCTGAAAATTGAACCCAGTGGAGATGCCCAGAAGATAAGAGACCATCTTTACCATCTTCCACCCGCCCCCCCCCCCCACCTCCAGGACCTCATTGCTTTTCTCTTCCTCTTTTCGCTGCAGACTGTAAGCTCCTAGAGGGTGAACTCCTTGAGCCAGCGATCTTATTCTGCTATTTCTGCCCTGAGCACCCAGCCCAGGGTTTGGTACATGGCAGATGTTCAGTAGGTATGTTCTGAGTAAGTGAAGGAGCGGATGGACCAATAACAGAAAGTTAAATAACTCAATGGATAATCTACTTGATGACATCTGAGATGCTTAAGCACTCAATATTTTCAATATTCAACACACAATTCTTTTTGATAACTTACTACGTGAGGGAACTGTTCTTGGCCCTGAGGTCACAGCAAAACTAGCAAGACAGACCATAATCCCTCCACTCAGGAAGCTTACATTTGATTTCGGATGTTTTTGTAGATGTGTTGTTTCACAGGGCTGGACAAATGGTCTCCTATCTAACTTTGGAAAGGTATTTTAATTTCCACCTTCCAGATACTTTCTTATTAAATGGAATTTAATTCCATTAAATGGAATTCAGAGACATGAGGTCAGCTGCTGAAATTCATTATATAAATGATATGTCCGTCCCCCCCCCAGCTTTATTGTTACATTATTGACATATAGGAATTGTATATATTTAAGGTGTGTAACTTGATGTTGTTATATATGGTACATTGTGAAATGATAACCACACTCAAGCTAATTAATGTATCTATCATCTCCCATTGTTACCTTTTTATTTTTCTCTTTGGTGACAATACTTAAGATCTCCACTCTGAGCAATTCATTATTGTTACCTGTAGTCACCTTGCTGTACATTAGATCTCCAGTCTGTTCATCTTGTGTAATTGAAACTTTGTATCCTTTAGCTAACATCTCTTCTTCCCTCTCAGCTGTTCACCCAGCCCTTCATCCTGAAGCCTGTTTTCCCCCAGTGCCTCTCCCCTCAGCCTCTGGCAACCACCGTTCAGCTCTCTGCTTCTATGGGTTCAAGTATTTCTTCTTGTTGTTTGGTTGCTAAGTTGTGTTGAACTCTTGTGACCCCCATGGACAATAGCCCCCCAGGCTCCTCCGGTCATGGGATTTCCCAGGCAAGAATACTGGAGAGGGTAGCCATTCCCTACTCCAGGGGATCTTCCTGACCCAGTGATTGAACCTGCGTCTCCTTCGTTGGCAGGTGGACTCTTTGCCATCTGAGCCCCCAGGGAAGCCCTCAACTGTTTTAAATTCTACACATAAGTGAGTTCTTGCAGTGTTTGTCTTTCATGTCTGGCTTATGTCGCTTAGCATAATGTCCTCTGGGTTCATCTGTGTTGTCCCAAATGGCAAGATTTCCTTCTTTTAAGGCTGAATAATATACACAACATTTTAAAGGATATGTTTTGAAAGTGCATGTTTTATATTCCTTTAATGAGATTGTTTTGTCTTCTGGCTTTATTTCTGATGGAGAAAACTTTTTTTTTTTGGTAAATACTTAGGAGAATTTGAATATTTTCCTGTTCCCTTTGAGAGCTGCTGAAATCAACACATTTTGTCTTTGCATGCATTGCTTAATATTTCATGGCCTCTAAATATGAGTACCAATACTAATAACTCTATTTTTTTAAGCCCTTATCTTTTGCCAGTTACTGTGTTGGGTGCCTTATTGGCGTCACCTCATTCAAACTGTCAACAGCCCTTTGAGATAAGTTTTATGGTCAGTGTTTTACTTTTAAAATGAGGAACCAAGGTTGAGAGAGGGTAAGTAGTGAATCTTGGGCCAGCAGGGAGTACCTGGCAATGCCCGATCTGGAACCTTTGGAACTAGAATGGAGAATACACCGTAGAGCGTCCAGCCATCATGATCAAGGGCAACTCATTTGCCCTCAGCTTTCTTATCTATCTAAGGTCTGTCTAGTCAAGGCTATGGTTTTTCCAGTGGTCATGTATGGATGTGAGAGTTGTACCATAAAGAAAGCTGAGTGCTGAAGAATTGGTGCTCTTGAACTGTGGTGTTGGAGAAGACTGTTGAGAGTCCCTTGGGCTGCAAGGAGATCAAACTAATCCATCCTAAAGGAAATCAGTCCTGAATATTCATTGGAATGTTCCAGACACCCTGGAATGTGAAGTCAAGTGGGCCTTAGGAAGCTTCACTATGAACAAAGCTAGTGGAGGTCACGGAATTCCAGCTGAGCTGTTTCAAATCCTAAAAGATGATGTGGTGAGCGTGCTACACTCAACATCCCAGCAAATTTGGAAAACTCAGCAGTGGCCACAGGACTGGAAAAGGTCAGTTTTCATTCCAATCCCAAAGAAAGGCAATGCCAAAGAATGTTCAAACTACCGCACAATTGCACTCATCTCACTTGCTAGCAAAGTAATTCTCAAAATTCTCCAAGCCAGGCTTCAACAGTATGTGAACTGAGCTGGATTTAGAAAAGTCGGAGAAACCAGAGATCAAATTGCCAACATCCTCTGGATCATTGAAAAAGCAAGAGAGTTCCAGAAAAACATCTACTTCTGTTTTATTGACTATGCCAAAGCCTTTGACTGTGTGGATCACAACAAACTGGGGAAAATTCTGAAAGAGATGGGAATACCAGACCACCTGACTTGCCTCCTGAGAAACCTGTATGCAGGTCAGGAAGCAAGAGTTAGAACTGGACACGGAGAAACAGACTGGTTTCAAATCGGGAAAGAAGTATGTCAAGGCTGTATATTGTCACCCTGCTTATTTAACTTATATGTGGAGTACATCATGTAAAATGCCGGACTGGATGAAGCACAAGCTGGAATCAACATTGCTGGGAGAAATAACAATAACCTCAGATAAGCAGATGACACCACCCTTAAGGCAGAAAGCAAAGAAGAATTGAAGAGCCTTTTGATGAAAGTGAAAGAGGAGAGTGAAAAGCTGGCTTAAAGTTCAACATTCAGAAAACTAAGATCACAGCATTTGGTCCCACCACTTCACGTCAAATAGATGGGGAAACAGTGAAAACAGTGATAGACTTTATTTTTTTGGGCTCCAAAATCACTGCAGATGGTGACTGCAGCCATGAAATTAAAAGATGCTTGCTCCTTGGAAGAAAAGTTATCATCAACCTAGACAGCATATTAAAAAGCAGAGACATTACTTTGCCAACAAGGGTCCATCTAGTCAAAGCTATGGTTTTTCCAATAATTATGTATGGATATGAGAGTTGAACTATAAAGAAAGCTGAGTGCTGAAGAACTGATGCTTTTGAACTGTGGCGTTGGAGAAGACTCTTGAGAGTCCCTTGGACTGCAAGGAGATCCAACCAGTCCATCCTAAAGGAGATCAGTCCTGGGTGTTCATTGGAAGGACTGATGCTGAAGCTGAAACTCCAATACTTTGGCCACCTGATGTGAAGAACTGACTCATTGGAAAAGACCCTGATGCTGGGAAAGATTGAAGGTGGGAGGAGAAGGGGATGACAGAGGATGAGATGGTTGGATGGCATCACTGACTCAAAGGACATGAGTTTGAGTAAACTCCGGGAGTTGGTGATGGGCAGGGAGGCCTGGTGTGCTGCAGTCCATGGGGTCGAAAGAGTCGGACATGACTGAGTGACTGAACTGAATTTCTTACCTATAAAATGGAACTAATACCTGTCTGCTTTATATTGTTTGCAGTGTGGTGAAGATAAAATTTAAAAGCACTGTGAAAATGTTAAAACACTGCATGAGTATACAGCAGGTTTTTGTTATCAGTCTATGCTGGTCCTGATCTATACCAGCTAGTACCTCCAATAAGCTGCTCTGCAGCAGCACTCACCGAAATTGATTTAACTTTGGCTGAGCGCTTGTTTGGGGGGATGCAGGTGGTGATGGATCCGGTGGGGATGGGGTCACCTTTAATGTGCTGGTTAAGTGGAGAAAACACTAGGGAGATGACTCGGCTCTTCCTGATGACTCTTGCTGCCTCCTGGGGGATCTCAGGGTCTGGCAGGAAGGGGTCTGAGGCCCCCTGCCCACTTTCCACAGTCTTCCCCAGGGACATCCTTCCTCCTAATTGCAGGGTCCCCTGCTCCGCCTTGCCTGTGCCATCGGCCCTGTCGTTGGCCATCACTCTTCGAGCCAATCCAGCACAACAGTGAGAAAGGTCAAGTATTCATTTCAGTGAGTAAATTTGCAGTGCTGCCTGGAGACAACATAATTGCTACTTCCCACACCTTATTGTGACTGGTAGAGAAATGGTCACAAAGAGATCAAATGAACATCAAGTCTCTGCTATTGCCTATTGCACCTGTCATCCTCCACAAAGTGGGCAAGACCTTGTGGGTGTTCGAAAACCTTTAGCACCTTTTCACAGGAGTCCCTTGTCTGGAGTGACACCTGAAGACGTCTTTACTGTTGGAAACTTGGGTCAGCTAGTTGAGGCATAAAGAAGCAAAGCTGTGAAGGACATACTAGCTTCTTAATGATCATAGTAACCAGCTTCCCTGGTGGCTCAGGTGGTAAAGAATCTGCCTGCAATGCAGGAGACCTGGGTTTGATTCCTGGGTCAGGAAGATCCCCTAGGAGAAGGGCATGGCAATCCACTCCAGTATTCTTGTCTGGAGAATCCCATGGTCAGAGGAGCCTGGTGGGCCCCAGTCCACGGGGTCACGAAGAGTCAGACACGACTGAGCAGCTAACACTTTCACAACCAGTCTTTATATTTCATTCATTCGTTTATGTGTGCATTCATTTATTCAACTCTTTTGAGGTCTTTGCTGAAAACTCAAAAACTCCATTGAGAAGTTCCCAGGCTGGTGGGGAGGCAGATGAATGAAAATATACTACAGAATAGTGAGGGAAGTTTTAATATAGATTTATGCACACAGTCAGGCCAAGTCAGTTAATCATTTTGATATATGGGCAGTAGGCTACAGCATGCATTCTCAGTTGGGGTGATATTGACTTGAAAAGGACAAAAGTTGTTTCTTGGGGGGCAAAAAGTTTTTAGCTATTGCATTAGTTTGTGATCTTCCAAGACCAGCAATACTCAATAAAAGCTTATTCTTTTAATTTCCCTTGTTACATAGACTTGAAGTCAAACATTTTTTCATCTTTGAGGAAGTGATAATGAAAAAAAAAAAAAAAAAAAAAAGGACTGATAACCACTGGGCTAGATAGATGAATTTCCCTTACAAAGTCAGGGGCTATCTAAGAATACCAAGTTGGCAATTGTGGCTGCCATTTTCACTTAGTTAAAAAGCAGCTGTTGGTTTGGTTAATTTGTCCAAAACTTCCTCATTATTTTACTGACGAAAGCTTTCCTGATTTGTGTCTTAATACAGAGACTTGCCTGCCCTGTCCTGACCAGTCTCAAAATAAAAAGGTGAATTCTATTATTCCTCTTGTTTCCTCAAAAATTAGTTAACTCTGCGGACACATGGAACAAAAATTAGTTAACTCTGGGGACACATAGTCCCTCAGTTTTCTTGCTGCAAGAAGAAGCTGCTAGATACAACGTCGACATCCTGAGAAGCAAGAAGTTTTGGACAGATGATATGCTGTGTTATTAGTTACAAATACAAGATTGTTGAATTTGCAAGAATGATTCCTTCCATGCATGCACAGGTTAAGATATCAAATTTTAATATACAGAAAAAGCAATACAACTCCTTCACAAGGTTGTAAGTAATTTATTCTTTTGGTTTGCAGTTCTTATCCCTTGGGCTAACTGTAATTACCACTTCTATATCGTGCCCAAAGCTTAACCTAAGAAATTACTGGGCCCAATATCTGGGATTTTTGGAGGAATTTTGGAAAGAATCTTTTACTGGAGAAAGACATTTGAGTAGTAGAACGTAAGACTAGTTAGGAAATGTAGGGATAGCTGGACCCTACAAGCAAATGAACAGAAACAATGATGATTCCTGAGCCCATTGAATGAAAGGAGAGAAAAGGACAGTGGCCCAGGGGGATAGGGGGTTTGAAAATGGTCACAAAAGAGCTTTACCTGAAATGGCTTCATTTAAAAGGAGAAACAGAACCTCCTGTTCAAACCTCCATGGAAGTTTGGAAAATAAAATAAAAAGCCGTACCACCCAGAATATGAGATGGTTGGATGGCATCACCGACTCGATGGACATGAGTTTGGGTGGACTCCGGGAGTTGGTGATGGACAGGGAGGCCTGGTGTGCTGCGGTCCATAGGGTCGCAAAGAGTCGGACACGACTGAGCAACTGAACTGAGCTGACTGAGCACCCACAGAGATATCCTGGGTAGTCCTCAGGACACATTAGTGGGGGCTGGCAGAAGACCTGGGTCAGGACTCCTTGCCAGCAAAGGGCAGAGCTGGTCCTCCTCAGCGCCTTCCCCAGACAGACAGCCGAGCGGGAGGGGCCGGGTGGGGCAGGCCAGCGCCTCCCAAACCACGTTTCATCCCTCTGGGTCAGCAGTGGCTACTGTAGATGCGAGCCTTTCCATAGAAACCCTTCTTGTGTGAAGTCGCTGTGGGTCCAGTCACACAGACGGGGACACAAAAGCCATTTGTTAACGCTTCAGACGAGGCTGAAGGGGAGCCATGAGCAGGCTGACCCACATTCCTCAGGGAACGGAGCGAACAATTCTCCTCATTCACACCACAGTAGGATTGACTGCTTCATTGTCGCCTTGTTATTGTGGCTGTTACTCCTTTAATGACACTATTTTCAAAAGTTTAAAAGTCGACTGCTAACATTTGCTTCACTTTAAATCTTAGTGTTAAAGTGTTTCGGGTGTGTGTCTGTGTATGTTCACACACGAGAGTGACCCAAGAGGCAGTTTCATCTAAAGGTAACTAGTGTTTAAACCTCTAAATATTTCCATCTTCGTACCTACTATCTGAGGTACCTTTGAGTCAATAACCTCATTGTAAAATAAAGACGGACATATCTGGAGCTGGCTGAGGTTTAGCTTGAAGAGCAGTGGGTTTGAAAGCAGAGGAGCAGACGTATTTTTTAGCTATGGGCAAACTATTTAATGTGCATGAGCATTTATTTCCATGCACGTTTAAATGGGCATGATACTATACCAGCTCATCGGAGTCTTGGGTGGTTTAGATAAAATAACGGACACTGTAAAAATCACAGTGCTTTGAAGATGTGAGGTGGCTTTGTAATTAGGCTGAGAATGAGCTAACACTGAGACGTCCCCTCTGAGAGCTTCATGGACAGTTTTTCCTCACCCTAGTTCATCTGCCACACTGGATGAATGCTGAGTATTTTATGGTAGCCTAGAGTTATATACCTAAATGTAGATCTAATTATATCAATCTCCTCTTCACAAAACTGCAACGGGTTCCCTTTTATAAAGATTAACCTCTAAAACTCAGCCTGGCAGGTGAAATCTTCCTTGATCTAACCTGAAACTGCTTTTCCAAGGCTTTTGTTAATTAAATGCTTCCCACATTTTGGCTGCTCTAACCTTGCCAGGCCTTGAATATGTCGGGACCTTACAGGAATCCGCCTGATCTTCGCTCAGCCTCCAATGCCGAATTCTTCCCACTCGGAATATGAGTAATCCTTTTTCTCATCCTTTTTCTCATGAGAATTAATCCTAATTCTCATCCTTTAAGTCCCGGAGTACAAATTCTCATAAAGCTCTCTGATCTCTCCAATCAGAAGCAATTGTCTCGTCTCCTGACTTCTTATAGCATAATTCTTGTAACTTTATTTAAGCCTGCTTGAATTTTGTTTAACTCCCTTTGCTGTGACCCTATGATGATTGTTATTATTTGTTGAACATCCTGTATGTTAGTGGGGCTTCCCTGGTGGTTCAGATGGTAAAGAATCTGCCTGCAATGCAGGAGACCTGGGTTCCATCCATGGGCCGGGAAGATCCCCTGGAGGATCCCTGGAGGAGGAAACGGAAACCCACTCCAGTATTCTTGCCTGGTGAGTCTCATGGACAGAGGAGCCTGGTGGGCTACAGTCCAGGGGGTCACAAAGAGTTGGACAGTACTGAGCAACTAACACTTTCACACTAACACTACTATCTTTATAAAGAAGTTAGTTGATGTTATGCTGTGCGTGCTTCAGGTAGAGTGAGGCCTGTTTAATGAAGCATGAGGAATATTCTCATTCCACTTTGTGTTACGTTAGTTGCCTCTGTCCTTCACTGAAAGACAAGTATATTGAGGAAAGGGTCTATGCTTTCTTTCTTTTTCTTTTTAATTTTTTTAAAGATTTTTTGTTGTTGTTGTGGACCATGTTAAAGTCTTTCATTGAATTTGTTACAATATTCTGTTTTTTAAAAGATTTCATTTATTTATTTTTGGCTGCTCTGTTCTTTGTAGCTGCCCTCAGGCTTTCTCTAGGTGCAGTGCATGGGCTTTTTATTGCACGGCTTCTCTTGTTGCAGAGCACAGGCTCTAGGGCGTGGGCTCAGTAGGTATCGTTCATGGGCTTAGTTGCCCAGAGGCCTGTGGAATCTTCCTGGACCAGAGATTGAACCCACATCCCCCACATTGGCATTGGCAGGCAGATTCTTAACCACTGGTCCATCAGGGAAGCCCCTGCTTCTGTTTTTTTTTTTTTCAGGTTTTAGTTTTTTGGCTGCAAGACATGTGAGATCCTAGCTCCCTGACCAGGGATCAAACCTGCACCCCCTGCATTGGAAGGTGAAGTTTTAACCACTGGATCACCAGGGAGGGAAGTCCCCTCTGCTTTCTTTACACCTGTGTTCTTAACAGTGATTGACAAAGAGCCTTGCATATATTAGTAATAAAAAAAAAAATCAGGTTAACAAGATAAATTTTATGAAGGTTTAGCTCTTTTGGTGTGAAACCCATTAAGCACAGGGCAATAATAAAAAGTGATTTGGATACAGTTGACTTATGAATACTCGGGTCCACTTAGAGTTGTTTTTCTCAATAACTATGTACCACGTGGTCTGTGGTTGGTTGAATCTAAGGATGTGGAACCACGGATAAGAAGGGCTGATTGTACAGTTATGTAGTGATTTTCAACTCTGTATTTGTGGGCTCCCCTATCCCCCTCGTTGTTCAAAGATCAACTGTACTTTGAGAAAAGATATATTCCTGAAACTGTGTGACTTAATTGGATTTCTTTGCATTTGAAAATTGGCCCTGATTATTGTATTTAGTAGGAGATAAGAAACCCCTGTGTTTTCATGTTGGATTTACAGTGAGTAGAGAATGCTCATAGCCTTGCCATCTCCCTGCAACCTCTTACAACTCTGAATTGTTGCCAGCAAACAATTTAACTCCTTTTTCATTTTGACAAACAAACTCCTTCAGGATATCACAGCTGAAATATCCGTTGCTGCGTGGCCTGTGGCCTTTCTGCAGCGGAAATTTCCTATGGCTTTCTAGGCGAATGAGCGTCATCTGAATTAATGATGAAGCCATTCGATTTTATTGGGTAATTAATAAATGCTGGGGAGGGGGATCCTGGTTGATACATATTTTCCTCTTTCTGTATTTATAGGAGAGGAATGTAAACCAAAAATGAAGAATGCTTTGGGCCAGTTGTACTAAAACGACTCTGGGCCAGTGGGGTCCCACTCTGACTGCACTGGGGTCATGAAAAGATCAGGGCTTTTGAGGGCTTGTGTAAATGTGCATATGCTTCCCTAACACATATTTTTTACTTTTAGCATGCTGGGAAAGAGACCCAACACAACAACCCAGCCCCCAAGCGATCACAAGTACAGGCAGAATTCTCATACAGAAGGGTTTCAGGGTACAGCCCTAAGGGAGAACACCCTTTATCCAACAGTGAATGGGTTTGTGATGATAGTCTTTGAAATTTTACGTGTTGTGTATGTCTCTTTTGCACGTGGCATGAAGAAATAGAAGGGAGGTACAATTTTCCCTGGTCTATCTGCTGTGGGTTGTGCATTATCCCCCTAAAAGATACATTGACGTTCTAACCCCAGAACCTCAGAACGTGACCTTATTTGGAAATAGGATCATTGCAGAGGTGATCCGTTACACTGAGGTCATCCTGGCCTATGATGGTCCCTGAAGGCAATATGATCCGTGACTTATAGAAGGAGGGAAATTTGGATGCAGACACGGACTGGGAGAAGCCACATCATAGCAGAATCAGAGGATGGAAGGATGCAGCCGCAAACCCAGGAGCGCCAAGGGCTAGCAGCCACCGCCAGAAGTTAGGAAGAGGCACGGAAGGACCTACTGAGCATTTTGGAGGGAGCAAGTCCCTACTGAGAGCTTCTCTCCTCCGGAGCTGTAAGAGAATGAATTTCTGTTGCTTTAAGCCCTCCAGTTTGTGGTACTTTGCTACAGCTGCCCTAGCAAACCAGTGTACCATCTTCTTGCCTTTTGGTTTCTCTGTCCAGAGGCAAATCATATTAACATGTCTGATGATAATACTTTACTTTGAAAATTAGCGTGTTTGATTTTTGAATAGGTGATACATTCCAGTGGATCAAAAATTACACAAAATACTCAGCCATTAAAAAAAGATGAAATCTTGTTATTTGTGATAACATGGATGAACCTTGAGGGTATGATGCTAAGTGAAATAAGTCAGATGGAGAAAGACAAATACTGTATGATTTCACTCATAAGTGAAACATAATGAATAAATCAAACCAAGCCAAAACAAACACATATACAGAGAACAAAATACTGGGTACCAGAGAGATGGAGTGGGCACAGGGTCAAATGGGTGAAGGGGGTGAATTGAATGGTGACAAATGGAAACTGTAGTGTGTACAGAAGTCAAAATAGAATGCTATACATATGAAATTTATGTAATATTATAAACCAGCATTCACCTCAATAACAAGTTATAAGATCTATATTGATAAAAGACAACTAATAAGCCTCCTTCATTGTAGTTGTTTTATCCCGAAGTCATGTCCAACTCTCTTGCAACCCTATAGACTGTAATCCGCCAGGCTCCTCTGTCTTTGGAATTTTCCAGGCAAGAATACTGGAGTGGGTTGCCACTCCCTTCTCCAGGGGGGTCTTCCCAACGCAGAGATCAAACCCGGGTCTCCTGCATTGGCAGATGGATTCTTTACCACTGAGGTACCAGGGAAGCCCCAATAAACCTCCTTACATGATAAAAAAAGCACAAAAAGTTATACAATGAAAAATGTTTCTCTCTTATTCCATTCCTCATCTGCTCTTGTATTATAGATTTTTATCTCCCCTTTACATAATCAGAATCTATTATGCCATTGCTCTTCACCTTGTCTTTATTTTTTCTATGACAAAAAAATACTTTCCAATTATTGTCCAATCAAAATGCTCTGGCATGGAAATGGATGGATATTGTTACAGGTTTATCATTGAGAGAGAAAGAGAGGACTTGGTTGAGGTCACCTCCCATCTCAGCATCAGAATTGGGCTGAGTTTCTAGTGCTTGCACTTATGGGCTCATAAGCTGTAGAAGGAATATGTCAGTCAAGGCTGGAATGCCAAGAGCCAGGCTCCTGGCACTGGAAGTTACAGATTCAGGGACAATCAGGATAATGTGAGCCTCAAGCTTCCAGCCTTGAGCAGCCTCCTGGGGTTGGCAGCAGTGGACGAGGTGGGCATGACTGAGTGGGCCTTCTGTGTCTCCACTGTCTCCTGGGAGACCTCATGTTCTGGTGGCATGCTCAGAGGGAGCCAGGTGTCCAGATCTTTGCCAGCCAATGATAGTAGGCTTCTTCAGATTTTCTGATTTGAGGAGGAAGAGGACCATAGAACACCTAGGGGTTGATTGAAAACATTGCAACCAGATTTGAATTCCTGTTACCAGTTGGATGATTTGACCTAGTTACTAAAATCCTCTCTGTGTTTCCGAGTCATCATCTGCAAAATTAGGATTGTTCTGAGCAGTAAAGGAGATCTTTGGCTTGAGTGTTGCTACTCTGCTTGACACTGTAATGTCAAGGTGGTGATGGAGAGATGAAGATGAGACCAGAGATGTTGGAGCAAGACACTTCACCGTGGTGCAGGGTGACAGCCGAGCACCACTGCCTTAGGCTGGGCCAAAGAGAGGGTTTTTTGTTTTTATTTTTTTACAGAATGGATCAACTTCATCTCCTTCAGCAGAAGCAGGAAAGAACTGGGGATACAGATGAAAATGTACAGACCGAAGGGAATTTATGTTCATTTTGACCTTAATTAACTTATAAAACATATAAGAAATTATATGCGAATAAATACCAATTATTTTCTTTCATGATCGTTGGTCATTTTTGCAATCTTAGTATCTACAGGGTGTCAGATCATCTGCTCGTTGCTGTCTCAGGTTGGGCTATCACCTCCAGTCTGCTTTGTAACCAGCATCTACTGACAGCTTTGCCAATTGCAGTGACTGTCCTTTGTTCAGATCTTGACCACCCTAATAAATGTCTGTATTGCCTAGAATTGGTCATGAAGCACTCCCTAAGTTCACAAAAATGTTGCCTTTCAGCATCATACCAGCCAAGTGGCAGTGAAAAGTGAAAGTGAAAGTCACTCAGTTGTGTTCGGCTCTTTGCGACCCCATGGACAGTCCATGGAATTCTCCAGGCCAGAATACTGGAGTGGGTAGCCTTTCCCTTCACCAGGGGAATCTTCCCAACCCAGGGATTGAACTCCCCCCACAAAAAAAAAGAGCATACTTTATGTTAATCAGCATTTTACACTGTCAATATAATATGCTTCCTTCCCATTACAGGGTCATAATTATCAATACATTAGATCCTCAGGCATTTTGATGTTAAGTTGATCTCAGTAGGATGAGGTGGCAGAGACAACCTAGACAGGAGCTAAGCGGAGAAGCCTCTTCTTGGACCGTAATATTGAGTCCAGAAGAAACAGGCTTGCCAACAGCCCCAGCCTCAAGCACGTCCAAGGACAACCCGCCCACAGGAAGCAAATATTCTTGCATAACGTTGTTTGACTAAGTGTGATTCACCTAGGATTGTATTATCATCCAGCTTATATTTCTCCATCAACACCTTGTGAGTGAAAGAGATTTTTATCAAAAATTCAAAAAGTTGAGGTCTAGTTGTTGAAAATATTCCTTAGGCTGATAAATCTTACATGAAAAGGAAATGAACTCTCTTGGGTAGTCTCACTGAACTCTTACTGATTTGCTGTAATCTTGTCTTATTTTTCTTGTGTTCACAAGACTTTCCCCTCCTGTGTTTACTTTTCTAGGATTTTTCCAGGGAAAGATGTCAGATTCACTGATCTATAATTTTCAGAATATCATCTTTTGTAAAATCTGGAGCTACATTTTCATCTCACTTTCCAGAATCTCATTTGATTTCTAGCACTCTTCAAAGGCTACCCCTGATCTCTTTTCTCAGAGAAATTTGTCACCTTATTGTTTCAGTCCTTGAAGTTGAATTCCTTTGCCTTATATGACAAAACAGATCCCCTTAATGTTTTCCTTATAATGAATACTTTCTTCACAAATGTCATTCTCTAGGGTATGAGAGCAGTAATTGCTTTGAAAAACCATCGGATAAGATGGTTTTAAGATCTTCCAATAAATTGTTATCTTTAGTGTCAACAGCCTTGCCCTAAAAATCTCTAGAAAGATGGGATCAAGAAACCAGTAACACAGGCAAGATTCTTTTAACGTGGATTTGAGCTATTATAATGTCAGACATTTTCTGGCATCATGTCTTTATATTATAAAAGATGTAAAGTCTTGAACATGCAGAAAGGTAAAATAAAATACTGAACCACTGAAATAGCCTCCTCTCTGTTCGATTCCTGGGTTGGGAAGATCTGCTGGAGAAGGGATAGGCTACCCACTGCAGTATTCTTGAGCTTCCCTTGTGGCTCAGCTGGTAAAGAATCCACCTGCAATATGGGAGACCTGGGTTTGATCCCTGGGTTGGGAAGACCTCCTGCAGAAGGGAACAGCTACCCACTCCAGTATCTTGGCCTGGAGAATTCCATGGACTGTATAGTCTATGGGGTGGCAAAGAGTTGCACATGGCTGAGTGGCTTTCACTTTCACTTTCTTTCACTGAAATGAAACAAGTCAATGAAGACATTTATTCTGCCCTTGAACCTTCACTCCTGGAATGTGCTAATCTCTTCTAGGCTCTTCTAGCTTTTCAGGTGTGTCGTTATAGGGTTAAATACCAAAGAAGAAATGGATGTGATAGACATCGTTCCTGAGTGAATCAGAAATGACATGAATCATGTGCCCTGAGACGTTTAATTTAAGATCTTGACAGATGAACTACTCAGAGTCTTGGGAAGTGTAGGTAGACGGTGAGCCCAATTTCCCCGCCTTGGGCAGAGGCTGATGGGCTTGTTTCACCTTGTGCTGAAAATGGGAAAACGTCTGCCTCCCCCCCCCGACATTTCCCTGCTCCTAGGTGCACCCATGGCAGCTATATCACACGGAGGGTGGCTGTTACACTGTTACGCTTGAAGCGATCCCAGGTGAGAACTCCACTTGGTCTCCTGCTGGGCGTGCCTCTTCCTTTTCTCTTCGCCTAGGCAAATTGTGCTAGTTCCTTTTCTTGTTGTAAAATTTTGTTTATTTGCTTATTTATTTTTGACAACGTCGGGTCTTAGTTGTGACCCTTGGGATCTTCTGTCGCGGTGTGCCGGCTTCTCTCTTGTGTTATGCAGGCTCAATTGCCCCACAGCACATGGGATCTTAGTTCCTGGACCAGGGATCGAACCTGCATCCCCTGCGTTGGCAGGTGGATTCTTAACCACTGGACCACCAGGGAAGTCCCAACTCATTTCTAAAGACTTCTCCAATTCCATAATCTTTTCCCTGAATGTTCCAATACTCGTGATCTTCCCCTAGTTGGGTCTTTAGAACTAATGCTCATCATGCCCCTCATCCTGTTATTTTACTGTCTCCCTGTGCCTCGTCTTCCCCAGCCAGTGCATTGGCAGTATCTAGTGGTAGGAACTATTTTTTTATTTCATTTTTGCTTGTTATGTTTTCCTTTTAGTGCCTTTCCTGTATATGAAAGAATTAATGAATGAACTAATGCGTATTGGAATTTTCTATGTGTCATCCTTGGAATTTCCAGGTTCTTGATGAATTAAAACAGCCCCAACTTTCTCCCATGGGTGTGTCTTAGCAGGAGAGGGCCAGTTTTTGACCAAGAAAAGTGTGATCAGGGTGCCTCTACAGAAATGTCTCTGATATATTGATCTTTATTGAGGGGTTGATCAGTGAACAATTCCCAAGTCAGTTATTACAGCTTCCTCCCCAGGGAGAAGCAAGCTCAGTGGTTCACAGTGGTCCCTTCTCTCCTCGTCAGCAAATTCTCATCATCACCTAGCAAGGTGAGTTTCTGAGATGAAAAGCCTCGGGTCACCTCCCGGAAAAGAATGTGCTATTGCATTGGTTTTACAGATGCCCTGTCGGCAGGACATGTATTTTCAGTTACTCCCAGGAATGTTGCTGGTTCTTTTGCTCATCTGGTTTCACTTATGATCAATGATTCGTGAGTGTCAAGGGTGCGGCCAGAGTCTGGGGTCTGAAGCTTTGGGTGAAGATAGAACCCTCCCGATTGCTGTGCTTAGTTGCCCCGTTGTGTCTGCGACCTCATGTTCTGTAGCCCGCCAGGCTCCTCTGTCCATGGGATTGCTCCAGGCAAGAATAAGGGAATGGGTTGCCATGCCTCCCTCCAAGGGATATTCCCAACCCAGGGATCGAACCCAGGTCTCCCACATTGCAGGCAGATTCTTTACCATCTGAGCCCCCAGGGAAGCCCAAGGCCCCTATTACCCAGCTGTAACTTTGACCTAATTTGCACCAGCCTCGGTGCAAAGCAGAGAGGCTGGCTACACAAGACAATGAAGGAATAGGCCAGGAATGCATCTCTTCTTGGTTCAAGAGTCTTGAATTCACCTGGCTGTAAAGGTAGACAGGTGGGTAAAGTTCTATATGGCGGTTTCCAATCTTGTACAAACCAGAATCCTTTTGAGAGTGATGTGCGTGCGTGCGTGCGTGCTAAGTCACTTTAGTCATGTCCAACTCTTTGAGACACTATGGACTCTAGCCTGCCAGGCTCCTCTGTCCATCGGATTCTCCGTGGACAGAATTCTCCAGAATACTGAAGTGGGTTGCCATGCCCTCCTTCAGGAGAATCTTCCCAGCCCAGGGATCGAACCCATGTCTCCCGTATTGTAGGGGATTCTTTACCCACTGAGCCTCGAGAAAGCCCTCCTAGGGTTTTTGGGGGCATTCAATGAGTAAATGCATTTAAGCTCTGAGTAAGGGGTCTAGCACGGTTAAGGGCTCGGAAATGTTTGCTCCCATTCTATTTTCAGTTAAACGTTACCTTGGCCTCAATTTGAGGCAGGGAGCTAAAACAAAGTTGTACATCATGGTAACCTGAGTTTTTCCGGGAGCCAAGTGTCACGCTTGTTTTTAGCAGTGCTTCCGACCCTGCAGCCTCCAGCAGCAATATGAACATATGATCGCTCTGCAGCTGCTGCTTAACCAGCAAAGTGGGTCAGCCCTGGCTGGGCTGAGGAAGTGACTCTGGAAAGCACAGTCTGGACGTGGGGACTGGTGCCCGGGCAGCAGCCGCCGTAGAGGTCACTGCAGTGACTCAGGAGTCAGGAGACACGCTGAGGTTCTGTTTGAACCAAAACACTGTACCCTAGGAAGCGGGATGCTCAGAGGACACTAAAGTTCGCCACCATTGGTTGGCTCTCGGCTCACATGAACCGCTTTACAGAGGTACCTGTCTAATGTTGTGCGCCGAGCTGAGCCGTTCAGTGTTTTAGTTGGTGATCTTGCTGCGTTTGTTTGTGTATGTGCCTGCAGTATACAGGAGGGCCTGTGTGGTGTAAATTAGCTGAATGAAAAAGCCCAGTGTCCAGCCTATAATGTCCAGGGCTGTCCTATTCCGGACGGAGGCCACGGGAGAGATCCTTGCCCCGAGGGGCAGGCCCCAAGTGTGCATTTGCACAGAGTGCAGTGATTTGGTTGGAGTGGAGCCGTCGTCAGAGAGGCCTCTGAAAGCAGCCCCTGAATGTATGCTGGGTGGTTAGCATCACCGTGGAAGTGCTTGTGGGTTGTTTCTGATGGTGGTGATGTTTGTTTAAGGTTGCTTCAACACAGATCAGTAGGGCTGTTGATCCCTGGGAAAGAAATCCATGAAACCACAGTTCTTGGTTTTTGGAAGATGGTTTTATGTAAAAGGGATTAACTTGGCAAAAATGAGAACACAGGCACATAGGTCTTAAATGTCTCTCCCAAATGTCTTTAAAACCATGAAAGCTTTTAAATAAACAGCTTCTAAATAAAAAAACTGAATGATGATTAGAGGGAATTCCTTTTTCAATGGAAAAAGATGAAATAAGGTGACTTGGTATTTGCTTTGTATTTTACTTCCCATCTCCCTCTGGCCTGGAGCCTGGCCTGAGGCTGCTCAAGTAACTGGAAGAGGTTCCTTCCAGTCTGCATGGACCTATATGCATGCAACATGTATATCATTCTGGGACACACATACGGAGACTGGATAAGTTGAGGATCAATCTTGGGACAAGTGGTGATCATAGACATGTATGTCAGACATTTCTAGCTCTTTACTTTCTGGGCACATAGTAGGATTGCACTTGGCCCCCTTGCAGTTGAGTAGGGTCACATGGCTGATTCTGGCCAATGAGACCAAGTGAAAGTAACCTGAACCATTTCTGAGCTGACCATATAATTGTCTATATGAGACCCTTGAGTATCACTTTTCCTCTGGAGTAACAACTGAATATTTGGGAAGGTGACTTCTCTATTAACCCAAGTTTCTGAGTGATTACAGAGCAAACAAACAAACAAACAAAA
Source organism: Cervus canadensis (assembly GCF_019320065.1). Taxonomy (NCBI): domain Eukaryota; kingdom Metazoa; phylum Chordata; class Mammalia; order Artiodactyla; family Cervidae; genus Cervus; species Cervus canadensis. The sequence continues at coordinate 6,371,626 of NC_057413.1, read as the reverse complement.
GCTGCTAATGACTAGAAATGAACATATATCATGACTAAGGAATAAATATTTGTTTGAGGCATTCATAGAGATTTTGGGGTTATTTGTTATATAGCATAACCCAGTCTGTGCTGATTGATACAGAAGTCTGATCACTGAATCACAGAATGTCTTGTAACCAAACTTTCTTGCATTTCTCAGGTGCATTTGCATTCCTAAAAGTTAGTCTAATATCCTTCCACAAATTCCAGGAGTCTTTTCATCTGGAGCTGACTTAGCATAGAACATATACAGACCCTTAAGCAAGAGGATACCTCTTCATTTTGTTCTGAAATGAATACTTGAGGACTTTTCTGGGATTTGGTCAAGATCTAGAAGGGATTAAGTAGAGTTATTTTAAAGTACTTAGTTATCACAACTGGAAGAGATCCTTGGAATCAACAGTCAAAAACTTTAATTTTATCAGGAAGGAAATCCAAGCCCATGAAAATGAAGAGTAATTTAATCAAGGTCACATAGTTTGCTGGTTGGTTAGTGGTCAAGGCAGGACAACAGCTCAAGACTCTTGGTTACATTTTTTTCTTCTGTGTAAACAGGAACTGTTTGTAGAGGTTAAAAAGGAGCCCACTGAACTCTAAGTCAGCTCTGCCAACAGAAGTGTAACATAAGCTACAAATAGGCTATTTTTTAATAGCTACATTTAGATGTTAAGAGAAAGGGATGGAGGGAATTCCCTGGTGGTCCATGGTCTGGTAGTTAGGGCTCCCAGCTTCCACTGCGGGGGGCATGGGAACTAAGACCCTGCATACCTCACGACCAAAGTAAATTAGTAAATAAATAAATAAAGCCCTCGGTGATTCTCATTGACACTGACCCCAAGTAGGACCCCAGAAATCGTGCGTGTGTGCTAACCCGCTGCAGTCATGTCCATTCTCTGTGACCCTACGGACTCTAGCCCACCAGGCTCCTCTGTCCATGAGATTCTCCAGGCAAGAATACTGGAGTGGGTAAGCTATGCCCTCCTCCAGGGGATCTTCCCAGCCCAGGGACTGAATCCATGGATCTTACATCTCTGCATTGGCAGGCAGGTTCTTTACCAATAGTGCCACCTGTGAAGCCCCCAGAAATCACATACACACACAGACACAAAATGGATGAAATTGGTTTTAATTATTTTATTTTAACCAATATGACTTCCCTGGTGGCTCAGATGGTAAAGCGTCTGCCTACAATGCAGGAGACCCGGGTTCAATCCCTGGGTCAGGGAAGATCTGGAGAAGGAAATGGCAACCCACTCCAGTGTTCTTGCCTGGAAAACTGCAATGGAAGGAAGAGCCTGGTTAGGCTACGGTCCATGGGGTCACAAAGAGTCGGACACAACTGAGTGACTTCACTTTTCACTTTAACCAATATATCAAAAATAGCATTACATTTCTGTGTGTAATCAGCATGAAATTGTTATGAGATATTTTACTTTTTCAGGCTGATCTTTGAAATCTGATGTGCATTTGACACTGGTAGCACATCTCATTTGGACTGGTCCCATGTCAGATGCTCAACAGCCACACGTGGCCAGTGATTACAATGCTGAGCAGGACACTGCCCTCTAAAGTCTTGGCGGGCAGAGGATTTCAAGTCTGTTCCCTTTATAAAAATACCTCCTTTCATGTCACCTGTAATGACATGTTTCTCAATTTCTTCATCTGGATTCTAGACATCATAGTACCTGGCCGCTAGTCTCTTCATAGGGATGTAAAGGCAATTAATGAGATAATGTCTGAGTTCTGTAGAAGGTTCTATCTGTCTGAACTCAAAGTGCTATTCTCTTTTGTGTGTCTGTGGGGGAAGTCCCATTAGCACCCATGGGAACTATTCATGTTACTGTCATGGAAAAACAAACATTTCTCATCAGGCACTGAATAATACTAGGTTACTAGCAGGGGCTGGCTTTCCCAGTGTGGGCGGAGACTTTCTGCTGAGAACTGGCAGTTCCTACAAAGTCTTGTTGTGCTATGGAGTGGTGGAGAGGGTGGGATGATGGGGGCAGGGAGGTGGAGAAAGGGAGACCCTGGGGGTTAAAGGCTATTGTTTTCAGAGCTGACCCGGGACGCTGTCCTTCCGTGTGGCTGGGGACGGAAGGCGGCATAGATGGAATGTTGCTCTTTTAGTGCCCAGAATGGCCAGTTTGAGTTTTCTCTCTTGGCTGAGTTTACTTATTATTATTATTTAAATAAGTTTATTTATTTACGTTTAGCTGTGCTGGGTGTGAGTCGCTGCGTGGGCTTTTGTCTGGTTGCAGAGAGGTGTGTGTGTGGGTGGTAGTGGCCCCTCTTTGTTGCGGTGTGGGGTTCCTCACTGTGCCGGCTTCTCTTGCTGCAGATCACGGGCGCTGGGGTCCTCGGGCTTCAGTAGTTGTGGCAGTAGTTTCGGCATGTGACTCAGTAGTTGTGGCTCCTAAGCTCTAGAGCCCAGGCTCACTAGTTGTGGCACATGGGCTAAGTTGCTCCACGGCATGTGGGATCTTCCTGGATCAGGGAAGCTCTGATTTTATTTCTAAAAACATTTGTTTATTTGGCTGTATTAAGTCTTAGCTGCAGCATGCGGGATCTCGCTCCCCAACTAGGGATCAGACCCAGGCTCCCTGTATTGAGAGCCAGGAGTCTTAGCCAGCGGCTCATCAGAGAAGTCCCTTGTTTGACTGAGTTTAGGCAAGTTTCTGTTAACCCAGCTGTGGACAGACTTTCCAGGGACAGCAGAATTTGTGATTTCTCCCTCCTGTACCAAGGACCAGCTTTTCCTCTGCCAGAAGAACAGCTTACCCCACAGTAGGCTGGAGCTCATGCCTGTTGTCTTCTTGTTCAAATTTTCTAGAGATCGATACTTCTGGACCCTTTAAAACAGTGCTGGACACTGTAGGTGAGTATGGTCTGCCTTCTGAGGCCAGACTACATCTTCATATAAATGGGTTTAGTCACTTCTCACACCTTTTGTTTCCAACCACTTTTCAAAGTTGAGAAAACACACATGCACAAACACACATACTTTCTTTTCTAGCCTCAGAGCACAAGTAGATTTTTTTGTGGCACATTGGAGAAGAAAGATTTAGGGAAATCTGATTTAATAGTGTATGGTTACTGCTCCTAACAGTTACTTTTAGTTTAGCACCTACCCTGCGCCAGACCTTTTTTATGTACCATTTTTCCTCCATATAGCTGCCCTTAAAGCTGGGTGTTAATTTCTCTGTTTTATAGATGAAGACACTGAACTCTGGGAGCTTAGATTACTTGGTAAGAAAAAATAATCTGAAAAAACCTCGAAATAAGCAAAAGGATGACTGCCGTCATGAGTTTCCAGTATCATTAAAAGCACTCACAGGCTCACCGAAAGATGACAGCATTCTTTAAGGGAAGCTACCTTTGAACATTTGCTAAGCTCAGGTCCCAGACCCGGTTAAACGACAGAGTCCAATCTGTTAATTTTTAGACTGCTAAATTGCAACTTAAAATTTTTTTTTAAATTGGAGTCTAGTTGATTTACAGTGTTGTATAGTTTCAGGGGTACAGCACAGTGAATCAGTGATATGTATACCTGTATCCACTTTTTGTGACTTATTTTTGTACAGTAAATATGTAAATGAATTCTTCCTGTTATAAAAGACAATCCTGGAAGTTGTAGTTCTGTTTACCACTAGGGCACTACCCAGTTTTGTATCTAATTTAACTAACTTGTTGGGCTTCCCTTGTGGCTCAGCTGGTAAAGAATCCGCCCGCAATGTGGGAGACCTGGGTTCAATCCCTGGGTTGGGAAGATCCCTTGGAGAAGGGAAAGGCTACCCACTCCAGTATTCTGGCCTGGAGAATTCCATGGACTGTATAGTCCATGGGGTCGCAAAGAGTCGGACACGGCTGAGCGACTTTTCACTTCACTAACTTGTTGCAGTTTTTCTTTCCTGCAGGTCCATGTGAATTGTCTCCCAACAGTCAAATTTTTAAATGCTGACGCTTATACTTTGATTCAGTTCTCATGGCCAGTTGATGGCTGAGTCTGGATTCCCCCTGGCTGCAAAGCCTGGGCTGTTTCTACTATAGCATGAACATCTAAGTCCTACCACATGAAACCAACTAAAGAACTCCCACTACTATGAACTTTGGGTCTCTTCCATCCAAGAGTGGGAGTGACCTTGGCTTGAAAATGATGCATCAAAATGTGGATTCAAAGAGATAGAATTTAATTTTATTAGCCAAGCCTACATGTCTTGAGATGCTTAAAACACTTATTCTGATGAAATTTTAGTACGGCTCTGAAACCATAAAAGCTTTAAGGAATCAAGACACTTGTCTGTAAGAAATTTAAGAGCAGGGACCATATTTTATCCATCTTTACATCCTTGGGAACTAGCTCAGGGTCTGATATCTAGTAGTTGCTCAACAAAATTTGTGTGGAATTCATGAATGATAGGGAGGAGACACACTCCTACTTACTTCCTTCTTATCCAATTTCTCTTTGGTTCTTTCGTCTTCAGGCAAACAAAGCAGATATCTGTTGAACTCATTTGTGCCTTGTGATTTAGCTGCTGGTTCCAATAACCTATTCCATATGTTTATCTCCTTCAGCGTGAAAAGATTTGGCCCACGCTTTCGATTTTATTTACTGTTTCCTGAGTTTTCAGTCCTGTCTCTGCTTGCTTGTTCTCCAGCCCCCATCCCTCTGCACATACACCCAGGAGTGTGAAGTGGCAGCGTGCCAATGGTTATCACCTCACACGTGGGTTCTTGGAAGGATGGCCGTGGTGTCCGGAGGGTCATTCCAGGCTGTTGTCCGCGCCTGCAGAGGCTGGCGGCTCAGCCTGTGGCCCGGGCCTCCGTTCCCGAGACGCCTTGTCGCTGTCTGTCTGACCAAACGGCCTCCCTCTCCTCAGGTGAGTGCAGCCCATATGGTGGGCGAGAGAAATGGGAACAGGCCCGCTGAGCTTTTCCAGGGCCCGAGAGGAAGCTGACAAAAGGCCAAGCTTTGAAGGGCACTGAGAGTCAGGCTCCTGCCCCGAAGAAAAACTCAGGAGGAGAAGCCTATGCTTCATTAACGAGGGGAGGGGAAGGCTTTTCTGAAGTCCGTCTTCACTTTCAGAAGGGAATGATGAATTATTGACTGGAGAGCTGAGCTATAAAGAGGATGTCTATTTTTGTATCCATCTCTGAAACTAAACAAATGTTGAGCTACATAACATTTTCAGATTTGACATTAGCATGCCCCAAGGGTCAGGACTTCCCTGGTGGCTCAAACGGTAAAGAATCCACCTGCAATGCAGGAGACCAGGCTTCACTGCCTGGGTCGGGAAGATCCCCTGGAGGAGGGAATGGCTGGGCACTCCAGTATTCCGGCCTGGAGAATCCCCATCGAGAGAGGAGCCTGGCAGGCTATAGCCCATGGGGTCGCAAAGAGTCGGACATGACTGAGTGACTAACACTCACACTCAAGGGTCAGGATAAGTGTCCTCCTCGCGGTGGTTTAAGCCGAAGGCAAATGCTCTTAGGCATCAGAGATCCAGCTTATCTGAGAGCCAGTCTCCACTCTATTTCCTGCCAAGGCCACGTATAAAACACTGTAGGCTGAAGACTTCCCTGATGGTCTAGTGGTTAGAACTCAGCGTTTCCACTGCTGAGGGCACGGGTTCAATCCCTGGTCAGGGAAGAAGGATCCTACAAGCTGCAGCATGTGGCCAAAAGAAACAAAAAAATAAAGCGCCACAGTGTAGGTTTCTGCTGGTCTCTTTAGCTTAGGAAATAGTCCTTCTCTGGCTTGTCCAGGGTGAGTGATGACTTGCATAGGCCAGGGGGTTGGGAGGCTCACTACCTTTATACCGTTCTCTCTGGACTTGCCAAGGGTGGTGGTAGGCCCAGAGCGGTAGGATTTTGGCAGGATTTGCTCCAGTGAGAGCTGAGCAGCCGTGGAACAGGCTGCTGGGCAAGGCTGAGCTTGTCTGAGCTGCAGAAGGATTCCCACTTGACCTGGGAGGATTGGAATAGATGATTTCTGAGGTCTTTTCTGAAAGTCAGTCTCAGGTTTTCTTATATTTAGCTCTCTGACAGGAAGGTAGTAGGGTGTGCTGATCAAAAGCAGAGGCTGAAGCCAGGCTGCCTGGATTTGATTTCTGTTACTCACAGCCTGTGCTGTGTGACCTTAGGCAAAACTCTGTGCCTCAGTTTTTCCATCTGTAAAATTGGTAGGGTAATGGTAGTATCTATTTCATGGGGGCTAGGCTGCCTCATCTCATGAGGTTATTACAAGGAATAAGCAGGTTAATACACACAGAATGTGTAGGCCAGGGTTTGTGATTGATAAGTGTTAGATATTATTATTGACTGTTCAACACCCCTCCAAAACCCCAAATGTTCTGAGTCCCCCGCTTCCTCCTGATCATTGATGGGGCACTTTCAGCCCTTTTTCTTGGCAATCACATCCCCAGTTGATGGGACCTGGGTGGAGCAGAGGGTAGAGGAGGAAGAAGTGAAGATCAATGTGATAGCAGGAAGGTGTGAAGGAAATAGCCCCCCTCCCCCCACCTACACAGAGCAAGTCACAGCTGCAATCATCGTCTTTGTTTGCAGCAGCAAACACGGAAGAAGCAAGGAGGGGTGATCTCCGATCATCACCGTCACCGTCACCATCCTCCTAGCCTCCTTTCCCAAGGACCTCGAAGATGATTAGTGATGAAGCAATGAGACCACGGAGTGTAACCGTGTTTTCAAGCTCGTAAAGATCTCCAGCCTCTCCACGGGTGCAGCAAATCTCACATGTCAGTTAGCATCCTGCTTACACAGAGGACATGCTTCGTAAATGTGGTCTTCAAGCTCGTGCCCAGTCATGTCCGACCCTTTGTGACCTCACGGACTACAGCCCGCCAGACTCCTCTGTCCCTGGGATTCTCTGGGCAAGAGTACTAGAGTGGGTTGCTATTTCCTTCTCTAGGGGATCTTCCTGACCCAGCGATTGAAGCTGCCTCTCCTGCGTGGGCAGGCAAATTCTTTACCGTCTGAGCCACCTCAGAAACCAAATGTGGTCCTCACCCCCACGCTGATGCCTCCCCCACCTGCCATTCCCACTTGGCTTCCTCTTGTTTATTACAAGATTGCTATTCTAAAACCTCCCCGCTTCCCTCAAAGCTATTCCCCTCACCAGCCCTGCCCTCACTGTCGATTTTATCATCTCCCTCTAAAAGAGAGGGCTTCCCCAGTAGATCAGCTGGTAAAGAATCCGCCTGCAATGCGGGAGACCTGGGTTTGATCCCTGGGTTGGGAAGATCCCCTGGAGAAGGGAACGGCTACCCACTCCAGTATTCTGGCCTGGAGAATTCATTGGACTGTATAGTCTGTAGGGTCGCAAAGAGTCAGACACGACTGAGCGACTCTCACTTTTCTTAGAGAATCTAGTGTCCATTGGGATAGCCACGCAGTGCCCTACTTTCAAAGCTGGCTTTCCCCTGCTATTGCTCGTTACCCATCTGTGCCTTTTGCTGAGAGAAAGGGCATGTCCCCGCCTCTGAGGCTGGACTCTCTGCTGCCTGGGCTCCACGTCTCAGACCCTTCTGCCTCATCTGTGACCTTCACCCTCTCCGTGTCCTTAAGGTTCCAGCTCTCTTTTCTGAATATTCTATTGCTCTCTTTCCTTTAGCTCCTTGCAGTTAGCCGGTGGAAAAGTCCAGTTCTTTTAAACCTGAAATAATCTCCCACCCCCTCCACTGTCTTGCCTCCAGATCCTGCTCTGTCTCTCTCCTTTCTGCTTTGCAGTAGAGAAGAGGATGGATGTCTTTCCTCTTCTCTCTGTGTGTGCCTTCCTTGGATGATTCCATCCATTTCCATAGCTTTGATCAACCTCTGTGTCTCGGGGTGGGTGGGGGGTGACTTCTCCCTGTTCTCTGCACCTGAGGTCCATGTACTTCCAACTCCGTGTGCCCCAGAGGGAAGACATTGTTCTTCCTTCAACCAGCCTGGCTTCCCCCTGCCTCCTCTCCCACTTGGATGATGCTGTCACCACCTAGGCAGTCTCTTTGGCCGGAGCCCCAGCGTCATCCCTGTTCATTCCCCTCTCCCAAGCTCCAGTCTCATGAGTCACAGGAGATTTTACTGGAAGATTATTCATAGCACACACTTGTTCATTCCTCTTAGACACGCTTCTCAAATCTGACTTTCTACTCCTACTCCTGTCGACATTCCCCAGTCACCTCGTCACCTTTTGCCTCAACTATTGCACCCATCCATGAGACTTCCCTGGTGGTCCAGTGGTTAGGACTATGAGCTTCCATTGTAGGGGGTCTCAGGTTCCATCCTTGGTGGGAGAACTAAGATCCCACGTGCTGCATGGCTGAAAAAACCCTCCAAAAACGATCACGCCCATCTAGCCACGTCCATTCTCCAATCTGTTGTCAACGTGATTTGTTTAAAACGGAAGTTCTGAAAACCTCCGTGGTTTTTTGATGCTCTCCAAAGTCAAGTCCAAACCCCCTGCACCCTTAATATGCTTCCTAGAGTGATCACACTCCCCCGCACCGTCTTGCCCTGACAGGCTTCTGCAGTACAGCTGCTGGGAGGTCTGGAACACGTGCCCACACTCCAGGCCGAGTTGTACTTCCAACCTTTTCCCACGCCACTACCCCGCTGAAAATCCAAGTCTTTTAATTTCTGCCAAAGTCTCTTTTCTCTCAACTCTCTTGCTGACGGATTGTTTTTCCCCTCTTCAAAACTTAACTCAAGATCTTGCCCTCTAAGTGATAGTTAGGGAGTCTGGGGTGGACACACTGCTCTATTTAAAATGGCTAACCAACAGGGACCTCCTGTAGATCCCAGGGAACTCTGCTCAATGGTATGTGGCAGCCTGGATGGGAGGGGAGGCTGGGGGAGAATGGACACGTGTGTATGTGTGGCTGAGTCCCTTCACTGTTCACCTGAGACCATCAACATTGCTTGTTAATCGGCGATATCCCGGTACAAAATAAAAAGTCAAGAAAAAGAAAAGACCCTTGCCTTCTGCAAAGCTTCTTTGCATTGTCCCAGGCTGCTTGCTTACCTCTGTGCTCACCAGCTGGGACTTCTTCAGCACTTTGGAGATGCTCTGTCCAGTTTCCTGAAACTGTGAGTATACACAGGCAGAACCAGGCTGATAGAACAAATTTATAGGCATTATGGGTGAGCCAAGTTCTGTGCGTACGCTTGCAGAAAGATGTTGCTATTAACATTTGGAAGATGATTTCTTCCACTCAGGCCAATCTCTTTTTCTTCTTCTGGTTGCATGTGGTCTCTCTTCGTTGAGGTGCCTGGGCTTTCCCTAGTTGTGGCGCCTGGGCTTTCTCTAGTTGTGGCCTGTGGGCTGAGTTGCCCAAGGTGTGTGGGATCTTAGTTCCCAGACCAGGGATGGAACCCACGTCCCCTGTACTGGGAGGCAGATTCTCAACCACTGGACCCCTCGGAAAGTCCCAGGAGAATTTCTAAATGGCAATTTTCATTAGATTTAGCATTAGTTCTAGGTAGATAGGTGTAGGCCACACACACCAGAGCCATCTCTTCTGAAAATTGTACCTATTTGGTTTGCTGTGGCTAAGTGAAATTTAAAAAAAAATTTATTTAAAGTGAAATTTTTATCAATAATGAGGGCTCAGTGGTCATTGTCAGGATGCTTCACATTTCTCTTTTGTGAAATAAGTGTGTCAGTGAAAAGGTTTTTGGAGAATCTGTCCTCAGTGCGGTACTTTGGGGGACACCAAAAGAGCCGGTCATTCTCCAGGTGCTCACACATGCACAGGAAGATCAACGCAAGAGAATGGTGTCTGATGGTGCAATGCCGGCTGTGATTACCTGTGAGGTGACGGCTACACACAGCAGCTGTTCTGGGAGACCAGAGACAGGTCAGGCCGATTCGGGTTCAAGCAGAGAGACGACAGGCTGGACTCACTGGAGAGGCAGCAGTTGTCAAAAATTACAAAATGTTATGGACCCCGAGGGGGAAGAGGCACGTGGGATGAATTGGGAGACTGGGATTGACATATATACCCTACTGATACTATGCATAGCACAGGTAACCAATCAGAACCTGCTGTAGAGCGCAGGGGACTCTGCTCAGGGCTGTGTGCTGACCTAAACGGGAAGGAGATCCAAAAGAGAGGTGATACACGCACGCGTACGGGCTTCCCTGGTGGTTCAGACAGTGAAGAATCCACCTGCCCATGCAGGAGACCCAGGTTCGATCCCTGGGTTGGGAAGATCCCCTGGAGAAGGGGACGGCTACCCACTCCAGTGTTCTTGCCTGGAGAATTCGAGGACAGAGGAGCCTGGTGGGCTACAGTCCATGGGGTGGCTAAAAGTTGGACACAACTTGGCGACTAACACTTGACTTCATGTATGCGGATAGCATTCCACTTTGGTGTACAGAGAAAATGAACATAGCATTGCAAACAGCTACACTCCAATAAAAATTCAAAACATATAAAAACCTCATAAATAATAACTAGAGGAATTTGGGAACAAGAATTTAAAAACTCTCACAGTGGGTAAGAAATGAAACTTCTGAACTGGGAGTAAAGGAGGAGAAAAGCGAGCAGGAGAGGTGAAGTCTGACCAATGGTCTGAAGCAAGAACATGTTTTCTGCAGAGAACAGTGGGAAGGGAAGCCTGTGTAAGGGGCTGGTGGGATGTTGGCAAGGAGGATCTTTGGACGAAAGGGACAGAGAAGACTGAGGGTCAGGCTGAGAGATGGGGACACTACTGAGTTTTTTTTTGGTTTGGGGATGATAGCTTTGAGCCAAGAACTGAAGGGTGTCAGAGCAATGCATTCCTTCCCCAAGGTTTCCATGAATGAGGTCTTGGGGCAATGCTGTTCCTTGCCTGCCATGCACAAGGTCTCAGGGAAGGACAGACTTCATTTACATTTGGAGTTTACTTTGCAGGTAATGGGGGATTTGACATCCTGACCCCCGGGGAGTTCACATCCTCAACCACTCCAGACTGGTCAAGGCAATTCCATTAGCATATCTGTTCTCTGTGACAGATTATTTTTAGCAGCCCATTGCCCAAATCCATTCAAAGAATGCACCTGTTAGATGGGAATCTAGATCTGGCAACCACACCACCTAATTTCAAGAGATCCAGGTCAGGTTGTACCCTGAACTAGGTGACATGACAGCAGATCTATTGATTTGAAGCTCACGACAGCTGCTTTGCAAAGTTGGTAACATGAAGGTGTTGCTTTTCATCTGGATATTTTAGCTTAATTGGATTCGCGAAAATAATCAGATATGAAAGAACATTCTTTCCACTCTCCCTTCTTTCTTTCCTTTAGCAATATAGTCTTTAAAATATTTATTTTGTTATTTTCAATTGGGGTTTAGTTGTTTTACAACATTGTGTTAGTTTCTGCTGTATAAGGGAGTGAATCAGCTCTGGTGATGGTGGTTTAGTCGCTAAGTCATGTCCGACTCTTGCGACCCCATGGACTGTAGCCCACCAGGCTCCCCTGTCCATGGGATTCTCCAGGCAAGAGTACTGGAGTGGGTTGCCATTTCCTTCTCCAGGGGATCTTCCTGACCCAGGAATTGAACCTAAGTCTCCTGCATGGCAGACAGAGTCTTTACCAACTGAGCTGCAAGGGAAGCTCAAGGGAATCAGCTCTACGCACACATATATTCCCTCTCTTTCGGACCTCCTTCCCACCCCACTGCATCCCATCCCACTAGGTCATCACAGAGCTCTGAGCTGAGCTCCCTGTCCTATAGAGCAGCTTCCCATGAGCTACCTGTTTTACACATGGCAGTGTATTTATGCTAAACCTCATCTCCTTAGTCATCTCAGCTTCCCCTCCCCTCTCTGTGGCTACATGTCCATCCAGCAATATTTTTTAAACGCTCCATCTTGGGTCTGGAACCTTCAGGGTAGGAAAAACAAGTACACTTTTCTTCCTCTATTAAATGTGTATTCCAGAAAGGAAAACAGGTAAGTAACAAGCAAACAAGTTAAAAAATAATTTGTTGCATAAGGTGACGCGTGCTGGGAAGAAGGGAAGGAAGGATTAGAGGGTGACTGGGTGGGGGCTAGAAAATCACGCTAAGGAGTAACATCTGAGCAGAAACCGGAGTAACATCTGAGCAGAAACCTGAACTGAGAATGGGCATTTGAGCAAATACTGAGGTAGAGAGCTTGGCAGGAAGACGTTGCAAAGAGCAAAGCTTGGTCAAGGAGGAGCAAGAAGGTCAGTGTGCCTGGGGACGACTGGTGAAGGACGAGGGGCTGGGAGGGGAGGAAGCAGCCAGTAGCTGCTTCGCTAGGGATGTGTCGGCCACGATAGGAGCCCTGAATTTTACTCCGTATGCAGTGGGAAACTTGCTGGAGTTGTGCAGGGAAGTAAGGGGATCTGATTGACAGTCTAAAAAGATTATGCAGGCTGCTCCACGGAGAATATTCTTGTTGAGAAGAAGGAGGTTGGAGAGTAGCTGCTGGGCTCTTGGAAGCACAAGTGGAGGCTGTCGGGGGCTGAGAGAGGAGGACGCGGTGAAGTGGTGAAAGATGCTGAAGCCCAGTACGTGTTTTAAGAGACTGTCAGAGGACTTGATTAAGGATCGGATGAGGAGCAAGACAGGAAGAGGAGAGTCCAGGGTGACTTGTGGGTGGAAGGTCTGAACAACAGGGTGATTTGTGGGGTCATTTTCTGAAATGGGGAAATTAGGGGGAGGAGGTAGTTGAGATTGGGAAATTGAGAACTCTGTTTTGATCATTTGAAGTGAAGACAATGAGCATTAGATGGGTATGGACAAAGTAGGCTGCAACTGAGGTGAAAAGATCAGAGCTGGAGAAACACGTTGGGAGTTACCAGCGTGACTCACCCACCAGTAGATGAGGCATTAAAGTCACAGGTCAGGAAGAGGTCACCTGGGGAGGGGTGTGTTCACTGGAGGCTGGGGCTGAGCTCGGGGGTGCTCCGATATTTAATGGGTAGCCTGAGAAGAGGCCACCCAATGCGAAGAGCGGACTCATTGGAAAAGACCCTGATGCTGGGAAAGACTGAGGGGGGGAGGAGAAGGGGACGACAGGGAATGAGATGGTTGGGTGGCATCACCGACGTGAAGGATGTGAGTTTGAGCAAGCTCTAGGAGATGGTGAAAGACAGGGAAGCCTGGATGCTGCAGTCCACGGGGTCACAGGGAGTCAGACGACTGAGCAACCGAACAACAACGACGACAATGAGGAGGCAAGGAAGACTGGGAAGGAACAGCCGAACCAAAGAGGAGAAAACTCAGACGTAGGTGCTGTCCTGAAAACCATACTGTTTTAAGAAAGAACAGGTGGTCAACTGTGTTGACTCCTGTTGAGACGTCCAGTAGAATCAGGATGGAAAGCTGACCACTAGATTTGACATGATGACCTTAACAAGAGCAGTGACAGCTGAGTGGTGGGGAGAAAATGCTGAATAAAATTAGTTAAAAAATGGGAGGGAAAGAAGTGGAGACATAAAGTATAGAGACTCAAATTTTGCTGTAAAAGGAAGGAAAAGATGGGAATGTGGGGTGAAAGATGGATTTCCTTAAGGAAAAAATGATTAAGCTGTTTCTGTATATAGATGGAAGTGGTGTAGAAGAAAGGACAAAAGATAAATTACAAGAAAGAAGAGATAATGGGAGTCACTAAGCCCTTAATAGGCAAGGAGTTACTGACTCAAGAGAACAAGGGGTCAATCGACCTTGTGTGTGTGTGCTAAGTTGCTTCAGTTGTGTCCAACTCGTGTCCAACTTTGTGATGCTATGGACTCTAGCCTGCCAGGCTCCTCGGTCCATGGGACTCTCCAGGCAAGAATACTGGAGTGGGTTGCTATGCCCTCCTCCAGGGGATCTTCCCGACCGGCAGATCAAACCCATGTCTCTTATGTCTCCTGCATTGGGAGGTGGGTTCCTTACCAGAAGTGCCACCTGGGAAGCCCAATCAATTGACCTTAGAAGGTAGGAAATAAGGAAAAGTGAGTTAAGGCTGTAGGAATATGACTCATTTGAAAAGACCCTGATGCTGGGAACAAGGCAGGAGGAGAAGGGGATGACAGAGGATGAGATGGTGGATGGCATCACCGACTCAATAGACACGAGTTTGAATAAACTCTGGGAGTTGGCGATGGACAGGGAGGCCTGGTGTGCTACAGTCCATGGGGTCACAAAGAGTTGGACACAACTGAGTGACTGAACTGAACTGAACTGAATATTGGTAGAACTGGGTTGTGGGGAAGCTAGTTGAATCTCTTCTTATTGTTTCTATTTTCTGTAGGAGATAAAAGCCATGTCAGGGTGAGTGGGGAGCTGTGACATCTTTTAGAATTTTAGGAAGAGAGGAAACAGAGGTGAGACAGTCATTTTGGAGGATGAGAAACTGAGTTGACTGGACAGCTAATGTTAGGAAGTTTCCAAAAGTCACTTGAGATTTTTGTTCATAAATTTTTAAGCTATAATCTAAATTAAGGATGAAACCTGTTAGGATCGCTGTGCGCTTTCCTCCAGTCATGTTCAGCTGGAGGGCAGATGCTAAGCGGATGGGGGGCTTGGGTTTAACCAGATTTTGGAGTTTTGCCAAGTGAGTTCTGGAAGAGGGAGGGAGAAAGACAGGGATCGAGGGTGTGTGTGAAGGGGAGAATACTCAGATGGGTGTGAATTCTAAGCAGGGTTAGGAGGAAAACGTACACATTGTGAGGCTGTTGGCTATGAAGACCATTTGGAGGAGTAAGTAGACTTGGGTCATCGTGGGTCTAGGAACTGTAGCCTTTTCTTCTTAGCATCTGTCCATTTATCTCTTCCTTCCTTCATGCCTCCATGTAAGATCTCTGAATTTCTAAGACCTAGGCCATTTCCTCCATGAAATCCTTCCTGTAACTAGGCTCTTAAATGATGTCCCCTTTCCTGGATTCCTATAGCATCTTATTATGTGTATTTGATTTGAATGTATTTACAAATAACTAGCAAAGGCTTGTAACCAAGTGCTTGTTGTAAGTACTGAGAAGGTGAACGTGAACACACACTGATGTGTCCCAGGACCTCACACTGCATGGTCTGTCACAGAGACATATTGTACAGATTACAGACACACTGCATTGCACAAGACCTAACAATCCTGAAAAATCTCAGATGGGATGAATACTTCTTCACAACCTGGTGGTAAGTCTCCAGGAAGCAAACGTTTGCGTTGCACCAACAATGGCTCAGTAAACACTGTGTCCTTGGAGAGCTGACATTCTTTTCACCTTGAGGATGTTCCTTGCAAAAGTCTGCAGGAAAAGAAGTGAGCCAGAAAATGGCAGTAGGAAAAGTTCTCTTGGAGCCCATAAGTTTATATCCAAATTTGGGAAAGCTTGGAATAGTTACGGAATGATCATGTCAAGAAACCTTGGTTGCTTCCTTGCACAACAATCCATTGTGTTTGTCCCACAGTTTGTTACGCCCATATGTCCCTGGCAACCCATAATCTATGTCCTGCATGTCCCTTTCAACATTTAAACTAATTACCTTGAAAGGCTAAGGTGTATGTGTGACAGTCGGATCTAAGTGGGAAGAAAAAAAATTGTGGTCTTACCCTGAATTGTTGGAAGACTCAGCACTTAAATGGATAGTTACCAACTGGTGGCCACACATTCAAATCAAACACAGCTTTCTCTTTCACCCGATGTGTGCATTTATCAAGAACTTTCTGCTAATTATTCAAAGAAGTCCTAGAACAGCACACATGTGCCCTCGTCAAGGAATGCCCATGTACGCAATACACACTCATAATCACTTACAGATAAACCAGCCAGATGGATTCATTGTTTTACATAATGTTACATAATTCTGTCAATGATTCAGACCCATTTCAGCACATAACTCAATATCAGTTCAGTTCAGTTGCTCAGTCATGTCTGATTCTTTGCGATCCCATGGACTGCAGCATGCCAGGCTTCCCTATCCATCACCAACTCCCAGAGCTTGCTCAAACTCATGTCCATCGAGTCAATGATGCCATCTAACCATCTCATCCTCTGTTGCCCCCTTCTCCTCCTGCCTTCAATCTTTCCCAGCATCAGGGTCTTTTCTAATGAGTCAGTTCTTTGCATCAGGTGGCCAAAATATTGGAGTTTCAGCTTCAGCCTCAGTATTTCCAGTGAATATTCAGGACTGATTTCCTTTAGGATTGACTGGTTTGATCTCCTTGCTGTCCAAGGGACTCTCAAGAGTCTTCTCCAACACCACAGTTCAAAAGCATCAATTCTTCAGTGCTGAGCTTTCTTTATAGTCCAACTCTCACATCCATGCATGACTACTGGAAAAACCATAGCTTTGACTAGATGGACCTTTGTTGGCAAAGTAATGTCAATTCAATAAAGTAATTCAATATAGGAAGTTTAAATATAAACCCAGCATTTTAGTTATGAAAGTTTATGAACTATAGTGATATGAACTAGAGGTTGTGAACTAGAGTGATATAGTAGATTTCAAGTGAAGGGACTCAGAACCCTTGTATTTCTTTGCACCAAGGGCAACTAGTTGGGAATAGCTGGTGTTATTTTTTGTACAAACAGAGCATCTGTGTTTGCAGTTGGGTTTTGGAAGAGAGCAGTTAATGCCAGTGTTGGTGATGTGCCTGAGTCCCAGGGTGTGGAAAGTCGTCTTACATCATGGGAATTGGGAGACTGATTTTTTACTTTCGATACAGGCCATTATTTCTTTTCCCACTTTGATCTGCTTTCTAGTAATTGTCCTGGGGATATTTTGGGTGTAAAAGTTTTCTAAGCTGGTAAGTAAGGACTCTTTCAATACGGATTTCTTTTTTTTGGCTTGTGGAACATATTTCTGAGTATAGCCTATGAAAGAGAATTATAAACTCACTTACTGTGTATCTCTTATTGACTATGAAGCATACAAAAGAAAAGGAGGTATTTTAAGCTCATTTTACATCCTTCAAAGGTGGAACTATGATCAATCAAGGCAAGCTGTGGGCGAGAAGATTTTAATTCATAAGAAAAAAAACTTTCTAGCACTCAGAAAACAGAAAATGGAATAGTTCTTTCCTAGTAGCATCTTTGTGCAAAGTCTTCTTCTGAGCTGGAAATCTATGAGCTTATGCTTCTCACACTGGCTCGTGCTTCAGAGGAGCTAATTCAGGACAGAACCGGAAGTGACCTTGCCAGACACCCACCCTGAAAATGTGGGCAGTGCTTGGATGTGGCTGGCATTGATTGGACAATGTGGCTACGTCTTGTGGCCACTCTGGGTTGTTGTGGGCTGAGTGAGTAGTAGGTACTTGGAATGGTGAGAAATTGGAAGGGCTGGTCACTGGGCAATAGGCACTGATATGAGATGCATATTTTCTAGAATCAGAAAGTGGGAGTGCTGAGAAATCATGAATATTACCTACATTACCATTAGTCCCCTAACTCCTCTCTAAAAGGCAAGACCTTAAGTAAAACAGAAAGATCCACTTGGCTTGAGAGTGTGTCCAGTTTGAGGTGCTAGGCAGCCTTTGCCAGGAGGGACAAGACCAGCCAAAACTGAAGTCTGTCCGGATCAAAGCCGTGATGACCATAAAACCCAGCAAGAGACAGAGTATGCTTGGCGGCCTTGTGATCCCTCTCTGCTAGCCGCTGTGTTCTTTTTCTCTTAATTAAAAATTTTTTGAATTTTATTTATTGTTAAATTTTAAAAAATGTTTGTTTATCTCCTTTTGGCTGCGTGTGCTTTCCCTATTGTGGCGAGGGGGGCTTCTCACTGTGGCGCCTTCTCTTGAGCACATGGGCTCAGCTGCTCCCAGGCATGTGGGATCTTCCCCGACTAGGGATTGAATCCCTTGTGTCCGGATTCTTTACCACTGGACCACCAGGGATGTCTTTTTTTTTTTTTAATTTTAAAATGAGTGGTTTTTTTTTTTTTTTTTTTTTAGTGTAACTGGTTCACAATGTGTTAGTTTCTGCTGCATAACAAAGTGAATCGGCTGTGTATCTACACGTACATGTATACACATCCCCTCCTTTCCTCTCCCTCCCACTCCATCCATATAGACCATTACAGAGCCCCGAGCTCGGCTCCCCACTTCCCCGAGCTTCCCACTAGCTGTCTGTTTTACACATGGTAGTGTCTATGTTAGATTTTGCTTTCTTTCTCCACTGTTGGCAGCTAGTGGCACAGAGAGGTGGGTGAGAAAAAACACCAAATATTTATTGAAAGTCTGTTGTGCACTTTAGGTGCTTCACACATCCTAGCTCACTTTGTTCTTATGATCATTTTCTCTGGGTTGATTGTTACTATACTCATGTAACAAGTGAGGAAACTGAGTCTCAGGAAGATTTAGTTGGGATCCAAGCCAGTTATTTCATGACATCGTGCTGGATGAGAGAAGGAGGAAGGTTGATTATGGCAGATATAATACATTACTTATAGGAAAATCATACATTAAGCATTGTTCATTTTATCAACTGCATTGTTATAATGGTATAAAGTTGTCACAGTTATAATTCCATGCTCTGACATTCAGAATTCCTGGCAAAGAATGCCTTTTTCTAAACTGAATTTTCAATGACTCCATCTTGGTAAGCTTTTTCCTTTTGCTTCTCTGCTTAAATCCTGGATACACTTCGTCATCCTTGAACTTTTAACTCCCAGTTTGAGCTTCTGCATGTCCACCTGCGCCTGTTATCAGACTTCTCATCATGAAAAAGGCTGGGGCAGACTTTATCGAGCATCTCTCATTCATTTTTAGCGCTCCACCCAATTCCACTCTTATCTCTATCTGGAGTCTCATTTTGAGTTTCTTGCTTCTCACCACCAACTCCCCTTTTTTTTCACCAGTCCTCATTCCTGACCTCTGCTTCATCCCTTCTTCCATTCACTGTTCTAACATCACCTTCCATTTAGTGACTAGTTTAAACATCTAAAAATCTAGTACATGTCCAGTTATAGCTTTTTATTATTTTTTGATTATTCTGTTTTCTTGAAAGTGATTTTTGATTGGGATGTAATTGCTTTACAGTGCTGTGTTAGTTTTGTTCTAGGATGAAGTGAATACCTGTGTGTATACATGGATCTTCCCTCCTGAGCCTCCCTCCCCACCCCCACCCCACCCCCTAGGTTCCCAGAGCCCCGAGCTGAGGTCCCTGTGATAGACAGCAGCTTCCCCCCAGCTGTCTGTTTTACACATGGAAGTGTATATATTTGGAATGTATTTGGAAATTTGGAAAACAAATTTGGAAATTTGGAAAACAGCAGTCTTGCAAAACTCAGCAGAAATTTGGAGAACAGCAAGTCTGGGAAACTCAGCAGTGGCCACAGAATGGAAAAGGTCAGTTTTCATTCCAATCCCAAAGAAAGGCAATGCCAAAGAATGTTCAGACTACCACACAATTGCACTCATCTCACACGCTAGCAAAGTAATGCTCAAAATTCTCCAAGCCATGCTTCACCACTATGGGAACCGTGAACTTCCAGATGTTCAGGCTGGATTTAGAAAAGGCAGAGGAACCAGAGATCAAATTTCCAACATCCACTGGATCATCGAAAAAGCAAGAGAGTTCCAGAAAAACATCTACTTCTGCTTTATTGACTATGTTAAAGCCATTGACTATGTGGATCACAACAAACTGTGGAAAATTCTGAAAGAGATGGGAATACCAGACCACCTGACCTGCCTCCTGAGAAATCTGTATGCAGGTCAAGAAGCAACAGTTAGAACAGGACATGGAACAACAGACTGGTTCCAAATTGGGAAAGGAGTACATCAAGGCTGTATACCGTTGCCCTGCTTATTTAATTTATATGCAGAGTACATCATGGGAAATGCCGGGCTGGATGAAGCACAAGCTGGAATCCAGATTGCTGGGAGGAATATCAATAACCTCAGATATGCAGATGACACCACCCTTATGGCAGAAAGCGAAGAACTAAAGAACCTCCTGATGAAAGTGAAAGAGGAGAGTGAAAAAGCTGGCTTAAAACTTAACATTCAAAAAAACTAAGATCATGGCATCCAGTCCCATCACTTCATAGCAAATAGATGGGGAAACAGTGGAAACAGTGGCTAACTTTATTTTGGGGGGCTCCAAAATCACTGCAGATGGTGACTGCAGCCATGAAATTAAAAGACACTTGCTCCTTGGAAGAAAAGTTATGACCAACCTGGACAGCATATTAAAAAGCAGAGACATTCCTTTGCCAACAAAGGTCCATTTAGTCAAAGTTATGGTTTTTCCAGTAGTCATGTATGGATGTGAGAGTTGGACTATAAATAAAGCTGAGCGCTGAAGAATTGATGCTTTTGAACTGTGGTGTTGGAGAAGACTCTTGAAAGTCCCTTGGACTGCAAGGAGATCCAACCAGTCCATCCTAGAGGATGTCCTGGGTGTTCGTTGGAAGGACTGATGCTGAAGCTGAAACCCAATACTTTGGCCACCTGATGTGAAGAACTGACTCATTGGAAAAGACCCTGATGCTGGGAAAGATTTTAGGCAGGAAGAGAAGGGTATGACAGAGGATGAGATGGCTGGATGGCATCACTGACTCGATGATGAGTTTGAGCAAGCTCTGGGAGTTGGTGATGGACAGGGAAGCCTGGCGTGCTGCAGTCCATGGGGTTGCAAAGAGTCAGACAGAACTGAGTGACTAACTGTTTCACTTTACAGTGTATGTATGTCAATGCTTCTCTGGAAAAATGGTTTTGATGAACCTGTTTGCAGGGCAGGAATAGAGATGCAGAGATAGAGAATGGACTTGCAGACATGGGCAAGGGGGAAGGGGAGGGTGGGATGAACTGAGAGAGTAGCATTGATGAGTTATAGCTTTTTAAAGTCCCTAGAAACATAGAATATGCAGGTTTAAATGAAATATAGTGTATTTATGGCATCATCTACTTTAGTTTTCCTGACCTCATTTCAGTATCATCTGGGTGATTTTTTGTTGTTGTTGTACCAGGTGGCATGCAGAACTTCCCCAACCAGGGATTGAACCTGTTGCCCTGCAGTGAAGGCAGAGTCTTAACCCCTGGACCACCAGGGGAGCCCCCATCTGGGTGATTCTTTACCCCCTTCAGATTTTTTGTGTGTAACTTGCATCTTTGTCCGCATTATTTGGCTACCTCTCTTTTTCATCTAGCGTGCTAACATGATCTTTTACAATGTAGATTTTAGGACTTGCATAGTTTCCCCCATATATTTAGCAATTTAAAATTTAACCAGCCTATTATTTTGTACATTTAGGTTGCTTCCCAGGTTTTCTTACTATAAATCACTCCATGAACATCTTTGTGGCTAAATCATAATGCATTTCTCTGGTTACTTTCTTATGGCAAATTCATAGAAGTGGAATTGCTGAGTCTATCTTGAAAACGCTTGCCTAAATTACTATTTGGAGAGGTTATCTGTTTGTCATTGTATAAAAAGTATTGAAAAGGTTCCTGTAAATAATATAAGAAGAGTGATATCATCACTCCTAACCCACACTAAATTACTCATGTGATATTCAGTAAACGAAAAAACTTTTATCACTCTCAACTGATTCACATATAGACTTAAGGCAATGGATTAGAGCTCTAAGGTATTCCTCCATATGTCATTCTTTTATGCTGATTCCACACAGTGGGAATAATTGCATTCCTGAATCTTCTCTTTGTTGCTGTTGTTCAGTTGCTAAGCTGTGTCTGACTCTTAGCAACCCCATGGACTGTAGCAAGTATGCCAGGCTCCTCTGTCCTTCATTATCTCCTGGAGTTTGTGCGAACTCATGGCCTTTGAGTTAGTGATGCTATCTAATCATCTCATCCTCTGTCGCCCCCTTCTCCTCCTGCCCTCGAATCTTTCCCAGCATCAGGGTTCCAATGAGTCAGCTCTTCGCATCAGGTGGCCAAAGTATTGGAGCCTCAGTTTCAGCATCAGTCCTTCCAGTGAATATTCAAGGCTAACTTCCTTTAGGATGAACTGGATCAATCTCCTTGCAGTCTGGGCTTCACAAAAGGCAATCTAGAAAGCCAACCCTTAAAGCAGTGAAGTGGTTGAAACAAAGGCACACATTTTCTTGAAATCTTGTCTTAGGAGAAAGAAAAGTGTTACCACTGTTTTCACTTTCACGTTGGCCTCCAAAAATTCTTTGTTGTTGTTGTTCAGTCACTAAGTCATGTCTGACTTTTTGTGACCCCAGGGACTACAGCATGCCAAGTACTAAATATTCTTCATGGTGCTAAATGTTTAGCAAAATGGCTTTTGATATTGCCCATGTTTACGTGAGTAATGCCATTCATGGCTCTCTATTATCTTTCTCATTGATGGGTTATCATCATTGGCATTCTCCAGATGGAGAAACAAAGGATGCAGAAAGCCGGCGACCTGCTCAGCTTTAGAAGGCGGATCAGAGGTTAGGAAGGAATGTACTAGATGTTCCCCCATGAGGCCAGCATAAAGAAGGCTCTGCCTTGGGATACTGCTTTGGGTCTCTCCAAGGGGGTTATGGGAACTAGTAGATTGAATTCTTTCGAAACACTCTCCTCCAATAGGGCCCTGGGGCCAGACACTCTTTCCCAGATCTTATGTGGAGTCTCTGACTCTTTTTCTAACTTCTGGCAATTGGCATTTGGGTCATTAGGATATCTGTGCAAAAGGACGATCCTGGCAAATGTACCGATGAACTCAGATGTCGCTGATAAAAACAAGAGTTGAAAACAGTGATGAAACAGCAGCATCAAGGACAGTTTGGCTTACTTAAAATTTGTGTTGGGCAACAGCTATGTGGAGGTTCCATGCGGGCAGCATCCAGAACGGGAGGAGGCTCAGGGCTTGATGTGTGTCTGCTGAACGCCAGGTTCTGGAGGTACAAAGATAAATAAGCCTCAAGACCTTCCCTCAAGCAACTCACACTCCAGCAGAGGAGACTGACGCAAAAGCAAACACAGCAGCAAAATCATAAATTGAAATTTATACAAACACTCAAGCAGTGAGGAGGATGGAGTGATTTACTTGAAAGCTCTACTAGAGTAAAACTTAAAAGTCTGCCGCATCTGATGGATTTCAGGTGCAAGTCCCTTTTGGAGCACATGGACTCCTGAACTTTTCTGTGACATGAACTTGTATGTCTCAGGGCCTATATGGTTTCATTATAAAATGGAATGTATATACATTAAAATCACTTTGGATAACTCAAACCATTAAATTACCTAACAGCTTCCACCCTGTTCCCTTCTGAGCAAAGAAAAAAAAAAAAAATTTTTTTTTTCTTAACTGAATAGTCACAGTGGATTGAAGAGTCATTTGTTTCCAATCAATTGACACTTCATTATTTTCCACTGGGAGTGAATGTGGATTATTTTTGATTATTCAGAGTTTGTTATACAGAACAAGAAGAGGTTGCATGAGGACTATTACAATATTATAATTATCCTTCAATTAAAAATAAAATAAAAAAATGAAAAAAGAATGAGCAGACTCTTCTAGACTGGTAAAAACGCAGAAATATTACAGAGATGGAGTCTCCTTGTCTCAGGAAATGAAGAAAGAGGGTGGAATATTTATGGCTGGACAGACTTGAATATTATGTAAAAGAAGTTGTGAGATTTTGTGTGTTACGTGGATTGAGTCACTTTTCCAGTTTCCAAATTCTTTTTCTTGGGTGGGGGTGTTTAATATGTCTTCTTTTCCTTTTTAATTTATTTTTAATTGGAATTGCTTTACAATGTCGTGTTGGTTTCGGCCATACAAGAACATGAATCAGCCATAAGGATACAAATGACCCTCCCTCTTGAAACTCCCTCCCACCTTCTACCCTATCCCTCCCACCCCTCTAGGTTGTCAGAGTATAAATTCTGTGATAGTGAATTTCAGGGTATCAGATTCTGTGTAACGAGGTGTATATGTGAGAGCTACGTATACAAATCCACTTCCTAACTAGTTCTTAAATGATTTGTGACATTTAAGGGAACTCTATGGGAGATTAATACGAGAAAACCTTCTTATCTTTGTAGAAGAAAAACATTATATACTGTTAATTATCATAATGTTTTTCTTGTAGAAAATAGTTGGAGAAATCGAAGATTGAGAGCCATAGATGTTCTCTATATTAAAACTGTCAGTCAGAGTTGTATTGAGGGGACTTTCCTGGTGGTCCAGTGGCTAAGAATCTGTCTGCCAATGCAGAGGACATAGGTTTGATTCCTGGTCAGGGAACTAAGATTCCAAATACCCTGGAAGAACTAAGCCAGCATACTGCAACTACTGAGCTGGCACACACGCCTGCATGCCGCAATGAAATGTTACACATCACACAACAGAGATCCTGCGTGCCAAAGCTACTCCCTGACGCAGCCAAATAAATAAAAATAAATTTAAAAATAGAGTTGTACTGAGGAAATCTGTCTACTGACAGAACCCACATTGTTGAGAAGGTGGCGGGCACAATTTGCATTTGAAAAGAACTCCATAATCCTTCTGATGTTTATCCAGCTTCACAACATTTCAGATATTTAAAGATTTTCTGATTGTTTTACTGTGTCAAGTATAAAGAAATTAACTTATTGATGGTTGGAATATTCTTCAAATAAGCACTTTTACTATGAAACTACCCAAAAGATGTTGAAAGATGAGTGCGAAAGGAACTCGATCTACATTTAGAAATAAATATATATATTTAAAGGAAAAATAAAAGCCATGAACACTGCTCTGTGTCTTAGCTTAGAAATATTTCTCTCTCTCTCTTCTTTATTTTAAATTTATTTATTCATTTAGCTTGGTTGTGCCGGGTCTTCGTTGCTGCTCAGGTTTTTCTCTAGTTGTGGGAAACGGGGGCTGCTCTTGGGTTGCGGTGCTTGGGCTTCTCACTGCAGTGGCTTCTCTTGTTGCTCTTGCTGCAGACCATGGGCTCTAGGGTGTGTGGGTTGTGGTGTGTGAGCCCCCAGGCTCTCGAGCGCAGGCTCAATAGTTGTGGCCCACGCACTTAGTCACTTCGAGGCCTGTGGGGTCCTCCCAGACCTGGGATGGAACCCAGGTCTCGTGCGTTGGCAGGCAGATTCTTCACCACTGAGCCACCAGGGAAATCCCTCTCTTTTTTGTCCATTGCAGGGGCCTTGAAGACTAACACAACCCAAAATGGCCCATCAACATGTATGGATGTTCTTCTGTCTCAAAAGCCGTGAAGTTGGTGAGACGTGTTCTCCTAATTCCACCCCAGACTGAAGTGGGGCACAAAAGAGGAAGCAGGCCATTCACCCGGAATCACGAACAAGGCAGATGTTGGAGCAGGGGAGAGGCTGAGAGCTCCAGAACTTTCCCACACTAACCTTTAGAAGGAAGAAGTCCCCTCATCCTGCTTCCTTGACACCACTCAGACCCGACTGGTTTTTCTAGACCTTTGTTCAGGAAAATATTATTATGCAGATGATGGAATTTGGCTTTTAATATTTCTGGGCAAGGCTCTGGGAAGGAACTCTTGTTCAGCATTCCCATTTATTTCCTTTTCAGAAATAGAGCCATGTGCAAGAAGACTGGATCCAGGGAAGGTGTCCAGCTCTTCACTGGTCTCTTTTGAGCACTTGCAGATCCCTCCCCTTTCTGTTTCTTTTTAAAAAAATTTATTTATTTTTAATTGAAGGATAATGCTTTACAATATTGTGTTGGTTTCTCCATACATCAACAAGTCATATGCTTTCTGGAGTGGCTTCCCAGGTGGCTCAGACAAGAAAGAATCTGTCTGCAGTGCGGGAGACCTGGGTTCAATCCCTGGGTCAGGAAGATTCCCTGGAGAAGGAAATGGCAACCCACCTCAGTACTGTTGCCTGGAGAATCCCATGGACAGAGGAGCCTGGCAGGCTACAATCCATGGGGTCTCAAAGAGTCAGACACGACTGAGTCACTAAAGAACAATCCTGAAGAATATGGTCCTGTCCATAGGAAGGTCTCACACAGGAAGACTTTCGCCCTCACCAGCAGGCAGTAAAGGGTGAGCTTCGCTGAGAACAGTCACGCGGTTACTTTGGAGTGTGCCGGGTGGGTGGTGCTCTGGGAGGTCGGGGCTTCTCCTGAGTGCTGCTTTCTGTCTTCACCCCGACATACTCTGAGCATGTGCATGCTCAGTCGCTAAGCTGTATCTGACTCTGCAACATCATGGACTATAGCCCACCAGGATCCTCCCTCCATGGGATTTTCCAGGCAAGAATACTAGAGTGGGTTGCCATTTCCTCCTCCAAAGGATCTTCCCAACCCAGGGGTCGAATCAGAGTCCTGTGTCTTCCGGGTTGGCAAGCAAATTTTTTGCTACTGAGCCACCTGGGAAGACCCTACTCATGTAACGTGTACATTCTGGGAAGGAAGGAACACGCAGGACAGATCTTAGTCACCGCTGAAATAGGTGTGCGCTCGAATGAAACACTTCACTTTCTTTTACTGTATTACACCCGTTTTGGCTTCAGTTTTTATTTTATGCTTGAAATGTAGGATAAGATTGCTCCCATTTCAGCTTTTACAGTTACTTCTTCGACCATGTTTGGCTTGGCAGTTAAGAAAAAAAACAGAAGGATTACATTTCAGTGGCACAACACCTAATCCTCAGGCAAATGATTTGTCCACGCTTAATATAAAGTACTTAGGATGTATTGTCTGATGTAAACACCGGTTCTAATAAAATGGTGCCTGAGGTACAGTGCTTTCACGTGTAATACCCTATTTGTGTTGGCCTGTACACATTGGATATAAAGCCGTTATGATAAAATATATCCTCTTTAGCCTGATAAAAATGAAAATCAGAGTATAGGACTCTCACCAAGAAAGGAAAGACGCTATCAAACACAAAGACCCCTGTGATATTTGTAGTCGGCACTGGGGACAAGCCAGTCAGCATCTCTTCAGATGGAAACTACCCCGTTGTCTTTTTTAAAAAAATAATTTAAAATGTTCTTTGTTTATTGGCTGTGCTGGGTCTTCATTGCTGCTCTGGCTTTCTCTAGTTGCAGTGAGCGGGGGCTTCTCTCGAGGTGTGGCGTGTGGGCTTCTCTTTGTGCTGGCTGCTCTTGTTGCAGAGCACGGGCTCTAGGCTCATGGGCTCAGGAGTTGCGGCTCCCTGGACCCTAGAGCACAGACTCAGTCGTTGTGGCTCATGGGCTTAGTTGCTCTGCGGCATGTGGGATCTTCCCGGACCAGGACTTGAACCTGTGTCTCCTGCTTTGGTGGGTGGACTCTTTACCACCAAGCCACCAGGGAAGCCCTACCCACTTGTCTTGGAGAAGCATCAGTTTAATCATTTCAGGTACTTTATTTGAATCGAACATTGTACCGAATTCAATGACATTAGCTGCTCTGTTGGGGGGGTGTTTATCAATGGGAAAGAGCAGCTGCATGGAAGGAGTAGATTTCAAGCACAAAGAAAGGTTAAAGGAAGCAGATACGATTCCACCTACCCTGGATAGCAGTCCTTGCCTTCCAACATCCACTTGGTATAACCTTTTTCTCCAGGACCCCGTGCTGCTTAGAAGCACGCGAGGTTAATAATAGCAGGCAAAAAAATGCGAGGCATTTCAAGACGCAACATTCATCTTGCCGTTCCACTAATGCGGGGATGACAGAAAGTCACTTTCAACCTCCTTTTGTGCTGCTTCTATTACCTGGGTGTTGCGAGACACTCCTCCAGGTACGGGAGAATGATTACTGTTCATGGGGTATTATAAGAAAGATAGGCATATTTGCCATTATCCTCATCTGATTTAACGCTTATAAATCAGCAAAACCTCCACCTCAGTCCTCTTCTCTTAGTCTCTGAAAAGCAGATGCTCAGTAATAGCCCCATTCACACTTCATCCGGCGACTCACTTCCCAGACATAGGTGATGGAGAGCCTTCTCTGTAATTGTAGCTTTAGCCAATGGATGAAAAATCACAGGCCCTGAACTAAAGTGACTTGCGTTTTCAGGTTCCTGCTTCCTCCTGACTCACTCTTGACTCCTCAAGGCCTGCAGGAGAGGTGAACTTTGAAATGAGATGCAGCCTTTCGCTTTGGGTTTGTCTTCCTAATTTCTATCTTTCCCAGAAAGAGTCGTTCAAAGGGCAAGTCTTTGAAGGCTGCTTTGGCTTAGATGTTTATTTTGAGGGTGTTTACAAATAGATCAAGTACTTAAATGCAGGAAAGTATCTTTCCCCTGACTGAAAATCTGGAAGTAAAACTGAAAACAGGAATGGCAACAAAAGGGAAGGAGGAGGGAAAATGATCCTTTTCTTTCCCTCAGTTTAAAGGGGTGGTTTCATCGTCACAGCCCTCTTAGGCACCTGTGCTTATCCTTGCTAAAAGCCCCTGAAGGTGAAGTGAAAGTGTTTGTCATTTCAGTTGTGTCTGACTCTTTGTGACCCCATGGACTGTGGCCCGTCAGGCTCCTCTGTCCATGGAATTCTCCTGGCAAGGGTACTGGAGTGGGTTGCCATTCCCTTCTCCGGGGGATCTTCCTGACCCAGGGATCGAACCCAGGTCTCCTGCACTGCAGGCGGATTCTTTATGGTCTGAGCCTCCAGGGAAGCCTGAAAGCCACAGAGACAAAGGTGACCACGGCGCACACTGATTTCTGTGCCAGGGTGAGTCCTGTGTCCTCTGGCATCATGAAGCGGGCAGCCCAGTCCGTGAGAGGCCTTTCTGGGCTCCCACTCGGCTCTTCTGGCCCATCAGCCCGGAGCAAGGAGACCTAAGTTCTAATTCATTAATGGAAACTTGGGAAAGAAGGGCTGGCTCTTCCAGGAACTCTTCATTTAGTGCAGGTCTAGATTTAGAACCCCAAGAGTCCCGCACTTAGGTGAGGCCAGTAGGTATGTGCTCAGGACTTCAGATCAGAGCAGGAACTGTGCTGGAGCCTTTCCAGGGCTTTCTCTAACCAGGGGAACTGAAGTGTCCTGAAAAGAAGGTCCTTTCTTGGTCACATGCCCAACCACGGGAATGCAGCTGGAAGCAGATGCCATGTGAGAGGTTGAATTACGATGGGAGTTACAAGGAGAATCAGGAAACCATTTGCTTTGCTCTGACAAAAACTTCTCTTCAAATCTTAAATGGTTTCCTATTCTTCTTTTTTTCCATTGTTGGTTCAGTATTCAGTCGTGAAGCTGGGAGATTCTCCTCTGTTGCTTTCTGCCCTGCGAGTAGCCACTCATATTTACCCTAGACTTCAAATCTTTTAAAAATAGGTTCCAACGACTTCCCTGGTGGCGCAATGGATAGGAGTGCAGGGGGCGGGAGTTCAGCCCCTGGTCCGGGAAGATTTCCACTTGATACGAGCAGCTAGGCCCACGTGCCGCAGCTACTGAAGCCCGCTTGCCCTAGAGCCGGTGCTCCGAGACTAGAGAAGCCACTGCCAGGAAGAGTAGACCTAGCTTGGTTCAACTTGAGAAAACCCTCCAAAAAGCAATGAAGACCCAGAATAGTCAAAAATAAAAAAATAAACGAAACAAAAGTGATTTTTAAGAATAAATAAAATTTTAAAAAATGACTGTTAAATAAATAAAATAGGTCCCAAGACTTCATGCAAATTCTCTTGTTGATTTGGGATTTTGTTATTTTACGTCCACTCTCTCAGTTAAATGAAAGAAGAGGTGGATTTTGTTTATGTACCCAGAACTTTCTTTTCTCATTACAAGTGGTATTTTTTTTAAAGTGAAGCTATTCTCTCTGATTTTGAAAACCTCCTTCAGAGGATTATGAAGCGGATTTGGTCTTTGATCCAGGTACCAGAGAGAGTGCCTATTATTAGCATCAAGACCCCTATTATATGAGCATTAGAGAAAAGGCCACTTGTGTAACTACTCTTTACCAAAGGGGCAGGAACAACAGAAACTCATGTTGAGAATTCAGAATTCTTTCCTGAGGAAGGAGAAATTGGTTATCCAGAATATGACAAAAGCGTGAAAAATGCAATCACAAAACTGCTAAGATACCTAACTGTACTTACAGTTTGGTTATAGATAGAAAAGTTCTGACTGTTGATGTTCAAACTTTCTAACTTACTTTTAGTCTAAGAGAGGATAATTTTTGGGTTGAGGGCTCTCAAGCGGGTTCCCAATTCCCTTCCTGGGTGACTGTCCTCTGAGGGCCGCGTCTAGTCAGTCGTTCTCTGCTGTTAGTATCTCTGCAGGTGAGTTGTTTATGTTATGTGTTATGTTATGTTATGTGTTCCGCATCGATGTGGGGGGAGTCCGGCAGGTGCTCAGGCCGTGGCAGTGTTGTGTGCTGTTTACCGGGACCTGGGCAGTGCAAGCTTTTATAGGAGTGCAAAAAAGACGCTTCTAACAATCTGGTGGGGACAGGTGGCTGGCGGATCAGGGCAGGTGGCCAGAAAAGACTTCTCAGAGCCGGTGGTATCTAGTTAGACCTTAAGGACAAGCAGGGTTTGGTGAGATGGACAGGTGGGAGATTTAGGGCCTTGCCAATAGCATCTTATGCAAGGAAATGTGCATTATCTGTTGCTGCCTGGAACTTATCTATCAGGACAATACATCGACATTCATGAATACCAGCAAAACGAATCAGGGTGTGAAATCAACCTCTGGTGCAGCTGCGGAGGCTGGGTAGGGCGGCTGAATCCTCGTGCTCATCTCCTGTCACCATGCTGACCCCACGCCAACGCAGGCGGAGGGCGATCAAAGGAGAGCTTGAAATTCTTCACGTGCAACGCAGGTTACACAGGACAGCCTGGCCTGAATCCTGCCCCGGAGGCCCTCTGATCCTCTGAAGAAGGTGCGCTCGCTGTTCCGACTCAGGCCAGCCATGGAACTGGGCCTCCTCCCTAGCAGTTGTGTAGGTTATTTGCACTGGACACCTTTCCAGACGGTCACCTGCTGAAACACCCTCAGGTGCCTTTCAGTAAGATCAACTGCATATGAAACAAGTATTTCCTGCTGCCCTGCCATTTCATGGATCCTGTCGGATAAAACACAGAGACTCCTTTTTTTTCCTATCTGCATGATACCCTTTGGTAGTTGTCGCCTCCGTAATATGGAGCTCTTGAAAGGACCGAGGAAGATGAGGAAAGCACGTCTAGACCTCTCTTTGGAGATGCTCTGTGGTCTTGAGCAATTTGGTGAAAGAAGAAGAGGAGCAAGTCAGAAGACGGGGGGAGAGAGGAACCGCAGCGGCTGTGCTCCGAATATAGAAACCTTGGTTTGCTCTCTGGATCTGATTTGGCCTGAGAATGCAGGCATCAGATAAAAATAACAAGTCACCCAGTAGAGGACAGATCTCCGGCTTCTCCCCTGCCCGGGGCTGCACATGCCCAGTCCGTGCCTCTTCGGTGGAGAAGCGCCCAGCCGCGTCCCCCAGCAGAAGGCCCGAGTGAGAAAGGGCCTGTGTTTGATGTATGAGCTCCGGCTCGCCATCGTGAGTCACCCCAGAACTAGCTGCAGGCAAAACAAAAATCTTTTGTGATTAATTAGAAAAACTGGACAATTATGAATTGACTGCACACAGCCAGGGTACGGTAATATAAATAGTAATGACTCTGGCAGAGCCGGCCGAAAGCTCCATGTTTGTGTGAGGTCACTGGAGGAGGGCACATTTTTTAACATGGAATCTGCTGAAACAGGACAATTCCTGATTTTTGACGATCTGAGGGTCTTGGTGGAGATTTCAGCTGACGCCTTGGAAAGGGATTCTAGTTCACTTTTCTCCAATGCCCCTCCAAACACTGGCTTCTGTGCCAAATCGATTGTTCTTTTCTTAAAAGACCCCCGACATATCCTTTTCAGCAGGTCTGTGAAATCGCTCACATCTTTGGCTAACCTCCCTGCCAGCACACGGAGTCGTTGGCTGGTTCCTTTGCCCTTCTGGGGTACTTGTTTCCACTCTTCCACTCTCTGAGGAATGGAACACAGATTATCGTTTTTACTCTGAGGCACTTGTTGCTTTAATCTTCAGGGGAAAAAAGGAACCACTATGGATGAACTGTGTTTATCAGGGAGAGGAGAGATCAAAATATTCTAGGAAGTTATCGGATGGAGGTGGTGAAGGACAGGGAGGCCTGGCATGCTACAGTCCAAGGAGTCGCCAAGAGTTGGGCACGACTGAGCGGCTGAACAATGATAACAATGGATTAATGAGTTATTCTGAGGGACAGAAAGTGGAAGGGTCTGCAAACCACAGAGTTGAGTGAGATTTTTAAATCCCTTTGGGTGTGAACTCTGTATTTTTTTGCTTGATATAACCTGCCTTTAATTCCCCCTAACCGTACCCCTGCCCTTCCCACCTTCCCCCCAGAAAACAAACCCCCACATAGAATAAGCACATATCATGTAGCGAAGCTAAGGGAGATTTCTTTGAAAGGAAATCCACAATGAAAAATAATTAAACCCGGACAGTGCTTGCAAATGTCAAAATACAAATTTTCCCCAGTGATCATTTTATTATTTTTTTTTAACCACCAGGGTAAGCAAGTTTCCCTATGTGCTGGGGCAGGATTGTGCAGCCAAAAAGGGGGTCCCAGACCTAAGAGGGAGATGAGAAAATGCTGGAGAAAATGCCATCTCTCAGAGGCTCTTTCCTCCAGCGCCTACCGCACTTTGATAAAACGTCTTGCAGACCTTTGAAACTGGGTATCCGCCGGGCAATTAACTCGCCTTAACGCGCATTGTGCGTGGCCAAGTGCCTTTTCTGGCCCTCTCTTGGCACTCCCTGGCGTTCACAGGGCTTTCTATTATTATTCAAGCAGCGCCACCTCAGTGGTAAACCCATTGACCATTCAATCAGTGCAGTAGCTGCTGCGGATAATTAAAAGTTCCCAACCTCTTGCCCCAAGGCCAGGCTAGAGCCAGTCAGAGAGGAGCCAGGTCTTGGCTGTGGAGGGACCAATCGATCAGCTGATTAACCCTTCTTACTGATTGGTTAGAACTGATTGCATCTCCAGTAAAGAAATCTCTTCGGGCCCTGGGGCGCAAATGGCAACCATACATTCAGGGTGAGTGGGAGAGTCCTCACTGTGCGGGGAGGGCGGGGGAGGGCTCCTGGGAGGACATTTTCAAGATTTTTATCTCCTCCCTACTGTTTTCCCTGGACTATCTCAGATTTTATTTCTAGAGAGGAAAGCTCTTTTGCAGCTTCAGGAATGATGGAAAAGATTCCTGGCATAGCACTTGTCTACTCCTTAGCTTGTGACTGAAACAGAGGATTCTTTCCAACCACCGAGTCCCCAAGGGTCCCCTTGCAGGGTGAACGAGATCAGGAAATACTGGAAATATACCCTTAATCAGTGGGTCCTAGAAGGTTGCAATTGTACCTCTCCACTCTCACCGGGCTGGCATTTGTGGGTTAGTAAATGTTATCTCTGTGTATGGATAAACAACCTGTTTTCAATTGTGCTTACATATGGGCAATGTGAGGAAAACACTGTATGGGAACAGAGGCATTAAGAAAAAAAAAAAAAAGAAAGACAGCCCTGCATGTCTTTGAAGGGAGTAGCTGAGATGCTATCAGAGGGGACCATAATGGGCAGCTCTTAAAGGCTGATTTATGCACTTTGGTAGGGGGGCCCAGACTCTCCTCCGAAGGTGTTGGCCCTGGAGGTCTCGGGCTTATCATCCTATCTGCGGCAGAAGGGGAAAAAAAGGTGAATTTTGCAAAGCAAACTCTGCCAATATTATCTCTACTTCCATCTTCAAGGAGACCGAGCTCCCCTGACGTCAAAGGCAGGTGGCGGCAGATACATCAGCGGCTGTCAGGTTGGGAAACACACGTTGTCCAGAATTCTCCTGATTTGCCCTTATTTGGAGATACTTACCCATGGAACTGCAAGAACTGAAAATCAGGAGATATTTCCAGCAAGCAAAACATTATTCAGGCTTCCCTGTTGGCTCAGGGGTAAAGAATCCGCCTGCCAGTGCAGGAGACATGGGTTCCATCCCTGACCTGGGAAGATCTCACGTGCGACCGAGCATCTAGGCCCACACAGCACAACTCTGGAAGCCCGTGTGCCCTGGGGCCCGTGCTCTGCAACAGGAGAAGCCCCCGAAATGAGCAGGCCGAGCACCGCACCTAGAGGGCAGCCCCTGCCCACTGCGACTAGAGAAAAGCCCACCCAGCAATGAAGACCCTGCACAGCCTACATAGATAGATAAACACGCACCTACATGTTCATCTCACAGTGACGCTGATGGAACAGAACGTGGTCTTGTAGTTGACTGAGAAGGCTGATTACAGAAGAGATGGCTTTGTTCCATGGGCGCTCTCTGAGCAGGTTTAGGAACCGAGTCCTTTGTGAGTGGTCAGGCACCGTGGGTTCGGGTCTCCTCGCTTTGAGGGATCTCCTTCTCCACAGGGGCTGAGGTTAAGCAGGTGAGAGACAAAAGTGGGAAGGTTTTGAGGTCCTTAAAGGAGGAGTAAGTATCGTAGGAACACCAAGGATGACAGGTATATAGTAATAATAGTATTAATAAAATTAATAACACTGTATACGTAAATAAGTAAAAGTATATTCACCTTCAGGAGGACCAAAATGATCTATATTTATATGACCTTGGATCTATTTATTAACAGCTTGGTGGCCTTTTAGTCTTTAAGTGAGGAGCCTGGTGGGCTATAGTCTGTGGGGTCACAAAGAGTCGGACACGACTGATCACTCTTCTTGAGTCTGGATTAGATCACAGGCACACACACAGGCGCACACACAGGGCTTATTTTTTTTTTTGCCAAGCCATGTAGCATGTGGAATCTTAGTTCCCCAGCCAGGGATTGAACCCATATTTCCAGCAACAGAGGCACAGAGTCTTAACCACTGGACCACCAGGGAAGTCCCGCATGGAGAATTTTTAAATGACCTCACAGTTATTCAGTTTATCAAAAAAATTTTTTTTTCTGAAATCAAAGCAGTTTGTAAAATTTGTGTGTAAAGCAGAGCTGTAGGCTGTTGGCAGAAAAGAAAACACTGCCCAGGCTAGGAGGCTTGAGATAATAGCATAAATCCTGTTAACACCATCATTATTTAGTGAGAACATAATGACACTGACACGGCTAAATATGAAAGGGAAAATAATACAAATATCTATTTTTGGTCTGCTGGAGTCTCAGAGTCTAATTTGTGTCATAAATGCCACTTATTAAAATGTCCATGAGGCTGCTTGGAATTTTTAAATGTTTTGAATAAAGTGTTTCTACTTGAAACTGCTTTTTGATGTAAGACTTCTGTGCACAGAGAGGAAAAGTATAAAATAGGTCTTATAGGGCTTCCCTTGTGGCTCAGCTGGTAAAGAATCCGCCTACAATGCAGGAGACCCGGGTTCGATCCCTGGGATGGGAAGATCCCCTGCAGAAGGGAAAGGCTACCCACTCCAGTATTCTGGCCTGGAGAATTCCATGGATACAGTCCATGGGCTTGCAAAGAGTTGGACATGACTGAGCGACTTTCACTTTCAGGTCTTAGAAGAGAAATGAGTAAGACTGTATTTGTTAATTTTTTGTGGTTGGAGAAAATTGACTGTATTTGGGAAACCAGGTCACTTATGATAAGTAGTGTAACTCAAAATCCATTGACATACTTTCGTGGTTTTGGGATCATCATTCAGAAATTCTCCCAAGGAAGTGTTCTTCGTGCATGCATTTTGCACTATTGCATAATTTCTCTTTTATCATAAAGGGAATATAATATGCGTGTGTGTATGCTCAGTCACTCAGACATGTCTGACTCTTTGTGACCCATGGATTGTAGCCCGCCAGGCTCCTCTATCTACGGGATTTCCCAGACAAGAATACTGGAGTGAGTTGCCATTTCCTCTGCCAGGGGCTCGTCAACGATCCAGAGATTGAACCTGCGCCTCCTGTGTCTCCTGCATTGGCAGCGGGTTATTTACCACTGAGCCACCTAAAACATGCTATAAACACAAAATGGAAAATTTTATTTAACTCAGGTTATACTTACGTGGAGGTTAGTAGGTGCTCTCCTGTCTTGAGGAAGGGAAACACAGCATGCAGAGTTTCTGAACTGGCAGCCACATTCTCAAACAGTGTCCGCAGTGAGAACAAAGTAAGTATCAAACTGAAAACAGGGAGGATTCCTGGGACGGAAGCACGGTAATTTGAAACTCGGATTAGCCATTTTCTCTGTGGTCAAACAGAGACCACAAAGTACACCTCCTCACTCATCAAACCGCCTCCCAGAGGCATCTCTTTTTCAGGAACCATTAATTTTTCTAAAGAAAGCTGATAAATACCTTTGAATGCATTTGGTGAATTAAATGAATTGTGAATGATCCTGTTTTAGTGATTCTGCTAATAAAGCAATTCTGAGTACGCTTAGAAATGCCCCCAAAGTTAGTAAACTAGATCTGGAATTTTTTAAACACATAAGACAGATAAGAGTTCGGCGTGTCTTACTTCATTCCTCTTTTTTCTTTTTTCTAAAGCACCCAAGAGATAATGCAGCCATCAGCACAACCAAACATCAAAGTTCACTTTATACAGAAGTCTGTGAAACCAAAAAGCTAGTTGCTCACCTATTCTGGGGCTAACTTCACGCTTCCAACTTCATGTTTACATCAATTGTTGTTGTTAAGTTTCCCGGTCATGTCGGACTCTTTTGCGACACTGTGGATTGCAGCCCACCAGGCTCCTCTGTCCATGGGATTTCCCAGGCAAGAATATTGGAGTAGGTTGCCATTTCCTTCTCTAGGGGATCTTCCCAATCCAGAGGTCTAACTCACACCTCTTGCATTGACCAGGGGATAAAGTCTTTATCACAGAGCTACCTGGGAAGCCCTTACATCAGTTAATTCAGCATAAAAGAAATATAAGCAGTCACCAGACGTGTGTTGGTTAAGAAATAGTATATATATATATATATATACACACACACACACACACACCAACATGCAATGAGATTGTTCAAACATTTTTTTTGAAGCTCTAGATGTGGAACCTTATTTAAGAGAAAAAGTGTGCCCTGTTTATACATTTTCTTTTAAACAGGGCAGAGTGCCGTGTTTGGTTTTTGCTGCCTCGGTCTGCTTAGGAATTCCTAATGAGTAAACCATAGTGTTTAACAGTAAAATATGGTTATGGCTCTTAAATGCAGGCTACATTTAACAACCGTATATTGATTTTTTCTTGTAATTTTATTTCCATGAGCATTTCTGGTTTCTTAATTAGTAGCCTTTTAGAGGGAGATTTAACGTTCTCTCTATCAGAGGATTCGGCTTCTGTGATCCAGCTTCTCCGGGGAGAGAAAGTTCTAGGCTTGCAGTCTGTCGGGAGGGAGAGGGTCAGCGCTCCGCGCACACATGTACAGATGCACACGGACACGCAGCCCGCCCTCCCGGGCCCTGCCAACACAATTAAGACAAAATAGCATCGGTGAACCCGGTGACAAAACTCAACAATTTCCAATTTCACGCTCACCCCGTAACGGGAAGAACTGTTTACCCCATGTTCCTTATTAAACTGAAGTATTTTATTTAATGAGCATGACTCATGCAAGGTGTTCCCATAAATCATTGGCTGGTTTACAAACTCAATAACTAGGCTTCCTGCTATAACTAGGCTGTGCACACCTTAAATTATTAACACGCCAGGGCCTTAAGGCACATCTTTGATGATGATGATATAAACACTGTGGAGACAAGGTGCTCTCTCAGCAAAAGATTATTGACTCTAATTACCATTTACCACAGGAAAAAGAAAAGAAAAGACAATAAAATATGAGGGAGAATTGAAATCTAAGATTTAATTTTATGAGGAGCTTTAAATGCACCCCCCAACTTTTTTTTTTTTTTTCCCTTTCTCTTTTCTTCTTGTTGGCGGCCTTATCACTCTGCGGGTGTATAATGATAGCCTGTGGTTGGCTAACCTTAAAAGGATGACAGTTGTTGGAGGAAAGAGATGAGAGGATGGAAACAGGGGGCTGATATTACGTACATTCTTGGAAACGTGATGGAAAAAAGCCAGGGGGAAGAGAAAATGATAATACACTGGGGGAAAAAAAAAATCCCAGCTTGAATTGTTTTCACGTCTATACTCAATAAAAAGTTTAAAGGACTCAGATGCCTGACTCCAGTCATTTTGTGGTGGTAAACTAGACTTCAGGTCAGTTGTGTAGAAAGAGTCATTTGCTCATATCATGGCGTAGATTTTACTGTATCCTCATTATACAGTTGTTGGAAGGATGCAAAGA
Source organism: Cervus canadensis (assembly GCF_019320065.1). Classification (NCBI taxonomy): domain Eukaryota; kingdom Metazoa; phylum Chordata; class Mammalia; order Artiodactyla; family Cervidae; genus Cervus; species Cervus canadensis. The sequence goes on along the minus strand of NC_057413.1, from coordinate 6,333,528 downwards.
GGTTACAATGAAAGAGGTTTAATGATTGTTGTTGTTCATTCTCTAAGTCATGTCCGATTCTTTGTGACTCCATGAACTGCAGCATGCCAGGCTTCCCTGTCCTTCACTATCTCCTGGAATTTGCTAAAGCTCATGTTTATTGAGTTGGCAATGCTATGCAACCATCTCATCCTTTGTCACCCCCATCTCCTCTTGCCCTCAATCTTTCCCAGCATCATGGTCAATGAGCATCAGGGTCCAATGAGTCAGCTCTTTGCCTCAGGTGGCCAAAGAACTGGAGCTTCAGCTTCAGCCTCAGTCCTTTCAGTAAATATTCAGGGTTGATTTCCTTTAGGATTGACTGGTTTGATCTCCTTGTTGGCCAAGGGATTCTCAAGAGTTTTCTCCAGTACCACAGTTTGAAAGCATCAGTTCTTCAATACTCAGCCTTCTTTATGGTCCAACTCTCACATCCGTACATGACTACTAGAAAAGGTGTGAAAATGTTAGTCACTCAGTCATGTCTGACTCTTTGTGACCCTATGGACTGTAGCCCCCCAGGCTCCTCTGTCCATTGGATTCTCCAGGCAAGAATACCGAAGTGGATTGCTATTTCCTTCTTCAGGGAATCTTCCCAACCCAGGGATCTAACCCAGGTCTCCTGCATTGCAGGCAGATTCTTTACTGTCTGAGCCATCAGGGAAAGACTCTAGGATCTAAGATAGGGGAACCATAGCTTTGACTATCTGGACCTTTGTCAGCAATATGATGTCTCCGATTTTTAATACGCTACCTAGTTTTGTTGTAGCTTTTCTCTTAATGATAAGATAGCTTATTAAAAAGCAAAAATCCAGTAGAAGGACACATGGATCATCATCACAAATTAGGAAAGTGGACATATTGCTGGAGAAGAATAAAGGAAGTTCTCAGAAAATGTAGAGGAGAGTCCAGGACAGAATGAAGGGTGGGAAAAAGAGAGACTCTACGTAGGTTTCTGCTGTCAAGGGCTTTTGTTCTGTCTTCCCCTGTGGTTTTGCATATTTCTCGTTTCAAAGACACTCAGCTCAGGTTGTTGTCTCTGTGGGCTAAACTGTTGGCTCAAGTTTCCCCTTCTCAGAAACTCATGTTTCATCAAAAATTTATTGATAGGATCATAGGATGTTGGAGTTGGAGGAAACTTGGAAACTGCCAGTGGCTTCACCTTCCAGATGTGAGCATTTCAGCCTGGAAACGGGCAGTGATTTGGACAATACCACCTCTCCCAGGGCTAAGGAGGTGTGATGAAGGTGGGATCCTCACCACCTCCTCACTGGGCCGTAAGGTGGCGTCCTTCCAACTTTGTTGTCGTTCAGTCGTATCTGACTCTTTGGGACCCCATGGACTGCAGCACACCAGGCTTCCCTGTCCTTCACCATCACTTGGAGCTTGTTCAAACTCATGTCCATTGAGATGGTGATGGCATCCAACCATCTTCTCCTCTTGCCTTCTTTCCTAGCATCAGGCTCTTTTCCAATGAGTCAGTTCCTCACATCAGGTGGCCAAAGTATTGGAGCCTCAGCTTCAGCGTCAGTCCTTCCAATGAATATTCAGGATTGATTTCCTTTACGATTGACTGGTTTGATCTCCTTACAGTTCAAGGGACTCTCAAGAATCTTCTCCAGCATCACAGTTCAAAAGCATCAATTCTTTGGTGTTCAGCCTTCTTTGTGGTCCAACTCTCCCATCCATACATGACTACTGGAAATACCATAGCTTTGAGTAGGTACCATAGACCTTTGTTGGCAAAGTAATGTCTCTGCTTTTTAACATGCTGTCTAGGTTTGTCATAGCTTTTCTTCCAAGGAGCAAGCATCTTCCCAACATAGAATTATAGAAAAGTGGCCAGGGACTAGAAAATCAGCTTCATAAATAGGTGATACTGATGACCATATCTGCTGTGCGGATGTTGAAAGCAGGTCTCCTAATTCAACATGATTGTTAAATTATGACCAGAACATGGAAGGAAGCTGGAATCTGTGATAGAACTTTACAGCCTCGTCCTTCTTATTTGAAAAACTTTCCTAGACTTTTTAGGATCACATAAGGTTTTGGTGCTGACTTGATTCAGGGGCACACGAATTTGCTCCCAGCACTCTCTTGTCTAGGATTTCTTGGCAGTCTGCCATCCATCTCATCCCCTCCTCAATGTATTCTTAGATTCTTACGGGGCAGCAGATGTGGAAGTGAATACAGGACCTAAGAACCTCCTTCAAAGGGCCTCCCGGGCACCCGCCCTGTTTTCCCATCTAGTGAGGTTTACCCCACACTCTGCAGTCAGTCAGCACCCACCACAGAGGAAGCACCCCAGGGCCAAGTTCATCATGCCTTTCTTCCCCGAAGAGCACACAGTGAGTCTGTGTGCAAAATGAAAGACACTCAATGCCTTTTGCTCTTTTGGGGAAAAGAAAAACCCATGTAGTTCTCTCTCTGGTCATTTTGAGCCTGTCCAAGCAGGATCACTCACTAGAGACTGGAAAGCAAAGACTCTGATCACTGCTGACCCTCAGGACTACTCTCACGTGCCCCAGGACTCAGGGGGCCTCATCAAATTCCCATTGGGGTTAATTGCCTTTGTGATTATCTTACTGGGGCTTCCAAAGAACTTTATTGGGGCTTGCTATGTAGCTCAGTGGCCCAGAATCTGCCTGCCAATGCAGGAGGCGTGAGTTCAATCCCTGGGATGAGAAAATCCCCTGGAGAAGGGAATGGCGATGCACTCCAGTATTCTTGCCTGGGAAATCCCAAGGACAGAGGAGCCTGGGGGGCTATAGTCCATGTAGTTGCAAAGAACCAGACACGACTTAGCAGCTGAACAACAACAAAAGAACTTCATTGTATGGTCTTATTTTTAACTTTTCTGGGGAAACACCACATGATTTTCACCACTTCATTAAATAAGGGTTGGGCATCATCCTTCCAGCTACATTCTTCCTCAGAAGTAACCACAGATACATATTGAAAGAAAGAGAAATAACTCTTATGTGTGGTGTACACACACACACACACACACACACACATATATAGCCTTTAAAAAAGCTTAGGAGTCTTTTTAGGGCAAGACATTGTTATTTTGTGGGAGACCATGAAATATATAAACACCAGGGCAGAAAACCTAAAATTATGTGTGTGTGTGTACTTGTAAACCTTGGTGTGCAATTTTCATTGTTAAACGTGAAATTTACACATCAAAACCACTTCATGCTCTTTGCCTTGGGCTGATTATAATGCTAAGAGTCACAGTTGAAGCCTCTTCTTGGGGTGCTTTTGAGAAGGTCTGGTCCTGGGGGGTTGGGGGGTGGACAAGGCTCTTCCCAGACGGAGCCTTGTCTGGATTCTCTGCTGAGGGATTGCCTGGGGCAAAGCCTGCTGATGGCTCTCACTGGCTCCCAGGGGTTGACCTGGGGCTTAGTGGCTTCTACTCAACAGTCTAACCTGGGGAAGATGAACTAACAGAAGAATGAGTGTGTGTCTGCACGCAGGATTTCAGAGTTCAAGAAACACTCCCCCAGAACTTCAGAACCTTGTTCCTCATTTCTGTTCAAAACCAGAGATGAAGCTTAGATGACTCTCTGAAAATACCAGAATTCTGAGCATTCAAGTGTTATTTCATTTCTTGTGTAACTCTCTTTCTTTTCAACTATATTACATCCCCCACCCCACCAAACTCTACATGCTTAGACTTGTTCTATGCATATATACATATACACAGATAATCCTTCAAAGAAATCCTTCAAAATTGTGATCACAGGCTACACTCTGGCTTTCCTTTTTTTAGAGCATTTTTATAATGGAACATTTCAAGCATATTCAAAGGAAAACAAATAATATATAATCAACGGCCTCATCCCCCAACTTCAACGATTAGCAACAGTTGGCCAACTTTATTTTATCTATACCTAAATCACCCCCCACCCTGTTATTCTGAGGCACATTCCAGACATCATATCATTTCATTGTACATATTTCCACCGCTCTCTGATTATTTTTAAGGAAATAATTCTATTTATTACCTTAGGCTGTGCCGGGTCTTTGTTGTGGTGCAGGCTTTTCCCCAGCTGTGGGGAGCGGGGCCTGCTCTCTAGTTGAGGTGTGCTGGCTTCTCTTGCTGCAGAGCATGGCTCTGGGGCCCTGGGGCTTCAGCAGCTGCGGCAGGTGGCTCAGTAGTTGCGGATCCCAAGCTCTAGGGCACAGGCTCAGTAGTTGCAATGCATGCATTTAGTTGCTCTGCTGCATGTGGGATCTTCCAGGATTGGGGTTGAACCCTTGTCTCCTGCATTGGCAGGCAGATTCTTGACCTCCGGGCCACCAGGGGAGCCCCACTTCTTCCAGTTTTTTAAAATTGTAAAATGTACATAACAAAACCTACCGTTTACGGCATTTTCAAGCGTACAGTTCTGTGGCATTAAGTGCATTCACATTGCTGTATAACCATCTCATCAAACATCTCCAGAATTTTTCTCGTCTTCTCAAACTTGAACTCTGTGCTCACCAAACACTAACTCCCCACACCCCTGCCTCCAGCTTTTGGCAACCGTCATTTTGCCTCTATCTCTATGAATCTGCTCTTCGGGGAACCTTACATGAGTGGAATCATACAGTATTTGGCTTTTGTGATGGGGCTTATTTCCCTTATCATCACTAAGGTTCATCCACATCATAGCCTGTGTCAGATTTTCTTTCCTTTTTAAGGCTGTGGATTCTGGGTTCTAACCTGCTCGTTCATTTAGTAAGAAAGCATTGAGAACATTTTTAACTCTCTCATTTAAACTTTTCCTAATTATTAAGCATTATTGTTTGCTTTTGACTTGTTTATTTGGAAGGATATTAGACGGCTGATTCTGGAAGAGAAACTCTTTCTTCCTGCTAAAGTCTCGGGTTCTGCAGGGTGAAGGTTAGTGAGTGGTGCCCTTTCAGTAGCTGAAAATCACAAACGTGAGATACTTAAATGTGTTCATGTGTGGGATTTTGCATCTGTATATTGCATATACTTTATAAAATTAAAAACATTTTTTTTGGCCTCACTGATTGGCATGTGTGATCTTAATTCCCCAACCAGGGATCAAACCTGCACCCTGAATTGGAAGAGGGAGTCTTAACCACTGGACTGCCAGGGAAGTCCTATATATTGCATATATTGACTCACTGTATGATACACTAAATACACAGTTTTATGATACTTAACGGTATGTTTTCTGTGGATGAAAAGGATGGACAGTCTTAGAATGAACTCACATGAAAGAGTGAGGTCATATACCTCATCTAAACCACATTTCCCCTGAGAACCCCAAGTCCTTTTGGAATTAGCCAGCTTGTCTTCAAACTATGTCAGACTGTGAAGCATAAACTGCTTTCCCTGCTGTCAAACAAAGAAGGTATATATTTGCACAATCAATTGACACTTGAAAAATACCAAGCAAGGTAGGGAAGAACCCTTTTAAAATTTTTTTTTACTTATTCATTTTATTATTTATTTATTTATTTCACTGTTGAAAGACATTTATTGTTTTCACTTGTTGCTTTTATTAACAGCATTATATTAAATCTCCTGGGGTATACTGTGTGTTTACACAAGCACTCTCACACACATGTATATCTTTCTGCATACTTTCTTTAGGGAATATTTCTAAAAGAAAAATTGCTGGATTAATGGTTATATACATTTCAAAGTTGGATCGGTCCTGCCATATATTCCTTCACAAAGTCCATACCAATTTAGACTCAACAACAGTGCATCGGAGCACTCATTTCCCCACCCTAGATATTGCCAGTCAGTTTAATCCTTGCCAATTCGTACAGTGAAGTTGTTTTGATTTTTCCTTCTGTTAGTAATATGACTTATTAGTTTTAAATTGCTTTGTGGAGTTGTGTTAGTTTCTGCTGCACAACAAAGTGGATCAGCGGTACATTTACACACATCCGCTCGCTCTGGAACCTCCATCCAACCCCCATCCCACCCTCCGGGCCGAGCTCCCTGCGCTAGACAGCAGCTTCCCAGGAGCCGTCTGTCTGACGCCTGGCTGTGTACATACGTCAGGGCTACTCTCAACGCGTCCCACCCTCCCTGTCCCCCTGCTGTGTCTTCAAGCCCATTCTCTGTCCGCTGGACCCTGCTTTTGTCTCTGCGGTCACTGCATTTACCGTCTTCAGGTCCATCCAGCTCTGGGTCAGGGTCTCTTTCATAGTCTGCAGTGTTTGAACATCTCTCCAAGCCCATTCCTGGGGGCAGTCCCGCCACGTCCCTCGCCTCGCTGGCGGTGTGGTGAGCCATCTGCTGTCCACCCCTGTCCGAGCGTGGGGCCACTTCCTGCGAGCTGGTGGCGAGCAAAAGAGAGGGCAGATCTCCGAACTTGCGCTCACCCTTGCTCTAGATTCCTTGCAGCTCCGGGTAGGAACCAGGCTCCAGCTTCATCCTTTCACATAGTTTCTACTCTGGGCAGGAGCCCTGTTGGTCTCCTTTCTGTCCGGAGCTCTGACCGCACCATCTTTATCTTTTCACTTTTGGGAAAACAAAAAGAGGAACACTCAGAGGAGATGCAGGAGAGCCACAGGAGTGCTTCACACAGCAAGAGCTTTGGCCCACGAGGAGGACGTGGGCACATGAGGGTGAATGTGTCGTAATGGTTCTTTCTCCTTCCTGCCTGCCTCCACGCTGCCCACCTCCAAGTCACCTCCTCCGTGAAAGCTTCTGGTCTGACCCACTCATCCATCATGTAGTCATCTGCTGGCTGGGTCGTCATCTGTAGCTGCCTTTTGCGGTTATTTTCATCTCTATTGTTTTTTAACCTCTTGTGATTCACGCTCGCTTTCTCAGCTTGAGGGTCGCTTCCTCAGGAATTGGGACACGACCACAAATTACTTAGTGGTGCAACTTAGTACAGGGTGTGCATTCAGGACGCCTGTACCGAATGGACAAGGGCTGTTCGTGGGAGAACACATGGCGGCCTCCGCTCAATTGCATGAGGTCACACAGAGGGGGCAGTCAGACGGGAAAGGATGGCTCTGCCTTTCTTGGTCAGCTCTCACTGGGTGTAACTGCTTCAGACGAGGGCAAGTCTGAGCTGGCGTGCAGCTCACAGGACATGTGATGGCGCTTCGTGCTTTTTGGGGGGTTACCGTGAGATGAAAAAACCGTTGGGGTTGGCCATATCCCCTGAAGTCACCTATCTGGAATACTCAGCTCTAGATCAGATGAAATTTGGTGCTCTGGTTTGGGTACTTAATTTTAGTAGCGGTGCAGTATCTCACGTACAGTTCCTTTCTAGGCTGCTCAACACTTACCTTTGAACTGCTGACGACTTGACTAAAAAGGGCTTGAGGACACTGACAGTCTCTTTGAAAAGAAGCTGCACAGTACAAGGAGCTGAGATATCATTTAAGACAGTTGACAAACCACTGATCTTATTTGCTAAATGTATCTCACTGAAGCATTCCAAGTAGTCCATAAACTAGAGATGATAACTAGATTTTTTTTTTAATATCACCAGAGAAGCTTAATCTGAATGCAGCAGTACATAAAACATTTCTGTAATGAGGAATTCACAACTTAAAACATAATGCTTTTGTAACTCTGGTCCTCTTGGGGAAAAAAAAATGAGTCATTAAGTTCATGAAAAACAATATATGCCTTCAGTTTTAAATGTGTTCACCGAGCAGGCTTTTATTTTTCCCTCTATGGTATGACGCTTTGCCTTTATCAGAAGAACAGAGTTTGGGATTTCCCTGGTGGTCCAATGACTAAGAATCTGCTTTCCAATGCAGGGGACTCAGGTTTGATTCCTAGTTGGGGAATTAATATCCCATATGCCACAAGGCAAGTAAATGCCCACCTCACCTAGAGTAAGCTCATGCCAGGCTATGAACACACCGTGCCATCAAAAAAGAAACCAAGAAGAGAGAGAGAAAAAAGAACATAACTATTCTTCTGCACGAGAGATGACTAACTTAAGTAATAAGAGCCACTAATCCATACCTGTTTCCACCTATTTCTACACCAAAAATGCTATTCGTCTCATTTCTACATAGTTTACACGCTTTTATAGTCTGTTCCATGTGGAACTGTAGAGCGCAGAGCTGCAAAGATGAAATAGTTCTTGAACTTCAGGCTGATCATTGGCTTATCAAATCAAAGACGGGCAAGAGCAGCAACTCCCACCTTCCCTCCACTAGGTTACATTTATGGGGATTAACTACATTATTCAACGTATTTCTTAAGAATTAAATTAATTATAATGCATTTGGATTCCCTGAGCATTCTCACAATTAATTTGTGCTATTGAGTTATCAAATATCCCTTTCTTAAGGGATTAGCTCATTTCTGATGTTTTGCACTGGTGTCCCGGGAAGTAATTTTGGACTAAAAAAAATTGGATCATTTTTCCAAGGATTTGTTCTTAATCTCTGAAGGAATTCTTGGAACACTGGAATAAAACAGTACAACAGTGGCTAATCCCTTAAGTAAGGATTTCTGATCGCCCAATAACACAAATTAGCAAAAATAGCAGGCCAAGGAAAGGGTCCTCTTGTCTCATCTGCTCTTTTCAGACTAAGCTCCTAAAACAGTGCCTGTGAAGAATCTGTCATTCCTGGTTCATTATAAAGCTATTGAACCCAATTTTAAAGAATTATATATGTTAATAGGGCTTTCCTAGTGGCTCAGTGGTAAAGAATTGGCCTACCAATGCAGGAGACACAGGTTCAATCCCTGGGTCAGAAAGATCCCCTGGAGAAGGAAATGGCAACCTGCTCTGGTATGCTTGCCTGGAAAATTCCAGGGACAGAATAGCCTGGTGGGCTACAGTCCATGGGATTGCAAAAGAGTTGGACATGACTTAGTGACTAAATAACAGCACATATTTTAATAAATTGTTTCAGGTGATCAAATATCCCAGAGAATACCTTGAATTTTTAAAATATCTCGGTTCAAGTTTTAAAAATTCTTTCCATAAGATCCTTTAACTTGCTTTTCAAAGTCAGATCTGATCATTTTGACCCATTTTGCAAGGATGGCATGTGGAAAGAGCTTTTATTTAAGATAAATGGTGAGACTGTTTATTGTTTAAAATGCTGGATCTGTGTAATTAGCTGTCTGTTGTTTAGTTGCTAAGTCATGTTTGTCTCTTTTGAGACCTCATGGACTATAGTCTGCCAGACTCCTCTGTTTATGGGACTTTCCAGGCAAGACTGTTGGTGTGGGTTGCCATTTCCTTCTCCAGGGGATCTTCCCAACACAGGGATTGAACCTGCATATCCTACATCGCCCGCGTCTCCTGCATTGCAGGTGGATTCTTTACTGTGGAGCCACCACGGAAGTCCACTATCAAGGACTAAAATAAAAGTATAGTGCTAAGTACATTTTTTCACCTATTTCTTTAAGTAATCTAGTCAAGGTCTCATCTGCCTGTTATAGTTAGAAGGTCATGTATTAGAGCTGTGATACCTTTAGCAGGAAAATAGTTCACAACTGGGAAAATATAGTTATGAAATTACGTTCAAGAGCATGAGAAATCTAGAGAGCTGCTTATACCATTTTAGCCAGAAGACTCAGGAGACGCAAAGACAACATTCTGGATCAGTTTCAAGAACACTGGGTTTATATTTTGAAAATCCACAACATGTACTAATTGCAACTGAATGTAAATTACTAGAAAATCAAACTAAATTTAAATGCATCAATAAAACAGTGTCCTGCACATGGCAATTCTGCATTTATAAAAGAGATTTTTTAAAAGCAGTATATATGTTTATGGGAAAAACATACCTGGACTTCTATTTATTTTATTTTTGGCCTTGCCACTTGGCTTGTGGAATCTTAGTTTCCCAACCAGGGATCAAATCCAGCCTCCCTTCTGTGAAAATGCAGAGTGTTAACCACTGGACCACTACACGCCTGGATTTTTAAAAAGAAGAACCTTTTTTTGATATCATGAAATGTCATCTAAGAACCAGAATTAGAAAAAGAAATTATTTTTTCACATATTTTTTCCTAGGTAGTATTTGAAAAGGACATCATTTAATATCTAACTCAACATGCATGAATTAATTATCAGTGCCATTTTACAATATGCAGTTCTAAACATAAGATTTATTTTTTTCATGTGGACCCACAAAAAACCTCAACCATCCAGCATTTTTTGCTGTATGTTTTTTTCTCCATTTTTTTTAATGCTCTCCTTTCTCATCCAGCAGAGCAGGGCAGTAACTTCCTGGGGGAGCAAAACTGTAGCCAAATCGTGACCATGTCTTTCATGAACTGACTTTCCTTTGAAAGATATAGTAGAAGAAATTCAAAATCCTCCTCGTTTTACCTGATGCACATCTGAGTTATGAGGTAAACAATCGTGCACATTTCCTTTCAAGATACTTAAAATGCTCCTCAGTTGCTTTTCTTTGTGGACATCGTGTCTGGGGAGTAGACTGGACCTCATATTGTGGGTCTTTCCTCTCAGTGCACTTCATAGCTCACTTCCTGCTCCACCTTGCTCTCCCCACTTCAATTTCTTCTGTCTTTCATTAGAGTGAAATAGCCTGGAAAAGCTGCTCACTGGCCTCCACTGAGGGACTTTCAGATAAACCAGTGACTGAAAGAATGCATGCATCAATGTTGCCTCCCTTGAACTACAAAATTATTGAGTTCCAGGCAGCCGGTCATAGTCAAGATACGGGCTCTGGAGTAAGAGATTCTGAGTTTGAATGTGGACCCTTCTGTTTATCGGCCGTGACCGCCGTGAACTGTGAACTGTGTCTCAGTTCATTCATCTGCAAAATGGGCGTAGTAATGGCTCTTACTTAATAAGATTGTGAAGGGCAGTAAATATGCTAACATATATAAAGCTCTAAGTGAGGCTCAAATTTCAGCATGCAGTCAGAGCAAGCACTCAATTTATTTATTACTTTTTGGGAACTTTTAATGTTGTATGGGGGTATAGCTGATGAACAATGCTGTAATAATATCAGGCCAATTTATTTAGTCAGCCCTACTAAGGGCTAACTAAGTTCTGGGCACCATTGATTCGTAACAGAGACAGGTTCCTGCCCTGTGTCACTGACGTTCCTGGGGAGGAAGTAGGCCATGAACTGTGAACTTGGTAAGAAGTATGTTAGCAGGTGATGAGAAAAAACAAGGAGGGCGGGCGGGGATTGAGAGAGCCAGAGGGTGTGGGTGCGGGCGGCAGTGTTTAGCTGGATAACGGGGGAAGGGCTTACAGAGGCGCGAGGCGGGGGCCTGCCTGACAGATGGGGGATTTAACCGCGCGCGTGTCTGGGACGGTGGTTCTAGGCAGGGGCCGCAGCCGGTGCAAGGGCCCTAACACTGGATGTTTGGGGAACAGCGCGTAGCTTAGTCACCTCTCGTGTCGACTCACATCCTGAGCCCACAGCCCATGATGAGAGCTGAACGAGCAGGGAGGTGAGTGGAAGGAAACGAAGTCACAGGGGCAATGAAGCCAGATTTTATGGGGCCTTGTGAACCATTGTAAGAGCTTTGATTCTCCCTCTGTGAGGTCTGTGTGGAAGAATTTCAGGGTCTTAGATTTATAAGATTCCTCTCCCTTGTGGCTGAGACGGTAAAGAATCTGCCTGCAATGTGGGAGACCCGGGTTCCATCTGTGGGTTAGGAATATCTCCTGGAAAAAGGAATGACAATCCACTCCAGTATTCGTGCCTAGAGAATTCCATGGACGGCAGAGCCTGGCGGGCTACATCCATGGGTCACAAAGAGTCAGACATGACAGCGACTGCACTTTCATTCTGCCTCTGATGTTGAGATTAGACTAAGGGTTAGCATAGCTCGTCATCACAGCCATGTTAAATCGCTCTGCAGGAACAGGGTATGCGTGATACTCAATGAATTGGGTAGTTCATTTAGTGTAGGGGCTTCCCAGGTGGTGCCATTGGTGAAGAACTTGCCTGCCAATGCAGGAAACTCAAGGGACACAGGTTTGATCCCTGGGTCAGGAAGATCCCCTGGAGAAGGAAATGGCAACCCATTCCAGTATTCTTGCCTGGAGAATCCCAGGGGCAGAGGAGGCTGGTGGATGCTTCTCCAGTCCACATATTGCTATTCATTTGCCTTTTCACATCTAGGTTTTCTCCCCTTCTTCAAATTTTCTCCCTTGTGATTTCTGGGATCTGCTAGGCCAAAAGAAAGAGTTACACTCTGTCACTTGGAGTCAGAGAATGAAAATTTGACTGCCTTTAGTCAAAGCAGTTGACATAAACATGCAAATCACTTGACTGTGACGATGGAGACATCATAATGGGGGATGCATGCCCTGCTTCAAAGCATGCACATTTCTCCACTGCTGCCTATATGCGTTAGTATATGATGTTTATCTTTCTCTTTCCGACTTACTTCACTCTGATAATAGGCTCTTGGTTCATCCACCTCATTAGAACTGGCTCAAATGTGTTCCTTTTTGTGGCCGAGTAATATTCCATTGTGTTTATGTGCCACAAACAGACCCAGAGAACAGACTTACGGACACGGGGAGAGGGGAGGAGAGGGTGAGGTGTACGCAGAGACTAACATGGAATCTTCCATCACCATATGCAAAATAGCCAACAGGAACTTGCTATATGTCTCAGGAAACCCAAACAGGGGCTCTGTAACCTAGAGGGGTGGGGTGGGGAGGGAGACGGGAGGGAGTTTCAAAAGCGAGGGGATATGTGTATACCTATGGCTGATTCACGTTGAGGTTTGACAGAAAACAACAGAAAATTCTATAAAGCAATTATCCTTCAATTAAAAAATAAATAAATTTAAAAAAGACGATTGAAGCAGAGGAAGGCTTCCTAACTCATTTTGCAAGACCAGCATTTTCCTAAAACTTAAAACCAGAAAACGACATCACAAGAAAATAAAACTATACATCAATCTCTCATAAACACAGAGGTAAAATTCTCAACAAGATACTAGCAAATCAAATTCAACTATGAATAAAAGTATTATACACCACACAGACACACACACACACAGACACACACACACCCCAAGCACAGCTGTTGAAAGCTTTAAAAATGTCATGTAGGGTAACCAAAACACATCTGTGGCTGGGCAGGGTTAAGGTACATGTTCCTGATGGCCGTTTAATGCCGGTTTACCTTAAAGATGCCTGGGAGTGGGGGTGGGGAGAAGCAGGACACGACTCACTCTCCGCTCTGCATCCCGTGCGTCGCAGAAGGCTAGACTGTCCTCTGCTGGACCTTGGTGCGGCTTAGGAAAGGTGCTTGGTTTGGTGTGCAGAGGACAAGCTGTGTTTCTGTTCCTGCTTGTCCCCTCAGCAGGAGGCTTTTGTGCAGTGCCCAACCTGCACATTGCATCTCTGGGACACGATAAAGTGCGAACGAAACCATGAAGTCCATTTCCCTCTTGCCAGCAGGCATGCGTTCCTTCTGGCTTGCATGATCTTCCACTTTGATGACCCAGCTGCTTTTTCTCTCTTTTATCATCTTAGACTTAGTAATTCTACCTCTCTGCCTTGAATTCAAACTCTCTGGATGAGAATTTGGTGGGCTTGGCCAGTTGCCTGTCAGTAAAGAGTGGGTCCAGGGTAGCCTGCTAGCTCTTAGGAGCGCTCCAAGAACCCATTCCTACACCAGTCATCCTTGTCTAGGGCATAAACGTCCCAAACCTGGTAGAGAATATGCCCAGGGAATACCTCCATATGCAATGTAATCTTCAAGAGCAACTTTTTGCTCTCCATGATATACTGGGCAAAGTAGCTTAGTTTATAGAAAGTTGCCTAATAATATTAGAATTTTCTCTTTGGATACCCTGAGAAAGTAACTGAAATGCATAATAATCTAATATAAACAGGGCTTGTGTTTACCTGAGAGAGGTCATCTACATGTACAGTTTAACAGTCAATAAATGCAACCAAAGGATGAATTCCTTGTATCGTGCCTTGGGTGGATTTACTTGGTCACCCTATGCTGTGTCAATATTCCGGTCAATCATCTCATCATCTTGCTTTCTAAATACAGTAAGTGCCTTATGTATGCACCTTCCAGTTGAGAAGTTTCAAAGACGCAAACGTGTGTTTGCGTGATCAATCACGTAAGTTAGTTCACACTGTTGGTGTGAACTGTCACATGTGTGCATCTCTACAAGCGGTTGTGCTTTTGTGTATTTACAGTTCAGTGCTGTATAGAGCGCAGGAGTGCCGTGCCCTTATTGCAAGCCCAGGATGTCCAGCAGCAAGTGTAAAAGCAGTGGTGATGGGTCTGTTTCCACGGTACTTTCCAAGGTACTGTACTGTAAGATTAAAAATGTCCTCTCTACTTTCTGTCTATTTCTTTTTCTATATCGTTCGTGTGAAAAGTATTATAAACACATTACCGTATAGTATTATATAGCCGATTTGGTTAGCTGGGTGTCTAGGCTGACTTTGTTGGACTTGAACAAGTTGGACTTACGAACGTGCTCTTGGAACGGAGCTTGTTCATAGGTAGGGGACTTACTGTATGTTTCTGCCTTTCTATTCTTGCTCTCCTTCACATGCTTCTGTCATCCGTTATAATCACCATTGCAACTTTTCCAAGGATCTCTCAGTTTGTACTGCTCTCCCCTTTCTTTAAACCATCTCTGCATCGCCACCAGAACCATCTTTCCAGAGTACAAATCTATTACTGGTCACGTGGCTCTGACTGAGAGTCTGTAGTGACTTCGTTGCCTTCCAGAGGGCATTTTAGCCCTATTCCATGAGAAGCTCCTCATGACTTAATCCCTTCTTGACATCTAACATCTATTCCCACTACACTCCTGAATCTTGGTTAAGATTCTTAAACCCCTAAGCCTTTTGATATGATGGCCAGCCCTTTCTCCTCTTCTTCACTTGGCCGACTCCCCCTTGACACAAAGGCTGCGATATTTGAGAGGCCTCCTTATTCCAACTACAGAATTAGGGTCTCTCTTTTGGGGCCTTTCGAGTTCCTGAGCTTCCATACATTAAAATATAATGTGACTGTATAGTAATTCTTGGTTTCCATGCTCATCTCCTTTGCTTTACTGTGGGATTCTCAAAGACAGCCACTCAGAGCACCTATCTCTATAAACCCAGGACTGTTCACCATCTCTGACTCATAATGGCTGATCAAAAATAATTTAAAATGGAGTCAAACAGAGTAGCCCTTGTCCCTAAAGGGTCTCCTTCAAAGGATGCTGAGCTTTCTTGAGTGAAGTTTACTCCCCACTGCACTCCTCCCTCAAACCTCTATTTTAGAAAAAAGACTGAAATATTACTTTTTCTCTCCTTCCTGTATTTTGCTGTATCAGTTTTATTCCCCCAAAACTTTCCTCAATGTTGATTCCAATATATGATCTAATGATTGAGTACTGCTGAGATCTAAGGATGTCTAAACACAGGGCTGCCTTTTTCTTTTGAGTGTTGCAGTCTCTTGAATGTGATTGATCTCACATCTGACTCATTGAACTTACTTTAGCCTTTCAGAGAGTCTGGCTCAAGACAGAGTTCGTGTTTGTCAAGGGCAGGCTAGTTTGTCTGAGAAGCCACGGTGACTATCAGATGAGCGAGGAGAGGCCCAGTTGTGACCTGGAAGTGGGACTCTCACCCAGACAATTGTTAGGCTTTGATCATGCTCCCAGGTACAGCTGATCACCAGGCTGGAAGAGAATGCTTTCTCCTTTTAATTGTGTTTTATCGTTATATCTCAGGCCAACAAAAACCCAATTCTTCACATGGTTGATTATCCAAACCTTCCCTGAGGTCCTATTTCCTTTTTCTCCCCCAAACAGGCAAATCCTTTTTTATAGTCACACTTTCCATTGTCTACAAGGTGTCCCCTGTAATTCAGTTCAATGGGCACCTCCTATAAGGAACTGATGAGCCTTTGGGGTGACTAGGAGTGTTTCTTTTCCACACCTCCTAACAAAGTATTCTATCAATGAATCACCAATTTGAGATGCTCATTTGTTATTTTACTTTAAGCAGGCTCTACGTTATAATTTAGCGGCGTAATGGAATCCCTATTCTAGTTGACAAACACCGTGGAGCAAATGATTTAATTTACCAGCTCGAGCATCAGTCTACATATTATTGTACTGATCAGTCATTGCATACTAAAATCACTCATCCTTAATGTAATGATTTGGTATCCCTACAGAGAATTCCAGTCATCAGAATGTCATTAGATACAGTAAAAAATGAAAATTACTATTACACAGCAGTAAACACTATTAACTGTTAGTTAAAATAGCATTTAATTTAGCCGTGCAAGAGTTTACAAATTTTCAGTTTGCTTGGTCCTCGAATAATTGTTACTGTGAAGTTAATGGCACTTCTGCCAATGAAATGACAGAATGAGGAGGGAGCGATGATGAACTGGTGTTTTTGTATGGCAGATGTCATCTCATGACAGTGCAGGGCTTGGCTATCTGGGACATTTCATTGAGAAGGAAAAGAAGCAGGCTGGCATTCTCAAACTCTGATTCAGGGCAGTAGAGTTTGTGTGTCTTCGGAGGGCAGAGGCCTGCTCAATGCTCAGTCGTGTCTGTTTGCGACCCCATGAACTGTAGCCCGCCAGGCTCCTCTTTCCATGGGATTTTCCAGGCAAGAATACTGGAGTGGGTTTCCATTTCCTACTCCAGGGGATCTTCCCGACCCAGGGATCGAACCCATGTCTCCTGTGTCTTCTGCATCGGCAGGTGGATTCTTTACTACTTGAGCCACCTGGGAAGCCGTCGGAATGCAGAGGAACGTTAAGCATAGTTGGGTGGAGGGGGAAATGATGCCTCCCAGGTGCCTTTTTCTTTCTCCATCAGCTCAGGTTCACACTCTGGCATTCCAGATGTCTACTGCAGCGCTGATGAACCGGGGCGGCCATAAAGTTCTCGCCAGTGGCCCTGGCTGGTGGATCTGATCTTGTTGGGAATTATGGGCCTGGTTGGAAAGTATTTTGCACAAGGCTCTCCAACCCCAGGCTTACAAACAGCACCAGGTTAACTTGCAAAAGATGCATTTACCTTGAAACGGCATCTCTCTGCTGCAGCCTGAGTCCAGCATTCCCCAGCTTTAAATAAAATCAGTAGCACCATCGACCGTGCCTGTAAATGTGGGCGCTCTGTGGGTGCCTTGGCTCCAGAGCTCTGACTTCATCCAAGCTGTTGTGATTCATTTCCTTGTTTATTCCATAACTGCGTGTTACTGAATTTGGGTTCTGTGCCCAAAATGTTGAACTTAGATATGAAAAGGGACTCCAGGGACGTCTCTGTATATGCAGAAGGTAATAAAACCCAAATAACAGGCAGGACCACTTCCTGCCTTGCCCATGCCTCTCATGCCAACTCAATGGGGAAAATGAGAGCGGGAAAGACAACGGTCGGGCGAAATGGTGCCCGGTTTGCAGAATCTTGAAGGAGAGCTCTAGTGAATGCCAATCCTAAATCAATGAAGTCGCAGTAATGTGGCAGGATGTGTATCCATGGAAAGTGTTTCCAGTCTGCAGTACGGTACCGCCAGCCATAATTCATCAAGAATATGCAACAGAGAATTGCCTGGAAATGGATTCTTTATCACTCATGGCATGATGGGGGAGAAATACTTGGCAGCAGACAGCATCGGGTGAATAAGGAGACGTGCATGCTCCCACTGAGGTGACATTCCGGGGGCTTGGGTGGTACACGCTTGGTCCTGCTACACCGATCATCCCCAAATTGCACACCGGGTACCAACATGGCGGTCTCTGAGACATCATCGTTCAGAGTAGTTGCAATTTTCACCTTGGAAAGAAACTTGGGAGGAAAGTGCAGGGCCAGGTGGCGGTGGCGGTTAGGCGCTCTCAACCCGTGGCCTCGCGCTCTGGCCCCACGTTTTGTAAATAATGATTATGTAACAGCTGAGATCTCTGCGGCAGTGTGCATGTGCGTCAGGAGGGTCTCGCCTGGCCACTGGGCTACTTTTGTTCTGTAAGCGTATATGGACTCCACCTGAAGAAGCCCTGGGTGTTGTGTTGGGGTGTGTTGTACGATGTTACGTCTGCTGCATTATGGCTGTGTTACGGCTGCGATGACCGCTCGGTCAACCAGGAGCACGGAGAATAGGGCATGTCGGCCGCTGCTAGGGCTGCTGCGTCAGCCAGGAGACAGTAAGCATGTCGGCAGTTCCTACGGCTCCTCGCTTCTTCTTCCAGCCTCTTAGCTCGTGCCTTCCTGCCCTGGTTCAGCAAACGTGAGCAGTGAGACAACGAGATACAAGAAACTCACTGCTACTGTGTGAGAAAAAAGTACCCCGTGTCTGCTGCCTCGGACTCGGGGTTTACCTGGATGATTTTTTCAAGATGCAGGTGACTAGGCCCTGTGGGAAGGGCTTCCCTGGTAGCTCAGTCGGTAAGGAGTCCACCTGCAATGCAGGAGGCCCCACTTTGATTCCTGGGTCGGGAAGATCCACTGGAGAAGGTTTAGGCTACCCATTCCAGTATTCTTGGGCTTCCCTTATGGCTCAGCTGGGCAAGAATCTGCCCACAAGGCGGGAGACCTGGGTTTGATCCCTGCGTTGGGAAGATCCCCTGGAGAAGGGAAAGGCTACCCGCTCCAGTATTCCGGCCTGGAGAATTTCATGAACTGTACCCACGGGTTCGCAAAGAGTCGGTCACGACTGAGCGCCTTTCATTTTCACATCAGGCCCTGTGGTACAGGATCCCTTTCCACCACTAAAGTGAGACGCCAAGTGCAGATAATTCCTCTGTGAAATGGCCACAGACTTATTTCAGAGTGATCTTCAGGGTCAAAGTCTCTAAAATCATTATTCTAAGAGTGTCACAGTATGAGGGGCTCCTGAATTCTTTCCCTTTACAACTGTCCTCATCCTACCCGCTGAGAAAGTCAGTGAAATAAGAATGTGTGGAAATCACGCTGATGGGAACATTTCACCTGCTCACACAGCTGATGGGTCTTGCATTCGTCCTGTGCATTTCTACTTCCCTACAGAAGGACTCAGCACTGTGGTTGGGTCAGAACAAATTCCATTGCACTTTTAGGAACCAGCCAGCCAGTCTGGCTGATGCTTTCCAAGTGTGTGTGTGTGTGTGTGTGTGTGTGTGTGTGTCTGTGTGTGTCTGTGTGATCTACAACATCATGATACTGAACATTCCATTTGTGTTCTCAAACAGAGTCTCTGGTTAGCTTTTCACCCAAAACACAGAAGTCCCTCTGCTAACTGAAATGTTCTGTCATGCGTCAAATACTCATCAGAAATAACCAGACCCACTGATTCAGTCCAGGACCAATTCCTCAGTGGCTGAGCTGGTAAGGAATCCGCCCACCAAGGCAGAAGATGCAAGAGATGAGGGTTGGATCCCTGTCAGGAAGATCCTCTGGAGAAGGAAATGGCCATCACCCACTCCAGTGTTCTTGACTGGAAAATTCCTCGGACAGAGGTGCCTGGCGGGCTACAGTCTATGGGGTCGCAAAGCGTCGGACACGACTGAGCACGCAAGCATCAATGTTAGGGAATGGATTGACGATGGTGAGGGCCTGTGTGCATATTAGCCAAGGTTCTCCAGAGAACAGAACCATTTGGAGACAGATAGGCATACATTTATCATAGGAATTGGCTCATGTGACTTTCACGGAGTCCTACTGTCTGTTGCCAGCAAGATGGAGAACCAGGAAAGCTGGCAGTGGAGGCAACAGTGTAAGTCCTGTTTCAGGTCCCAGGACCCAAGAATCAGGAGTGTTATTGTCTGAGGGCAGGAGAAGATGAATGTCCCTGCTCAACCAGAGAGCAAATTCACCCTCTTCCTCAGCCTTTTTCTTCCATTCAGGCCCTCAGCAGAGTGGAGGATGCCCACTGCATTGGTGAGGGTGAGCTCCTTACTCAGGATACTGATTCAAATGCTGACTTCTTGCAGAAACAACTTTATAGACACATCCAGAAACAGACAACTTCACAGACATATGCCAGCTATCTGGGCGTCCTTAACGTAAGTCCTTGAACATAAGATTAACCATCACAACCTGTAAATAAACCAGCCAGTTAATCCTCACTAATTGGTTTTCTTCACTGTCAAGTATAAGCTTGACTTATGAGGAACTTTCTTAGCCTTCAGTGTTGATCTAAGTTGGGCAGAATAATCAGAAAATAATTAATTTATATGCACCAATAAGATGAATATTCATTGGAAGGACTGATGCTGAAGCTGAAGCTCCAATACTTTGGCCACCTGATGCGAAGAGCTGACTCATTGGAAAAGACCCTGATGCTGGGAAAGATTGAAGGCGGGAGGAGAAGGGGACGACAGAGGATGAGATGGTTGGATGGCATCATGTCCTCAATGGACATGAGTTTGAGCAAACTCCAGAGGTAATGAAGGACAGGAAGGCCGTGGAGTGGCAAAGCGTCGGACACGACTGAGTGACTGAATAGCCATGACAATTACTGTGACTCTGGTGTACTTTCCATTTTTGGTAGGCAGTCTTCTTTGTGAATTAGCGTGTCTTACTTATTTGTGGAACATATTTGGATGCTTACTTTCTTACTTCAAAAATGTACTGTACTCCTGATTCATCGTTGTGTTTTTATTTAAACCAATCTACAGTGTAGCTCATAAACATTACTGGAAATGAATTTACATTCTCCAATCTATTAATCTAACCCTACTGGTTATATAAGTGAACCGATAAATAGCCAATAAATCAAGCTATGTGAAACAATAAAACAAATTAACCAGTATCATTTAAATAATTGCCATCCCGAGCAGGCAGAACAAAGTCTCACAAATTAACACTTTAAGGGTGTTCTCACATGAATCTCGTCCTTACACAAATAGCACTAGACTTCAAATGGATTTTGGAAACCACGTGAGGAAAACAGTGAGAATCAAGGTTGTTGGAATTGGCCCTGAGTTTTTCCTGCTCCTGTGAATGTTTAAATTTGAACCATCTCCAAAGGAAGGCCTTTGTTCCTTAGCTCTAGCCCCAGCATCCCTGGGTTACTTTCCCTTTCTCAGGTTTTGAGGGGCAGGGCACCAAAGGCCCCTGCCGCGCGTCATCTCGTAAGGTCATTTTCTGGAGCAGGTGCACCTCGCAGCAGGGAGGACCACCGGATCTCCAATCAGGTTTTTTAGCCTCGCTGGTTATTTCCCAGCTGGGTGAATTAAACTTCTGTAGGCCTCAATTTCTTCGTCTGTAAAACTGAGACGCTGATGGGATTTACCTGAAGAACACCAAACGTGGTACTGGATGGAAAGCACTTGGCAGTGACTATTGTAAGTGTTCAGTGAACGGCTGACGCTCTTGTTGTTACAGCTCCTTCGGCCACTTGGCGTTTGTGCTCCGTGGCTAAGTCGTCTGCCTCTGTGACCCTATGGACTGCAGCCCGCCAGGCTCCTCTGTCCGTGGAATTTCCCAGGCAAGAATACTGGAGGGGGTTGCCCTTTCCTTTTCCAAGGGATCCTCCCGACCCAGGGATCGAATCTCTGTCTCCTGCATTGGAAAGCAGATTCCCGACCACTGAGCCACTTCGAAGCCTTCACTCAGGTGTGTGTTCCCTTCCTTTCCCTATTGCATTTTTTTTTTTTTTACATTCTGCTTCGTTCTTGAAACTTAGGAGTAATTGTGGAGGGTGTGTGTGTCTGCTTTTTAATATTGTGATGTATGTCTATATTGATACCTAGAAATAGAAAGGAAATCAATTCTAATTAATCTCTAATTTCCCATCAAAAATAACCAGCTTTGCACCTCTGGAATAAACCCCACTTGGTCATGATATATAATTCTTTTAAATATATTGCTGAATTTTATTTGCCAATATTTTGTTAATTTTTGTGTCCATGTTCATGAGAGTTATTGTTCTGTAGTTTTTTATTTTTTAATAATCTTTGTCTGGTCTTGGTATCAGGGTAACATTTGTTTCACAAAATGAATTGAAAAGGGTTTCCTCATTTTCTATTTTCTGGAAGTGATTTGTAGAATTGGTATTAATTCCTCTTTAAACATCTAGAATCCACCAGTAAAATCATCTGGGCCTGGAGGTTTCCTTTTGGGGAGCTTCTGAATTACCAATTCAATTTCCTCAATAGTTACAAGGCTATTCAAATGCTCTGTTTCATATTAGGTGAATTGTAGTAGTTTGCATTTTAAAAGAATTGCTTCCATTTCAAAGTTGCCGAATTTATGTCTGTACAGTTATTGGTTGGGCTTCTCAGGTGGCTCGGTGGTAAAGAATCTGCCTGCCTACGCAGGAGACCCATGAGACGGGTTCGATCCTTGGGTCAGGGAGATCTCCTGGAGAAGGAAATGGCAACCCACTCCACTATTCTTTTTCTTTAAAAAAATCATTTATTTATTTTCATTGCAGGATAATTACTTTGCAATATGTTCATGGCCTCTGCCATATATCAACATGAATCAGCCATAGGAATACACGTGCCCCCTCCCCGCCGAACAACCCCCTTCCTCACCTTCCTCCCCACCCCATCCTTCGAGGTTGTCACAGAGCACCAGCTTTGGGTTCCCTATATCATACACCAAACTCCCACCACTCCAGTGTTCTTGCCTGGAGAATCCCATGGACAGAGGAGCCTGGCGGGCTATAGTCCACGGGGCCGCCAAGAGTCGGACATGACTGAGCATGCATGCACACACTGTTCTATCTGATATCAAGATAGTCACTTCTACTTTCTTTTCATTAGTGTTTGCATGATAAATGATTATTCCTTGATTAATGCTTGCATGATATATCTATCCCTTACTTTCAACTTGCCTGTACTGCTATATTTGAAGTGAGTTTCTCGTAGACTACATATAGCTGGGTCACGTTTTTAATCTATTCTGTCAATCTTTGTCTTTTAATTGGAAAAATTCAATGTAATTATTGTAATAATTAAGTTCAACATAAATTCAATGTAATTACCGATATGTTAGGGCTTAAGTCTGTAAGTTTATTTTTTCTGTTTTTGGTTTGTTCTGTCTTTCATTTTTCTGTTTTCTTTTTCCTAACTTTCTCAGGGTTACTTGAACGTGTTTTGGAATTTTATTTTGATTTGTCTTTTGTGTTTTTGGATGTGTCTGTGTTTTTCAATGCTTGTCATAGGTATTATATTATATATATGTAAGTTACTGCAGTATGTTTATGTTGCCACTTCATTGATTTCAGTTGAGTGGAAGACTTTTCTTCCCTTTCTCTTTCTCTCTTTCTCTTTTATATACTTACACAGTTAGCGCCACATTAGACAGACTTTGCTTCAACCATCAGACGTGATTTAAGACTCAAGCAGAGAAGTACAGCCTACTGTATCTACCCATCTTATTGCCTATTGTGTACTTCCTTTTTATTTTTGGCTGCACTGGGCCTCTGTTGCTGTGCGCAGGCTTTTTCTAGTTGTGGTGAGCAGGGCTTCTCTCTAGTTGTGGACCACGGGCTATCGGGCTTGCAGGCTTCTGTAGTCGTGGTTCCTGGGCTCCAGAGCACAAGCTCAACAGCTGTGGGGCACTGACTTAGTTGCTCCCGGGGTGTGGAATCTTCCCAGGCCAGGGACCGGGGCTCCCTGCATTGCAAGGCAGAGTCTTAACCACTGGATCACCAGGGAAGCCCCATACTTCCTTTCTTTGTTTTCTTCTTAGAGAATCCCCTTTAGACATTTTTTTAAAGAGCAGATTTGCTGGTTGCTAATTCTCTTATTTTTCCTTGAAGAATTCTTCTATTTCCTCTTCATTTGTGAAGAATGTTTTTGCTCGATCCAGGATTCTGATGGACAGTTCTTTTCTTTCAGCGTTTGTAAAATGTGCCACTTCCTTCTGGCCTCCCCTGATTACTGATAAGACATCTGCTTTAATTCAAATTGTTCCCCTACAGGTAAGATGTCATGCTTCTCTTGTTGCTTTCGACATTTTTTTTAGTTGGCCTCTGTTTTCTGAAGTTTGACTGTGATGTGTCTTGGTGTGAATTTCTTTGGGTTTATCCTAACTGAGATCTGCTGCACTTCTTGTGCGTCTTTTGACAGAGTTGGGAAAATTTCAGGCATTATTTCTTTTTTAGCTCTGTCTTCTTTCTCCTTTCTTTCTGAGATGCTGATGACACAAATGTTAAGATCTCTGGTTACAGTTCTGCAGGACTCTGAGGCTCTCTTTCTTTTATAGTTTATTTTTTCTTTGTTGTTCAGGTTTGGTTAACTTCCATTGTTTTGTTTCAGTTCACTGATTTTTTTTTTTCCCTTTGTCCCCTTCATTCTATTATTGAACACAGGGCAAAGTTTTCTATTTTGGTTATGGCATTTTTCAGTTCTAAAATTGCCACTTGGAATTTCTTTACATCTTCTCTTTGTTTGCTGAGAATTTTTATTTCTTACCTGAGATTTTCTGTTTTTTATTTGTTTCAAGTGTATTTGTAAATAACTCATTCTGGCATTTTTATAATTATTGCTTTAAAGTCTTGGCAGGTAATCCTGGCATCTGTATCACCTTAATGGCAGTATCTATTGATTGTCTTTTTTTCATTCAGTTTGAGATCTTTCTGGTTCTCGGTATGATGAGTGATTTTCAATTGAAACCTGGACATTTGTAGTATTATGTTTTGAGATTCTGGATCTTCTTTAGACCTTCTGTTTTAGTTGGCTTCTTTTGATGCTCCCTGGCAGTAAATAAGAAGGGTACACGCTTATTACTGCCCTGTTGCTTCAGTTGTGTCCGACTCTTTTCTTTTTTTTTTTTCTTAATAAATCAATAGATTTCAGGAACATGAGACTGGATTATAAACTGGACATTAATTGAGTAAGAAGCTGGAGATCTTAAGGATATACTGTGGAAGGCATATAGTTTTTCATCCTACAAGCGAAAACAATGATAATCAGAAACTTCCAGTGAAAAAATAACAAGGAAACCAAAAATAAAACAACCGTACAGGAACTCATCCTTTAAATACCAAACAATGTAAAATGTTGCAAAATTTTGAATAGAGGGTTGGAATGTATGAAAGTGGACTCTATTTCAGGGTCCCAACTAATAACATGCAGTTCTTTTTTTTTTTTTCCATTTATTTTTATTAGTTGGAGGCTAATTACTTTACAATATTGTAGTGGTTTTTGTCATACACCGACATGAATCAACCATAGATTTACATGTATTCCCCATCCCGATCCCCCCTCCCACCTCCCTCTCCACCCGATTCCTCTGGGTCTTCCCAGTGCACCAGGCCCGAGCACTTGTCTCATGCATCCAGCCTGGGCTGGTGATCTGTGTCCGACTCTTTTCGACCCCATGGACTGTAGCCCGCCAGGCTCCTGTGTCCATGGGATTCTCCAGGCAAGAATACTGCAGTGGGCTGCCATGCTCTCCTCCAGGGGAATCATCTCGATTCAGGGATCGAACCCGAGTTTTTTATATTTCCTGCATTGGGAAGCGGGTTCTTTTCTGCTAATGCCCCCTGGGAAGCCCTCATTACCGCCAGGTAGGGGTAAAAATCAGGGAGCCCCTCATTAGTGTGAGAGGAGCTGAGAGTTTCCGTTCTCGCCAAGCTCCCACTGGCTGCTCTGTGGCCGGGCACATAGGAGCTTTATGATTGCTCCCCTTGTGTCCTCCACGGACACCATCCTCTGGTGAGGATGAAAGTCCCAGCTCCCTATTTGGCCTTCTCTGGGGTCTACCAGCCCTGCAAGTGTGTTTGAGCACCTTGTTACAGCCTTGCAAGGAAATCTGGACTCTCCATTTGGCCTTTGCTGGTGTGGATGTGGGTGGGACTCACGGTTTTTTAAATAGTGTTTGCCTAGAATAGAATAGTTAACATCTGAACGTTTTTCTGGCTTGCTAGCATGCCCTTTTTCCAGCGTTTAGGCCTTTTGTTGTTGTTTCAAATATTTATTTATTTGTTTTTGACTGTGTTGGCTCTTAGGCACAGCATATATGGGCTTCTCCAGGTGAGGTGTGTGAGCTTAGCTGCCCTGAGGCATGTGGGATCTTGGTGCCCTGACCAGGGATCTAACCTGCGTCCCCTGCATTGGAAGGCAGATTCTTAACCCCTAGACCCCCAGAGAAGTCCCAGGTTTTTGGTTTTGTTTTCCTCTGTGCTTGTTGGAATTTCCAAGTTGGATTCTCAGCTACAAGTCTGGGATATATGAACCGAAAAGAAAACTTACAGACTCAACCCTGTATCATTCTTTGGGTCCTGAGATGGTTCTTCTCCTTTTCAAAAATATGTTTGTTCTACATATAATGCCCAACATCTTTAGTTGTGTTTAGCAAAAGGAATAGGGGAAAATTCACCTACTTTTTCATCTTCCCAGAATTAGAAATCCTAATTGACTCCTGTTCTGAGGGGAATGTTGAATTCGTCAATTTCTCCTTTTTTCTTCTTTCAGTATTTTTATTGTTTTCCATCATTTCCTACTGTCTCAGAAGAAGGAATTCTACTTCTCTGGGGTTGTAGTATCTTCTTATGACTCCCAGACCTATCCCAGTTTCTCTTGTCTGCTTTAATAATTCATTCCATCAACAATCCCATCCTACTTGTATCTTCTTTGGCATTGCCTTTCTTTGGGATTGGAAAGAAAACTGACCTTTTCCAGTCCTGTGGCCACAGCTGAGTTTTCCAAATTTGCTGGCATATTGAGCATAGCACTTTAACAGCATCTTCTTTGAGGATTTTAAATAGCTCAGCTAGAAAGACTAAGTGCTGAAGAATTGATGCTTTCTAACTGTGGTGCTGGAGAAGACTCTTGAGCCTCCCTTGGACAGCAAGGAGATCAAACCAGTCAATCCTAAAGGAAATCAACCCTGAATATTCATTGGAAGGACTGATGCTGAAGCTCCAATATGTTGGCCACCTGATGCTTGAAGGAGACATTGCCCTTCAAACACTGCTTGAAGAGAAGATTGAAGGCAAAAGGAGAAGGGAATGACAGATGAGATGGTTGGATGGCATCACCAACTCAATGGACATGAGTTTGAGCAAACTCTGGAGATAGTGAAGGACAGGGAAGCCTGGCGTGAGGCAGTCCATGGGGTCACAAAGAGTCAGACACAACTTAGTGACTGAACAACAACAAAACCCTTCCCAGTGT
Organism: Cervus canadensis; assembly: GCF_019320065.1. Lineage (NCBI taxonomy): Eukaryota > Metazoa > Chordata > Mammalia > Artiodactyla > Cervidae > Cervus > Cervus canadensis. Next base: position 6,306,504 of record NC_057413.1, on the reverse strand, counting down.
TATTCCAACATTATCCCCACGGAGGGACACCAGGCTCCTACAAAACTAAAATATCTAATCATTCTTTCATCCTAACTGCTTCTTCTTCCTCCAGCACTTAAGATGGAAGCATCCTCTCCATTCTTCCCTACCACTTTCACTCTTTCTTAGAGTACCCATCAATTTAGAAGTTGTATTAGAAGTATTTATATGCCGACAGTACTTCTACTACACTATTAGCTTTGGATGAGGTTGGTTGATCATTTATTAACTCATTCAACAGATTTAAGAAAATTTTTTATTGAAGTATAGTTGATTTACAATGTTGTATTAATTTCTTTTTTATAACAAAGTGACTCAGTTAAACATATTATATGTATATATATTATATATAAACATATATATATATTTCATATTCTTTTCCATTATGGTTTCACAAGATATTGAACTTGGTTCCCAGTGCTATACATTAGGACCTTGCTGTTTGTCCATCGTTAAGTAAAGTCAGAAAGAGAAAGACAAATAATACATATCGCATATATTAATATATGGAATCTAAAATAAGATACAAATCAACTCATCTATGAAATAGAAACAGACTCACAGATACAGAGAACAGACTTGTGGTTGCTAGGATAGGGGAGTAGCGGAGGGAAGGAATGGGAATTTGGGACTAACAGAGGCAAACAATCACTCACCAGATTTCTAGGCACTGGGGATATGGCGGTGAAAAAAGCTCCTGGTGTTACTTACAGCCCCCGGGTCCTTGTTATTTGTTGCTGTTAGTTGGCTTTCACATTATAAAGAGTGCCTAGTCCGAGATCAATGTCTAGCATATCCAGTAAGTATATTCCTTATTAAATGAATGAATGAACTAGCAAGCATGTAAAATGACATTGCTAAAGCTGCACAATGACTGTTTTAAAACTTCCTGGCATTTAAGACTTTTCTGATGAAAGAGAAAATAAAAACTGAGCAGGAGAGGCAAAATATTTATTAGAAATAAATACAAATGCAGGAATCTATCATCAGCTTCTTTGGATTATGGTTATGATACAGCAGACGTTTTCAACCCATTTTATAAATGATAGCAATATTTAAAGAACATCGGTCTCAAAAGATGTATTTTTGTAAGAATGGATAAAAACGATGACTATGGGAACTGTCTATTCCAACTAGCTCTCCATACTTAATTTGAGGCTTTTTAGCATAATAAGACATTTGTCCTCTTTGTGTTTGAGACAGGGGTTTCATTTTACTTCCTATGGAGCTTTCCAGGGTGAATGTTCTGTGGCAGCTTGATGCTCTTATAAACCGTGTCTTCTGTCTCATGGAAGTTTCTTTTCTCAGCTCTCCAAGGTCTGCTTCTGAGCTTAAACAAAAGAGTTGTTGGGGGAAAAGCAAACAGCAAACTAGTAAAGTGAACAGCCTCTATGAATGCCTTACTTTCTAGAGTCTGCAGAGCATCGGAATGTTAGCTGGTTCTCACTGACCCCTGTTTTTCACTCCTTATATCTCACTAATGTTGGTACAAAGTCAGCTGTAAAGATGTGGGGCCTAGGCAACTGCCTTTCTGTTTCCCAAACATCATACTCCATATATTTCCTCTGCTCCTTGAAACACCTTCACTCCATTAGCAATGGCCAAAAAGAGTAAAATGCATTTCTTCTACAAATTTAATTTGCTTTTCTCTCATCCTGTTTGTTGCATTGTTAAATCCCTAGATGTTTCATCAGTTTTTTTTTTTTGTTTGTTTGTTTTCTTATAAACTCCTTTCAAACACATTTAAAGTTTTAGAGACTTTAGCTAGGTTCCCTTCTTACAGTAATTTCTTTTCTTTTTTTTAAAGCTTCTGTAGTTGTGGTTCCTGGGCTCTAGGGCACAGATTCAATAATGGAGACACACAGGCTGAGTTACTCCATGGTGTGTGGAATCTTCCTGGATTAAGGATTGAACTGAGGGAAGAGAGGAACAGACCGAGCCAACTCCATCTTGAAAAAGAAGGAAACTCCATCTTGCACTTTCAGTGAGCTTTGGACCATGTGCCTGGTAGCCATGGGGATAACATACCTATGACCGATGTGGCCTCCTGGACTGATATACACCAGATTCCCCTATGTAGCCAATCACCTTTGCAATCTTTTTTTTTTTTTATTTTTTATTTTTATTTTTTCCAGTGGGTTTTGTCATACATTGATATGAATCAGCCATGGATTTACATGTATTCCCAATCCCGATCCCCCCTCCCACCTCCCTCTCCACCCGATTCCTCTGGGTCTTCCCAGTGCACCAGGCTGGAGCACTTGTCTCATGCATCCCACCTGGGCTGGTGATCTGTTTCACCATAGATAGTATACATGCTGTTCTTTTGAAATATCCCACCCTCACATTCTCCCACAGAGTTCAAAAGTCTGTTCTGTATTTCTGTGTCTCTTTTTCTGTTTTGCATATAGGGTTATCGTTATCACCTTTCTAAATTCCATATATATGTGTTAGTATGCTGTAATGTTCTTTATCTTTCTGGCTTACTTCACTCTGTATAATGGGCTCCAGTTTCATCCATCTCATTAGACTGGTTCAAATGAATTCTTTTTAATGGCTGAGTAATATTCCATGGTGTATATGTACCACAGCTTCCTTATCCATTCATCTGCTGATGGGCATCTAGGTTGCTTCCATGTCCTGGCTATTATAAACAGTGCTGCGATGAACATTGGGGTGCATGTGTCTCTTTCAGATCTGGTTTCCTCAGTGTGTATGCCCAGAAGTGGGATTGCTGGGTCATATGGCAGTTCTATTTCCAGTTTTTTAAGAAATCTCCACACTGTTCTCCATAGCGGCTGTACTAGTTTGCATTCCCACCAACAGTGTAAGAGGGTTCCCTTTTCTCCACACCCTCTCCAGCATTTATTGCTTGTAGACTTTTGGATAGCAGCCATCCTGACTGGCGTGTAATGGTACCTCATTGTGGTTTTGATTTGCATTTCTCTGATAATGAGTGATGTTGAGCATCTTTTCATGTGTTTGTTAGCCATCTGTATGTCTTCTTTGGAGAAATGTCTGTTTAGTTCTTTGGCCCATTTTTTGATTGGGTCATTTATTTTTCTGGAATTGAGCTGCAGGAGTTGCTTGTATATTTTTGAGATTAATCCTTTGTCTGTTTCTTCATTTGCTATTATTTTCTCCCAATCTGAGGGCTGTCTTTTCACCTTACTTATAGTTTCCTTTGTAGTGCAAAAGCTTTTAAGTTTCATTAGGTCCCATTTGTTTAGTTTTGCTTTTATTTCCAATATTCTGGGAGGTGGGTCATAGAGGATCTTGCTGTGATTTATGTCGGAGAGTGTTTTGCCTATGTTCTCCTCTAGGAGTTTTATAGTTTCTGGTCTTACATTTAGATCTTTAATCCATTTTGAGTTTATTTTTGTGTATGGTGTTAGAAAGTGTTCTAGTTTCATTCTTTTACAAGTGGTTGACCAGTTTTCCCAGCACCACTTGTTAAAGAGGTTGTCTTTTTTCCATTGTATATCCTTGCCTCCTTTGTCAAAGATAAGGTGTCCATAGGTTCGTGGATTTATCTCTGGCTTTCTATTCTGTTCCATTGATCTATATTTCTGTCTTTGTGCCAGTACCATACTGTCTTGATGACTGTGGCTTTGTAGTAGAGTCTGAAGTCAGGCAGGTTGATTCCTCCAGTTCCATTCTTCTTTCTCAAGATTACTTTGGCTATTCGAGGTTTTTTGTATTTCCATACAAATTGTGAAATTATTTGTTCTAGTTCTGTGAAAAATACCGTTGGTAGCTTGATAGGGATTGCATTGAATCTATAGATTGCTTTGGGTAGAATAGCCATTTTGACAATATTGATTCTTCCAATCCATGAACACGGTATGTTTCTCCATCTGTTTGTGTCCTCTTTGATTTCTTTCATCAGTGTTTTATAGTTTTCTATGTATAGGTCTTTTGTTTCTTTAGGTAGATATACTCCTAAGTATTTTATTCTTTTTGTTGCAATGGTGAATGGTATTGTTTCCTTAATTTCTCTTTCTGTTTTTTCATTGTTAGTATATAGGAATGCAAGGGATTTCTGTGTGTTAATTTTATATCCTGCAACTTTACTATATTCATTGATTAGCTCTAGTAATTTTCTGGTAGAGTCTTTAGGGTTTTCTATGTAGAGGATCATGTCATCTGCAAACAGTGAGAGTTTCACTTCTTCTTTTCCTATCTGGATTCCTTTTACTTCTTTTTCTGCTCTGATTGCTGTGGCCAAAACTTCCAACACTATGTTGAATAGTAGTGGTGAGAGTGGGCACCCTTGTCTTGTTCCTGATTTCAGGGGAAATGCTTTCAATTTTTCACCATTGAGGGTGATGCTTGCTGTGGGTTTGTCATATATAGCTTTTATTATGTTGAGGTATGTTCCTTCTATTCCTGCTTTTTGGAGAGTTTTAATCATAAATGAGTGTTGAATTTTGTCAAAGGCTTTCTCTGCATCTATTGAGATAATCATATGGTTTTTATCTTTCAATTTGTTAATGTGGTGTATTACATTGATTGATTTGCGGATATTAAAGAATCCTTGCATTCCTGGGATAAAGCCCACTTGGTCATGGTGTATGATTTTTTTAATATGTTGTTGGATTCTGTTTGCTAGAATTTTGTTAAGGATTTTTGCATCTATGTTCATCAGTGATATTGGCCTGTAGTTTTCTTTTTTTGTGGCATCTTTGTCTGGTTTTGGAATTAGGGTGATGGTGGCCTCATAGAATGAGTTTGGAAGCTTACCTTCATCTGCAATTTTCTGGAAGAGTTTGAGTAAGATAGGTGTTAGCTCCTCTCTAAATTTTTGGTAGAATTCAGCTGTGAAGCCATCTGGTCCTGGGCTTTTGTTTGCTGGAAGATTTTTGATTACAGTTTCGATTTCCTTGCTTGTGATGGGTCTGTTAAGATCTTCTATTTCTTCCTGGTTCAGTTTTGGGTAGTTATACTTTTCTAAGAATTTGTCCATTTCATCCAAGTTGTCCATTTTATTGGCATAGAGCTGCTGGTAGTAGTCTCTTATGATCCTTTGTATTTCAGTGTTGTCTGTTGTGATCTCTCCATTTTCATTTCTAATTTTGTTAATTTGGTTTTCTCTCTTTGTTTCTTAATGAGTCTTGCTAATGGTTTGTCAATTTTGTTTATTTTTTCAAAAAACCAGCTTTTAGCTTTGTTGATTTTTGCTATGGTCTCTTTAGTTTCTTTTGCATTTATTTCTGCCCTGATTTTTAAGATTTCTTTCCTTCTGCTAACTCTGGGGTTCTTCATTTCTTCCTTCTCTAATTGCTTTAGGTGTAGAGTTAGGTTATTTATTTGGTTTTTTTCTTGTTTCTTGATGTAAGCCTGTAATGCTATGAACCTTCCCCTTAGCACTGCTTTTACAGTGTCCCATAGGTTTTGGGTTGTTGTGTTTTCATTTTCATTCATTTCTATGCATATTTTGATTTCTTTTTTGATTTCTTCTATGATTTGTTGGTTATTCAGAAGCGTGTTATTTAGCCTCCATATGTTTGAAGTTTTAACAATTTTTTTCCTGTAATTGAGATCTAATCTTACTGCACTGTGGTCAGAAAAGATGACTGGAATGATTTCAATTTTTTTGAATTTTCCAAGACCAGATTTATGGCCCAGGATGTGATCTATTCTGGAGAATGTTCCGTGTGCACTTGAGAAAAAGGTGAAGTTGATTGTTTTGGGGTGAAATGTCCTATAGATATCAATTAGGTCTAGCTGGTCCATTGTGTCATTTAAGGTTTGTGTTTCCTTGTTAATTTTCTGTTTAGTTGATCTATCCATAGTTGTGAGTGGGGTATTAAAGTCTCCCACTATTATTGTGTTACTATTAATTTCCTCTTTCATACTCGTTAGCGTTTGCCGTACATATTGCGGTGCTCCTATGTTGGGTGCATATATATTCACCTTTGCAATCTTGATGGCACCTATTGGTGTAGGGGACAATGTATAACCAGCTGACCCTTCTGATTATGAATCATGGCTGTAAGCTGATTGTATCTCCCTTTAACACTTGCCAAGCTAGGTTTAAGGAATTTGGGGGGTGTGGGCTTGAGCAGTACACTTAAGGTATATAAGTCTCTCTCATAGTAATTTCTAAATAATGCCAAGAATTGAAGGGCCCTGGATGAATTTCCAATAAGGGGCATCTCGGGCTATACAGGCTGTCACACTTCCGTCTGTTTGGGGTGCCAAGGTGAAGGCTGCATAGTGGTAAAGAATCTGCCTGCCAATGCAGGAGATGCAAGAGACTTGGGTTTGATCACTGGGTTGGGAAGATCCCCTGGAGGAGAAAATAAATGACAACCCACTCCAGTATTCTTGCTGGGAAAATCCCATGGACAGAGGAGCCTGGTGGGCTACAGTCCATGGGGTCGCAAAGACTCAGACACGACTGAGCATGCATGCACATGAAGGTTGAAAAATTAAAGATTTTTCAACTCTCTTTGTCCAGGGGGGAACTGAAGACTGTTTCTCCCACAAATCTCTCTGTATTGAAATGAATGCTGGGGAAGCTGTAATTCAAGTCAGCGCGTAGTGTCTTACCTTGCACTTTGCAGGCGATGCTGGTGACCAGACTGGGCTGGATACCGTTGATGTGTAAGGACAGAATGTCCACCTTCCTTCCCCATCTTACTTCCCTGAAGAATTGGCTATTAGTCTCTAAGAAGAGTTTTGCATCTGTGACTGGGCTTGGCAGTATAGAAGAGACTTAAGTTTTCTGAAGTGATAATACCTCTTAGCGCAATTTTTCCAACAATCATTTATCTTGCCAGTGGGTATTTGATTTCTGATAACACACAGAGACAATATCATTATTATTTTTTGGGGGGGGGCAGGAAGCTCTATTCAGCATGCAAATGTGCTCCTTATGCTGATTTATTCATGTTTTAGTGCTAGCTAAGAGGAAGGAAAGTCACTCAGTCGTGTCTGACTCTTTGTGACCCCGTGGACTATACAGTTCAAGGAATTCTCCAGGCCAGAATACTGAAGTGGGTTGCCTTTCCCTTCTCCAGGGGATCTTCCCAACCCAGGGATTGAACCTAGGTCTCCCACCCTGCAGGCAGATTCTTTACCAGCTGAGCCACAAGAGGAAAGGGAGGCTAAAAAGACACTTCCGAGAACACGTAAAGTGGGGAAGTTGGTGAGTTGCACCAACAGCTGAACAACTTTCGCACAAAAACCAAAATGGCAGCTGGTTCTGAGATTTCATGAACGCATAACCGCCCAAATGCCAAAAAACCCAAAAAACTCTGTTTAAGCAATTTCCCCCCTCTCTATAGGAACCGAGCCCGTCAGCGGCATAAACACTTGCAATCCTGCACTTCCTTGGATGCATGCGCTATCGAAAAGGGAGGTGTTAATTGCTGTGCTAATTACAACATGATTGCTTTGCACTTGTTTTGCACTTGTAGGTGATTAAATTTTTAACGAAGCATATTACTTGGCACCGTTAGCCCAGTTAACACATTTCTCTCTCTCTCTCTTTTATGCCTTGGGAGAAGTCCCGCACCACAGACCCTTCCCTGGCTGTGATGGGCTGTTGTGTTTGGAACCAGCTTCTGTGTAAGGCTGTCGGTAACAGGACTCCAGCTTCCTGCTTGGGAAAGAGCAGCGGCCGATTATAATCCTACCCAGCGTGATGGCACTAGCCAGATGCGAACGCGGAACCCACAAAGGTATTAGCTAAAAATTAGGCAGCGCTGCCAACGCCAGTCTCCAGCCTTGGTTTAAAAACCGCAGCGACTCCAGCCAGTCGAGCGGCAGTGTCGTCGGAGGCTTTAGCAGGAAGGTAGAGAGATGACAGCAAGTTCCAGGTGATTTATTTCTGCTCTGCAGCCCGCGTTCCCAGCTGAACGGGAGCGCGGGAATCCTGCAGCTGTTGTCTTGCGTCCCCCGGTTCCCACTGTGCGGCAGGCTGCAGTCCTCGCCGAAAGCGGACTTCGTGTTTGTGCGCCTGTGCATGCAAGCACTCTCTCTCTCTTGGCTTCTGTAGGCCTCCTTATTCAGAAGTGCCTGGGAACACAGTCTGGTTCTAACCGAAGAGCTAAGCGAGGCTGGGGTTCACAGCCAACTGCTGGGGGTCAGAAACTGAATGTCATGTAGCTAAATTGTCTTTCATGCTGCCTGTCAAAAAGCAAAGACACAGAGACTCCGATCCAATCAGAAAACTCAGGCATCCAACTTTTTATGATTCAACTCTTGTGATTTGGCAGGTTTTTTTTTGCAGCAAGGATCCCTGGGATGATGGTCTTATGAGAGCTGAGTGAACAAAGGAAGTGGATGAATTGGATTGTCTGAGAAGTGCCTGTTCATCAGAAGCACTTTTCTGCTGGCAACTCTGCTTGTAAGCCCACCCATGGGCCAGGTAGGGTAAAGTGGCAAAACTTACTCTCAAAGGCACATAAATTCCTCTAAGCCTGAGTTAAGATTTAATTTCTAAGCCTGAATAAATGAGTCTCTAAAATCTTTTATAAATGTTACCCTTCCAGAGAAAAAATGTTGTCTCTATACCACATAGCTTAGAGAACCCCATGAAGGGTTCAGCCTGGTGAAGAAATGCACAAACCAGATATGAACAGATGTTGTTGTTTTTCAGTTGCTCAGTTGTGTCCAGCTCTTTGTGACCCCCTAGACTGCATCATGCCAGGTTCCCCTGTCCTTCACCATCTCCTGGAGCCTGCTCAAACTCAAGTCCTTTGAGTTGGTGATATCATCCAACAATCTCATCCTCTGTCCTCCCCTTCTCCTCCTGCCTTTGATCTTTCCCAGCATCCCAGCATTCAGGGTCTTTTCCAATGAGTCAGTTCTTTCCATCAGGTGGCCAAAGTATTGGAGCTTCAGCTTCAGCATCAGTCCTTCCAGTGAATATTCAGGGTTGATTTCCTTTAGAATTGACTGGTTTGATCTTGCTGTCCAAGGGAGCCTCAAGAGTCTTCTCCAGCACCACAATTCGAAAGCATCAGTTCTTTGGTGCTCAGCCTTCTTTATGGTCCAACTCTCACATCTGTACATGACTACTGGAAAAACCATAGATTTGATTATATGGAGCTAGTGAAAGGAATTGCTAAAAAATATTTGGGCTGTTATATATTGTGACAGGACTGAGGGTTTGAAAGTAGCTTCTGTATTGGTGTTCCCTTGGCAAGAATATTATCTCTTATTATATAAAAATTAATTCCGTTTTTAACTGTCACTTCCATGGTGTTCTTCCATTAAGAAAATCTTTTTCTATTCTAATAATTTATTGGCTGCATTTTCTTTTTCTCTGTTTTGACTAAGGAGTTTAATTACTTTCATTTGCAAGCTCTGCCTTTCTCATCAACTTTGTAGTTTATTATTTTTAATTTTTGGCCACAGTGCTCAGTTTGTGGGATCTTAGTTCCCTAACCAAAGATTGAACCTAGGCCCTCTGCAGTGAAACTGTGGAATCCTAGTCACTGGACCACCCGGGAATTCCCTCAATTTTGTATTTTAGGTATATCTATTGACTGCTTGACTTCACCTGGCTATTCAATATCAAAAACGGATAAGTAGGTGGTGTTTTTTCTCAAGGTGTCTAGTTCATACCCCAAAGGGAAAGAGAAGCCTGTAACTTGCATACCTTACTGAGATGTAAGTGGGTAAAAAGGTGATTTGGGGAGATAGGAGTATTACAGACATGTGGGAGATAAAGCCAGATGTCCTGAAAATAACGCTATTAATTCAGCAGTATTGCAACTTAATGTTTGAAAATGTTTTGAGGGAGATTAGAGTGTTTAGGCGGCTAAGGTCTGAGCATCCATTTTGAGAGTTTATCATCAATCTTCTAGTAAGTTTGTTCTGTAAAGCATGAGACATCATTAGAGATAGCTGATCTGCCAGCTTTTCAGAGGCTATTTCTCTTTGCTGAGTCCACTTTTGCTGGACTCATTCTTGGTTCTTTTTTCCTCCTCCCCACCCGCCTCCTCTCTCCTGCCGCCTGCTCAGCTGCCCCTCCCAACGCCATTCATAGGTCGGCAACCTGAGAGATTCCCACAGACCCTTGAGACTCCAGGCTGAATGGGGGCTCAGCTACACCGGCCCCATCCCCATGGGTATTTCAAGAATCTGCTGCTCCGGCAACATCAGAGGCTCTTTTCTTTTGCTTTTTTTGTTTCATACAGTTTCTTTTTTCTTAAAAAAAAAAAAATATATATATATATATATACTTATATATATTCTTTTTCAAATTCTTTTCCCATTGGCATTGTTACATAATATTGAGCAGAGTGTGCTCTACAGGAGGTCCTTGTGGTTACCCATTTTAAATATAGCAGTGTGTACATGTCCATCCCAAACTCCCTGACTATTCCTGCCCCCCACCCTTCCCCCTGGAACCTGTAAGTTTGCAAAGTCTTTGAGTCTGTCTTTTTTTTTTTTGATGGACATGCTGAACCCCACTTTCTCCCTGACTGTTGAGAAGAAGAGGAAATGTGTGACGCCAGATTCATTTGTTTTCTGAGCTGATGTGCGGAGACACACGTGCACATGTGATTTCCCAGAAAACCACTCCCAGTGTAGGCAGGATCAGCACACGTTCCCTGGGTGAATTCCATTGAGTCAATTTTACTTTGTTTCAAGAGAACCGCTTGAAGATGCCAGACAGGCACGGTGAGTTCATGGATGCTGCTGCTGCTGCTGCTAAGTCGCTTCAGTCGTGTCCGACTCTGTGCGACCCCATAGACGGCAGCCCACCAGGCTCCCCTGTCCCTGGGATTCTCCAGGCAAGAACACTGGAGTGGGTTGCCATTTCCTTCTCCAATGCATGAAAGTGAAAAGTGAAAGTAAAGTCGCTTAGTCGTGTCCGACTCTTAGAGAACCCATGGACTGCAGCCCACCAGGCTCCTCTGTCCTTGGGATTTTCCAGGCAAGAGTACTGGAGTGGGGTATCATTGTCTTCTCCGGAGTTTATGGATGAGGAAGGCGGAATTCTCAGTGAAACTGGGGCCCTTTGTCACAAGTGAACTTTAGGTGGAATATTGCTTAGGGATTGTCACCTGCAGTTTCCGACATTATTTTCCTTAAGGCGTTCTCCTGCTTTCTGTCCTGGCATCTGTTAGTCTCCTCTTCTGACCCTCACACTGAACATGAGTTTCCCTGCAGGACTTTGATCAAACATTTGTTTCTCTGAAGCCTGAGAAAGAGTAAATAACCCTCTCCAATGTATGTGACAATGTCCTGTGGCTTGCTCTGCTATTTATTCGATATATGGTCTTAAGATTAGTGCTGTGGTAAATAGAAAAGTTTTGATGCATGCTGATTCTTGTCATTATAATACTGTATTCTGATTTTTTTAAAAGCAAGTTTCAAATTAGAAACATTTTTAAATGGAAGTGTAGTTGATTTATGGGTTTCCCGGTGACTCAGTGGTAAGGAATCTGCCTGCAATGCAGGAGACATGGGTTCGACCACTGGGTCAGGAAGATCCTGTGGAGGAGGGCATGGCAACCCACTGCAGTATTCTGGCCTGGAAAATCCTGTGGACAGAGGAGTCTGGCGGGCTACAGTCCATAGGGTTGCAAAGAGATATGACTAAAGCAATAGCATGCATGTGTAGTTGATTTGCAGTGTTGGGTTAGTTCCTGCTATACAGCAACACGATTCAGTTTTATATATATAAGCCCTCATGGAGCTTATGTGAAAGAGTCTGAAAAACATATAAGCAAGTGACATATGTGAATGTCAGATATTGGTAAGTGCCATGAGAAGAAATAAAGCGAGGAAGGACGTTAGTTCACTGCAGAGGTGTCAGCTGGTTGGGGAGATGCTTTATTGAATCAGTGGACCGGGGTGATCTTACTGCTAAATTGCGGGATGCCAAGAGCCTGGAAGGAGCTCAACAGAAGGAGCCATAGGAATATCATGGGGAAAGGCCTTCGAGCCAAAGGGAACAGAATGTGCAAAGGCCCTGAGGCAGAAATGCTTTTTAGTGTGTTTGAGGAACAGGAGGCTAGTATGGCTGGAGGGGAATGAGTGAAGGGAATAAAGGAAAAAGATGGGACAAGAGGGGCAGAGGTGTTCCAGGTATTTTTCAATCACCAGCTATTCAAAGATAACTTAGGGAGCCTCCAGGACCTCAAATTTACTGTGGACAGTGACTGCAGCCAGGAAATTAAAAGATGCTTGCTCCCTGAAAGGAAAGCTATGACAAACCTAGGCAGCATATGAAAAGCAGAGATATCACTTTGCCGACAAAGGTCCATCTAGTCAAAGCTATGGTTTTTCCAGTAGTCATGTATGGATGTGAGAGTTGGACCATAAATAAGGCTGAGCACTGAAGAATTGATGCTTTTGGATTGTAGTGCTGGGGAAGACTCTTGAGAGTTCCCTTGCACTGCAAGGAAATCAAACCAGTCATCCTAAAGGAAATCAACCCTGAATATCCATTGGAAGGACTGATGCTGAAGCTCCAATACTTTGGCCACCTGATGCGAAGAGCCAACCCATGAGAAAACACCCTGATTCTGGGAAAGATTGAAGGCAAAAGGAGAAGGAGAAAGCAGAGGATGAGATGGTGAGATAGCACTACCAACTCAATGGGCATGAGTTTGAGTAAACTCTGGGAGTTGGTGATGGTCAGGGGAGATTGTCGTGCTGCAGTCCATGGGGTCGCAAAGAGTCGGACATGACTTAGCGACTGAACGAAAACAAACAAAAAAGCAACTTCAAGGCCCCTTGTGCTAGCAGATTTGTGCTTGTTTATTTGTTTGGTTGAACGGGGTGATTAAAAGTGTGAACTAATTAAGGGAGGAGGGCAGTTGTAAGAAAAAAATGCCATTTGTTCTGTCAAAAATGCAGGAAAATTCTGGTGGTTTGAAGTTATTCATACTGGTAGGAGAGAATCATGCGAAAAATACTTTGAACAGCACAGTTTCGATTTGGCTTTAGAACAGCGGGTCCCAACCTTTTTTGCAGCAGGGACCGGTTTCATGGAAGACAAATTTTCCACAGATGGGATGGGGGGATGGTTTCGGGTTGTTCCAAGTGCATTACATTTATTGTGCACCTTATTTCTACTGTTATAACATCAGCTCTGCCTCAGATCATCTGGCATTTAGAACCCAGGAGTTGAGGACCCCTGGACTAGAAGATAGCACCTAACTGTTAATAAAAACTTCTTAATTAGGCTTTTTCTATCTATTAAAATATGTTAGTATTTTTCAATGATACATAAACAGAGTGGCAGGAGATAACCCAGAAGCTTGGGACAAGAAGGGGACATCTTGCAGTAGATAATCCTAAGTATATAAATGAGAGGTGTCAGTAATAGCAGTGGAAATTTTCTTAGGCTCCTTTCCTGTGTTTTCATGAGATCGATAGGAGACATGCTCATAAAGTCTCCTTTCTTGGGTCAAAAAGGGTCTCATAGCACATTGGTAGTTGAACAATTACTTAAACTTAAGGCAAACACCATTTCCATTATCAGGAATAAAGTTGTTGTTTTCTAAACAAAGGATCCTGGTTGTACGTGTGTTGTGCTAAGTTGCTTCCGTCTTGTCCAACTCTGTGCGACCCTTTGGACTAGAGCACCCCAGACTCCTCCGTCCATGGGGTTCTCCAGGCAAGAATACTGGAGTGGGTTGCCATGCCCTCCTCCAGGGGGTCAAACCTAAGTCTCTTATGTCTCTTGCATTGGCAGGTGGGTTTTTACCACTAGTGCCACCTGGGAAGTCAGTTATATTTAAACTCAGCTAAAAACTAGATATTTCCATGTGTCACCCTTATTTGATTTTCAGTATTTTCTGCCAGGAAAAGCAAATAATACCCATCCAAAACTTTGGACTGTCAGATTTTTTCTGAAGCACTTTCAGTGTTCTTCACTTTTCTCTGTGGAACCCCCCTCCATGCTGTTTGTAGGTCACTCTTATCAAATGCCAGGCCTGTGACTTGGCTTGCACCAGGAAGACTCAACACATCTGTGCTTCCCTGACGTCTAGGATTCCAGGTATCCACTTGGATGGTATTTCCTCACTTGTCCGAGGTTTCGGGTCCAGTAGCTTGGCCTCAGCGCTGCCCAGAATTCCTGTCAAAGTGCAGACAAGGGGCCAGTTAGCACCACAACTAGATTGGCTCTTTTTTTTTTTTTTAAGTTATTTTATTATCCTTATTGTCATTTTATTTATTTTTAATTTTTGGCCATGTTGCACAGCTTGTGGGATCTTAGTTCCCTAACTGGAGATCGAACCTACCCCCTGTATTGAAAGCTCAGAGTCTTAACCACTGGACCACCAGGTAAGTCCCTAGACTGGCTCTTCTATCAGCAAGAGCTCACAGGCTAATAATACTCATGCTGGTTCATCTCAGACTCTATGAAAAAGAACTGAAGAATTTGCCCAGAAAACACAGGTATTGTCATCAGATTGTGGAAAGCAATACAAATATGAGAAGGTGTGAAACAGACAAAAAATAGACAGAAAGCAGTGTCGCGTGTGACGCTGACGTTTTGTGTGGGTGGCAAGTGTCGGCTGCTACGGGGAGGGAATGAGCACCCTAGACAAGCACTGGCAGGAAGATGATCAGAGTCCAGGATGATTTGCACTGGGAAGACAGATAAATGTTGTAGAAACAGAGAATCTCCAAATGCACTGAAATAACATGGAGCGGAATGCCGGAATCTGAGGTGGTCTAGTTTGTGTGGTAAAGATCGGTTGCATCCAAATCCAGTGGAACTGGGTTTCTGGTAAGAATCATCACTTTGGGGCTTCCCTGGTGGCTCAGTAGTGAAGAATCTGCCTGCCAATGCAGGAGACATGGGTTCGATCCCTGGTCTGGGAAGATCCCACAGGCCACAGAGCAATTAAGCCGGAGCACCACAACTACTGAGCCTGTGCTCTAGAGCCTGCAAGCCACAACTACTGAAGCCCATGAAGCTGTGCTCACAAAGAGAGAAGCCACTGCAATGAGAAGCCCGTGCACACAACTACAGAGTAGCCCCTGGCTGCCACAATTAGAGAAAAACATGCCCAGCAACGAAGACCCAGCACAGCTAAAAATAAATTAAACAAATAAAATTGCGTTAAAAAAAAAATCACTATCTGAATTCTTTATGTTGCTTTAGTTGCTTTCATCAACACTAGACAGTCCCTTCATTTTGGGGGCCGTTTTTCACAAAGAAGCACAGCTTGCTGCAGAGAGTCAGAACTTGAGTTCTGAATTAGACCTGGGTTAACCTTCTGGCCCCTCCACTAACTAGCAGGGCGACCTTGAGCAGATTGCTTGATTGATCCACGCCTCACTGTCTTCCTCCACAAAATGAAATACTTCCCATAAAACTCTTAGCACAAACTGTGTGGTACCCAGTAAACATTCAAAGGTGAATATTGCGATTGCTATTTCTGCACATTGCTATGTGTGATAATTAGCAGAGAACAGGTTGAGATTTCTAGGGTGGGTGGGTGGATAGACTCAGTCCCTGCCGAGCTAATGGGTTTTAGCCAGACACCTTTGGTTGGAACGTCTGGCTTAGAAAAATGGCAAATTATCCTCTATGATGAACCACTAGAGTGGTGCACAAAGACCTGAAACCTCCCTTGTCAATATCTGCCAGTGGCGAGGATCTAGGAGACTTTCTTCTCCTCTGTCCCTCGGAAAGAACAGCTGGACACCAGGCTGCCTGTGCTTGTAAACAGTGATTAAATTACCCTGTAAACTTGTCTTCTCCAGGCAGAGTGAACTTGGTTCCTTTAACCTTTCCTGAGCATGGTTTTGATTTTCTGTCTCTTTAATCATCTCTGTGGCTCTTTTGTGAACCTTCTCCAAGTTCTCTGTGTCCTTCAGTTTGCTCTGGAGCACCTAACTGCTCAAAGTTCTTTGCTAAAAGTTTTCACAGTACAGAGTTTACCATCTCTAGGTGCCCTACTGTATCTGTACACACAGGCCAGTCTTCTTTTCAAACGTGCTGCTATGCCATGGAATTATATTAACGACACCCTGCTTTTGAACAGCCAATCCCTTTCAAAGGACTTTCCTCCACGAAATTTCCTTTGATCTACATGACAATCGAGTGAGCTAGTTGTAATCATCTCCCCTTTGCAGACGAGGAGGTCGAGATTCAGAAGGGTTTGGAGGCTTGCCTGAGGTCACAGAGGCAGTAACGTTATGGTTGGGACTGGGTCTTAGGACCCTGGTCACTCACTGTAATGTTCTTTCCACTGCATCCAGCTCATGCCTATAAACAGTCTGTAAAGTACACGGTCATCTAAATAATTTTCTGCTCTACTTCCCGAGAGCTCTTTTTTCCACTGTAGTTGGATTGGTTTCATTAATTTCTCCACCAAACCTTTCCATAATCCTTCCATCTGACTCAGGGATCCTTCAGGACTATGACCGCTGTGTGGTGGGGCTGAGTGATCAGTTGGCAAGAGCAGACTCCTGCTGATGTGTCCGGAGAAAAGCCCTTGGAGAGGGGCTTTTGGAAACATTGAGTTTCTCTTTAGTGTTATTCCAAAATAACCAATTTAGAGTTTTCCTCCAGACGATCCATGTGGCAGTGAGAAGCGCTGACCTGTAGGGTTCTTTGCTTACTGTTTCCATTAAAAAGGATTCTTTATGTTTTATTTTTGTGGTGGCCAGGCTTGGGGAGAAGGGGATTCTAAACCTGCCCCTGTGCACTGTCCTCTTGAAAGTCCCGGGTGCTGGAGCACTGGGCAAAGACGGCTTCTCACGCACATGACCAAGCTTCTTCGGAGGATGAATCTGCCAGGCTCAAGGTCAAGACCGTCTGTTAGTGTTGATATAGATTTGTTTTCCCACTCTCGAGGAGTGATAGACACTGAATACTAAATACTCCCTAACTACTGAAAAGGTAAGCACAGTTCGTAATTCTGGATCTAGAAATCCTTATGACTTACATTCCATCATTGAGGAAGGATTTAAAAAGAAGCTTACTCACCTATATGTTGGATATTTAAAAAATAAACTCACTGACTGTTTGAATTAATGAGTCAATTAAACTGTTTTAAATGTATTCCCACACCCATTTGCAGCAATAGTTAAAGAGGATCTTTTTAAATAAAAATGCTGAGGCAGGGTGGTTAACAATAAAGATTAGAGAAAGAGTGGAAACAGCTCACAGTGGTTTGTAGCCATGGCTGCGTTTGAGTCAGCTAGGTGGAGGATGGAGGGGTAATAAATAATCCCATTTCCCCAGTCCGTGTCAGTCTGATTTTTTTTTTTTTTTTGCTGCACTGGGTCTTCACTGTTGTACAGACTTCTCTAGGTGTGACGAGTAGGTTTAGTTGCCTTGAAGCACATGGGATCCTTGACCAGGGATCAAACCTGCATCCTCTGCATTGGAAAGCAGATTCTTAACCACTGGACCCTTAGGGAAGTCCCTGCCATTTTGATTTAATTGGTTGTGATGTTATTTAAAGCTCCCCAGATGACTTTAAGTAGCCATGGTTGAGATGCAATAATAAGGGAAAGAGAGAAGACTGGGGTGTGAGGATCACTGCAGGAAAATGCTTCCTATTACCTGGCTTGGGTTTGCTCAGCTCTGGGTAGCTGGCCTTGATGCTTGTAAGCATGAGAAGGCCTGAGATGGTACCCAGTGGGCCTGGAGAGTGTAGGGATGCTCACCATCTTGAGGGACCTTGGCTCTGATGTCATAGGCACATCTTCTAAGCCACGTGATCCAGCAGACCTAGGTCTTTGGACTCTAGTGTCAATGGATTTCTCTGGGAAGGTTTTCCTAGAGGAACTTCATCATAAGAATCTCCTGGGGGTGCTTGTTAAATACAAATATGCCTAAACTCTTCCCTGGAGATTCTGATTCATGAGTTCTGGGATGGGGCCCTAGTGGGTCTAGCCACTAAAAAGTGCTCTGGGTCAGTCTCATGGGCAGGCAAGTTTAGGAAATTTGGAATGCAGTAGATTCAGTTGAGGAACTTGTTGGAGGCATGGATGTCCCAAAATCAGATTTCCTCAAAATCAAATTTAATTGGCCTAGACTGAGGCCCAGGAATCTTCATTCTTAGCAACACTCCCTTACTGCTCAGCTGTGTCTGACGTAGGTGATTCTTTGCTCATTGTTAGAAATGCTGCCCCAGGAGAGAACTGCTATTTTCCAAAGGTCCCCTCTGTGCCTGAGCCTGCCCCAGCTGTTGGAAGCCTTCGTGCACATTTAACTCCCCTTCTGTCCTTGCGGTGGTGCTCCTTGATGACCAGTTGGTCTTGGAGTCCCCTCGGACCACGTTCTCAGCCTCCTTCATGGTCTTATTGTCACCCGTTGCCAAAGTACCCAAACCTGACATTGTGTACTTCTACACAGCTAAGGCAAAAAGGAAATTATGTTGACATATAGACCTTACAGTTTGAAAAATTCACACTAAAGCCGTAACAGTTAAGATAGGCGTGAAAGTCACACAGTCTTGTCCGACTCTTTGCGACCCCGTGGACTGTAGTCCATGGGATTCTCTGAGCTAGAATACCAGAGTGGGTATTTCCTTCTCCAGGGGATCATCCCTATCCAGGGATCAAACCCAGATCTCCTGCATTGCAGGCAGATTCTTTAACAGTTGAGTCACTAGGGAAGCCCTAAGATAGGTTAGGCTACATATATCATGAAATCCAGTGCTAAATGGTTGTAAAGGCATTTATTGACTCACGAAGTTGAAAAGTCCAGCATTCTAGTAAGTTTCAGGAGCACGTTGATCAGCTTCCGAGCTCCATGTTTTCGAGATCTGTTTGGCTTTGCCCTAGCCCTTCTGCAGTGATTTCATTCTCAGTTTGGACTTTCCCGGCAGGAATGGTTGCAGCAGCTCCTGACTTTCCATGCCTGAGGCACATCTTCTCAGAGGAAGAGAGAATTTCTCTTCTGTGAAACTTTAAACAAAATCCTGGACATTACTCTGGTTAACCTAGCTTCAGGATCATCCCTGAATCAAGAATTAAACTGACTGGCACAGGGTAACCAGGGTCCACTCTGGAGATGGAGTGGAGGTACACTCAGTCTTTATGTCTGAAATTGGGATTCAGTGGAATTGATGCTTCAAAAGAAACCAACAGTGTCCATTACAAAAGCACTCTATCTTATTCTGCTATGACTGAGTATAAACAAGACATTGTTTTGTGGGTGTGTTGTTTTCTATTTTTCTATTTTAATAGAGGATGATGAGGCGTGCCTTTGAGTGGGGTCAAAAGTATCTCCCTAAATGCTAGAAATGAAAGAATTTGGTTGAGGGACTTCCCTGGTGATCCAGTGGTTAAGACTTCACCTTCCAATGCAGGAGGGTGGGCAGGTTCAATCCCTGGTCAGGGAACTAATATCCCTTATGCCTTGTGGCCCAAAAACAATAATGTAAAACAGAAACAATATTGTAACAAATTCAATAAAGACTTCAAATAATGGTCCACATAAAAACAATCTAAAAATACAAATAAATAAAATAATTGGTTAAGACCCTAGCTTTTCATACCACACAGCATGGAAGATGTGTCAGTTCCAACAGAGTGGCTAAACCAGCTGTTTATAGACATTCTTGCCCCATCATTCTTATGGGCCTAATCATAGTAATTGCTACCATGTATTAGTATTGTGTTAGTTATTTCCCACAATTTATCCTACTGACTTTCCACAAGGTAGGTAAGTAATGGAAGCTCAGAGGAGTTAAGTAACTTCCTCAAGATCACACAGCTAGTGAAAGCCTGGGTAAGACTGGTCTGGGAACCAGGTGTATCTCCTGAGAAAGAGAGGCCCATGATCTTCCCTTTCTGTGCTCCTCTTAAGAAGTATTTGTGTCCTTTTCATTATAGGGGACTGGAATGCAAAAGTAGGAAGTCAAGAGATACCTAGAGTAACAGGTAAATTTGGCCTTGGAGTACAAAATGAAGCAGGGCAAAGGCTAGTAGAGTTTTGCCAAGAGAATGCACTGGTCATAGCAAACACCCACTTCAACAACACAAGAGAAGACTCTACACATGGACATCACCAGATGGTCAATACTGAAATCAGATTGATTATATTCTTTGCAGCCAAAGATGGAGAAGCTCTATACAGTCAGCAAAAACAAGACCAGGAGCTGACTGTGGCTCAGATCATGAATTCCTTATTGCCAAATTCAGACTTAAATTGAAGAAAAGTAGGGAAAACCACTAGACCATTCAGGTGTGACCTAAATCAAATCCCTTATGATTATACAGTGAGAAATAGATTCACGGGAATAGATCTGATAGAGTGTCTGAAGAACTATGGACAGAGGTTCATGACACTGTACAGGAGGCAGGGATCAAGATCAACCCCAAGAAAAAGAAATGCAAAAAGGCAAAATGGTTGTCCGAGGAGGCCTTACAATTAGCTGAGAGAAGAAAAGACATGAAAGGCAAAGGAGAAAAGGAAAGATAAATCCATTTGAATGCAGAGTTCCAAAGAATAGCAAGGAGAGATAAGAAAGCCTTCCTCGGTGATCAGTGCAAAGAAATAGAGGAAAAAAACAGAATGGGAAAGACTAGCGATCTCTTCAAGAAAAATAGAGACACCAAGGGAACATTTCACGAAAAGATGGGCTCAATAAAGGACAGAAATGGTATGGACCTAACAGAAGCAGAAGATATTTAGAAGAGGTGGCAAGAATACACAGAAGAACTGTAGAAAATAGATCTTCATGACCCAGATAACCATGATGGTGTGATCATTCACCTAGAGCCAGACTTCCTGGAATGTGAAGTCAAGTGGGCTTTAGGAATCATCACTATGAACAAAACTAGTGGAGGTGATGGAATTCCAGTTGAGCTATTTCAAATCATAAAAGATGATGCGGCTAAAGTGCTGCACCCAATATGCCAGCAAATTTGGAAAACTCAGCAGTGGCCATGGGACTGGAAAAGGTTTTCATTCCAATCCCAAAGAAAGGCAATGCCGAACAATGTTCAAACTACCACACAATCACATTCGTCTCACATGCTAGCAAAGTAATGCTCAAAATTCTCCAAGCCAGGCTTCAACAGTACGTGAAGTGTGAACCTCCAGATGTTCAGGCTGGATTTAGAAAAGGCAGAGGAACCAGAGATTAAGTTGCCAACATCCGTTGGATCATCAAAAAAGCAAGAGAGTTCCAGAAAAACATCTACTTCTGTTATATTGACTACACCAAAGCCTTTGACAGTGTGGATCACAACAAACTGCGGAAAATTCTGAAAGAGATGGGAATACCGGACCACCTAAACTGCCTCCTGAGACATCTGTATGCAGGTCAAGAAGCAACAGTTAGAATCGGACATGGAACAACAGACTGGTTCCAAATAGGAAAAGGAGTACGTCAAGGCTGCATGCATATTGTCATCCTGCTTATTTAACTTATATGTAGAGTACATCACGTGAAATGCTTGAGGAAAGTTATGCATTGTGAGCCAGGGGCTTCCCTAGTGGCTCAGCAGTAAAGAATCCACCTGGAATGCAGGAGGCGAGGGTTCCATCCCTTGGTCGGGAAGATCGCCTGGAGGAGGGCATGGCAACCCACTCCAGTATTCTTGCCTGGAGGATCCCATTGGACAGAGGAGCCTGGCGGGCTACGTTCCACGGGATTGCAAAGGCTCAGACTGAAGCAGCTGTGCCCAAACACGCATAATTTGTGTGCGCTTTTTCCAGCAACAGCAGAATTTACCAAACAAAGAAATTAATATATCGTTACCAGGCTGAGACATGAGAAGGCAGGACGGAGCCTGGAGGTTGGGGCAGAGAGCAGACAGGATGTGTTTCAATGACCCAGGAAACAGAACTCTCATTTCAGAACCCTGAGTCCTAGAAACCCTAGTGGCCACTGATGAAGGAGCCATGTCTGGGGGCCTGGTAGCCATGTGAAGACACTGTATCAACACCGGCTATTGTCTAATAAAATAGAGTATTTATTAGAGTATTGTCTAATAAAATAAAGCAAAAGTTTAGTTCTTAAGTATAGAAACAGTATGGGCAAAATTACCTGCAACATGTAGAGTTTAGAATATGCTCTTAGGAACTTATCTTTATTTGAAAATGCTTGGAAAGGTCCTAGGGTTTCCTTAGGACATTAAAAAGCAAAATAAAAAACTAGCTTCATCATATGTAGCATAGTTTTATAAATTGGGCCTAAAATGAAGATTTCACAAAGCTTGGAAACAACAGCCAAGTCCCAAGAGAAATCTTTTGGGTTGTTCACTTTCCCTAGAAAAAAAAGTGAGGCTAAATCTCGAGCTTAAGGCAGGGAGTCTTCACCGCGCCCTTCAGATTAAGCCGGAGTCAGCTAGACAGGAAAGGTGTGACTGGGTGAGTCAGCGACTCGAAGAGAAAAGGCTGTGCTTGACTGTCTGGCCTCCGAGCCAAGGCCTCTGCCCACCGCCTTCTGGCCACTGGCCACGCCTGTGCCAAAGCCTCAGGTCCACTCAGAGAGGCTCTGACACTCCGCACCCGCTGTCTGTGCTGAAACGAGGCTGATCGAGTTTTCTCTTCTGACGCATGGCGTCGTCTTTGTCCATGGCGGAAGGGATATACACAACCATTCCCGGGGAGGTTGGTTCCCCTCTAGCTCTAAAGATCCTGATCCCAAAGGAACAGGAGATACGTTTTAGCTTGACCCAGGTCTGCCCCTTCCTGCTTCAATGAAACACCTCGTTTTGCATCCGTAAGGGTGGTAAGTGTGGTCTGTGTGGGAGGGAGCGATGTGGGGAGGGAGAGCTTCCAGTCCTCAGGATCGGAGGACCCGAGGGGCTTGACGGGAAAAAAAATGAGTTTCCTACATTTTAATGTTTCTGAATTCCTAGGAATACTAATACGAAGTTCTGAAAGCAGGTGCTATTATAAAAATGCAGTGTAGAACTCCATTTACTTATCAAGGCTTTCATGCAAAACAAATATTCCGTTAAAGGCAGCATGCTTTGGGCTTCTGATTAGATCACAGGAGTATAAATATCATGGGCTTGTATGTGTCTGTATGATGTGACCCAGCAAAGTTCCCTCCTCTGACCCTTACTTTTTAATCCCCTCCTGTGTAGAGAAGCATGCTGTTTCTCTCCACTCCTCTTATTCAGCGTGTTCTTCTCAGGCTTGCCTTCTTGGAATAAGTTGTCAGCTTACAGAGCAGGCATTTTAGAACCAAAAACTAACCCACCAACCTTTCAAGGGGCTTCCCAGGTGGCTCAGTGGTAAAGAATCTGCCTGCCAAGCCGGAGATTCCCAGGAGACGTGGGCTTGATCCCTGGGTCGGGAAGATCCCCTGGAGAAGGAAATGGGAACCCGATCCAGTATTCCTGCCTGGAAAATCCCAAGGACAGAGGAGCCTGGTGTGTTACAGTCCTCGGGGCCACAAAACAGTCAGACACAACTTAGAGACTAAACAACGATGGTCTTTCAAGATCCTGCTCTCCACCACGGATGGGGAGGAATGCTCATTCCCAGCTCTGCTGTCGGAATGAGGGTGGACAGGAAAGACTGATGGTGTAAACCTCAGCCCAGTGACTTTCCTATCTAAGATGCATTCCACATTACAGTCCAGAAAGCTCTTTTTAAAAAAAAAAATAATGGAAGCATTTGACTCCTAGGCTGGAATTTTCAGCATTTAAAAAATATAATGGTTTACATACTGTGCAGTGATTTGTAAAATGTGAGTGCCGGCAAAAGCAGTGGTTACGCAGCATAACATTATCTTATTTTTAGTTACACAACCACTAAAACAGCTGGAGGTCTAAAATCATGGCCTAGCACAAAATGCATTTCTACATTATATCCCATGCAGTAAGGGCCTGTCCTTTCAGTGAGAGGATAGGAGAAAGTGGAGTGATTACTGCTAAATTAACACTTTCAATTTTAATAGAGAAGCCGAGCCTACATAAAAACATCGGAATTAGAATCTGTGCCAGTTAGACATTGTACAGCATACGATGTGCATCTAAGCCACGCTGATACACGACCGCAGTGTCTAATCAAAGGAACCCTTCCTCATTAGTCAAGGGCGGATATCTGCCCACATTCACTAAAAGATTCACCAGCAGAATATTTTACGTGATGGCTTCTTAGCATAGTTAATAGAGTCATCTTGGCAATAATGGTAAAATATAATTGGTGCTTAGCAGGGCTTGTTTTGTTTCCTCCGTGAAAGGACGAAATAGTCTAGAGCACTGTGTCCCCTTTATTTTTAAAGCCAACCTTTTCAGCTAGGTCAGTGATTTTTCTACAGCAAATCCAGAAAATATTAAGTTCCATCACAGGAAATTGCTGACAATGACTCATTTGCCCACCAAAAGAAAAGAAAAGGCAATTTCGTATGGTCTGACCCAGAGTGTTTTATAAAAGCATGCACACAGAAGCACAGGCTCACATGTGTTTGGGGCTGATATATTTATTTGTTGTAGAAATTGAGGATTTTGAAGGTAAATGTTTCCTGATTTTTTCCCTCACTGATTTTTCTTTGGTGGTTGTGTCTAAGAGTTTACCAGGAGATGGTGGTTAAATCTTCTCATGATCCATCTGCCGGCTCTCAAGCCACACAATAATACAGCAAACGCAGATAAAACATGTTTTTATTCATTAAAATAAAATGGGAAGGAAAGTATCTTTGCGACATTTATTGATCTAAATCAAAGCTTCCAAAAACAGTCTCTTGACAAGTCCCCTAGACCCCTCCTCCCCACTGTTCTTACAATCTGATTCAGCCATTTAATTTAAATTCTTATTTAATCATTTCTTGTAAGGAAATATACTAAGTTCTTCCTTCAGCCATGGGCTTTCCGGCCACACCTAAACCCTTGCCAGCACCCGGAGTGGTTCCAACTCCAAAATCAGAAATGAAATCCTCCTCTTTGATCAAAAACTTTGATCATGACAACTCAATCACTCCCTTGAAAGTCTCCTTTGACTCTGAAAGAGAATGGATATGTATGTATACATATACAGATGGATATATATACACGGATGGATATACACATATATACGTATAACTGAATCACTTCGCTGTACATCTGAAACTAACACAAAGTTGTAAATAAACTATTAATATACTTCAATATAAAATAAAAATTAAATAATAGAAAAGAAAGTCTTCTTTGAGACGTTCAGTGCCTTGACTCAACTTTCTTTACTCCATATCATTTTTGCTATTGTAAAAAATATGATTTAAAATTATATCTCCTAATTATTTGCTGCTAGTATATAGAAATGTGATGAACATTTTTTGTTATTCTGGTCTCAGCTACTTAGCTGAATGTTAATGCCAATAATTTACAGGGGGATTTTATGGGGTTTACTATGAAGAAAGATAGTGGTTTTTTTTTTTTTTTCAATTTATCTTCCTTTTGCAACTTTTCTCACTGCTCTCACTGGGCTGGTTAGGCACTCCAGTACAGGGTTGAGTAAAAGAGGTCATCAGTGTCTTTTTTTTTCTGATTTTAAAGCCAATGCTTTCAACATTTCACTATTCAGGATGATATTTGTAGTAGTTGTTAAAAGACTCCTTAGGAGGTTAAAGGTATTCTGGTCAATTTTTAGTTTGCTAATTTTTTGTTTTTTAAATACTCTTTTCCCATCTAAATATTGAGAAAAGCAAATAGTTCTTTCTTATGATTTTATGTGGAGTCTTAAATGAATAAGTATTCTTACAAGAAACCAATTTTGCATTCTAGGGCTAACCTCAGTTTGGCCTTTTAATTATATCATTAGATTTTTTTTGCTGATATCTTGTTTAGATTTTGCACCTATGTTCTTGGGTGAACACCTGTAACACCCCTTTCTTAAAGGTTGGTCTTGTTGGTGCTGTTAGCAAGCACCACAAAGGGAAATAAACGGACCCTGCTCCTATTTTTTTTCTCATTTCTGGCAGTTTGGGTAAGGTTGAATAAGTTCTTTAAAAGTTTGCTGAACTTGCTGTCTCCATCACGTTGTTTTTGTGAAAAGTTTTGATTACCCGAATGATTGGATAACTATTTGGTTTTTCTAGTTCTTTCCAAGTTAGTTTTCTTGAGTTAATTTCTTTCTGTGAATTTCTCCAGTTCACCTAATTTTTGGAAATGTATTGGCTTGTTGTTCAGAATATCTTTATCTTTTTGGATCTTTATAGTATTTGTAGTATGTCCCTGTATTCACCCTGTTAATGCTTTGTTATATATTTTCTCTTTTCTCCTGATTAATCTTACAAGAGATTGTCAACTTAACTAGTTTTTTCCAGGAACCAACTTTGGACTTTGTTGATCTCTAGTGCATGTCGTTTTCTATCTTTTTTATTTCTGCTCCTTTTATTTTGCTTTCTTTACTTTCTTTTTCTTTTTTTTTCTGATTTCTTAAGAGGGATGCTTCATGTCTAGTTTCAGCCTTATTTTACATAGCAGCATTTAAAGCTAGAAACACTTCTCTAATTAACATTTCAGTCATATTCCATGTTTTAATATGTGTATTTTCATGATCTGTCCATTTTAGCTTTTCTAATTTTCATTATAATTTTTTTTTTCGCATGAGTTGTTTGGGAGCATGACTTAAACTTCCAAATCAATGTTTTTTGCTTAGCTTTCTGTTATTAATTTTTAATCTAATTCATTGTTGTGACATTATTGTGTTCCCTGGGTTGGGAAGATCCTTTGGAGAAGGAAATGGCACCCCACTCCAGTACTCTTGCCTGGAAAATCCCATGGACGGAGGAGGATGGTAGGCTGCAGTCCTTGGGGTCGCAAAGAGTCGGACACGACTGAGCGACTTCACTTCACTTCACTTCATTGTGAAAGAACTTGACCACATGATACCTTCTTTTAAGTGGGTTAAGACTTGTTTCATTTCAAAAATATTCTGGTTATCTTAAAATGAATTTATATTCAATTTGGGGGTGGTGCATAAATCCAAACTTGTTACTTGAATTGTGAAAAGGTCTTATATTTTTACTTTTTATTGTTGCTTATGTTTGCTCCATCTAACAATTACTGATAAGGTTGTGTTAAAATGTTCTGCAAAGATGGTTGGTTTGTAAATTCATCCTTATAGTTTTGTTAATACTTTTTCTCCTTTAATTTTAACTATATTTTGGGGATCATTATTAAGTATGTACAAGTTTAGAATTATTATATAATTTTTGTGTATGAATTGAAGTGTTTATCAATATAGAATGAACTGTTATCTTTACAAATATGTTTCCTTAAATTGTTTTTATTGTATGGTTCTATATTAATATAGCTAAGTAGCTTTTCTTTTGGTTAGTATTTTCCTTACGTATTTCCCATCTTTTTACTTTAAACCTTCCTGTGTCCTTGTGCTTTAAATATGTCTCTTGTAAATGGCTAAAAGCCAGGTTTCTATTTTTGTCCAGGCTATCACACTTTGAGTGTGTTGGGTTTTATTTCTGCTATTTTATATTTTCTACTTGTCTTACATTTCCACATTTCTTCCTTCCATCTCTTGCCTTCTTTTGGATTGATTTGTTTTCCTCATTCTATTGTTTTCCCTCTGTGTTTGAAAGTGATAAATTACAATTTTAGTCTTGGTTTCTCCAGACATGCAACAGGTTTACGCAAAAAGTTAATCAGCATTTTTACACTCCTTGCCAATAGTGCGAGTAACCTGTTCACCATCTTACTACCCATGGGCTATTTTAATTCTTTATTTTTATCGTTACCCATTAGGTGTTTACAAATTGGATCCTTTTTGTTTCAGTATAGTTGCTAAATGGATGGATGAATAAATGAAATAATCAGCCTCTGGATGAAGACAGACAAATTAAAAAAAAAATGGAACATGAATTGATAATTAGAAGGGCTCCAATATTGCTATTTTTTGGCATGGAAGAAGGAGAAGAAAGAGGAGGACAATGAGTGGTGATTTTGAATATACCCTAAGAATGTTCCTATTTATCAAAAATAACTTATCAAGTGCTTCCTATTATCAAGCCTTCAGGGTTACTGAGGGGGTGTTCAATCCTCATGATGCTCTAAGCCATGGAGAAGTATCACTTACTTTTTTCTTTCCCTTGTTGCATCATGATCTTAGTTGTTTTTCATTTCGTCTACTTGCTACATTTCTTTTTTTAATCTTTTTATTTTTTAAATTATGAAAATATGATAACACATTTACAGGAGACTTGGGAAATACAGAACAAAGTTACAAATAGTTCCATGATATATTACAGTTGTTTAAGTAGAAAAATTAAGGTTTTTTAGTTAGAGTTCCAATATCAAACTCTGGGAAGTTAATAAAATGAATGTACAGAGAAGCAGAAGAATATAGTAGACCTGAAAAGCATTATGAACCAATTCAACATAATTAAGATTTATGCAATTTTCACACAACAGTAGAATACAAATTCTACTCAACTTCCTATAGACTATAAACTAAGAAACACTGGAACATATCCAGAGACATCTTCTACTTTCTACATTTCTGATTTTTTTTTTTCATTTGTGTTGCTCAGACAAGAATCAGTTCATATTAGCAAAGACAACTCGATTATTACCAAAAAAATAAAAAAAACAATTACTTACTTCTTTGGGATGCTTGTATCCTTACTTAAAGTTTTATTTCTTAAGCAACTCTAAGAGTGACCTACGAGGGACGACCCATCCTGGGTCATCAGGGTGTCAAGATTTTAAAATATTCTTTGTTATGTGTTATTGCTATTTCCCTGTCAGTATACTGTATATATGTAATTTTTGCTATCTACAAACTTAAATGTGCAAAAAACATAACTTAAAACACCCCCACTTAATTTCTAAATTGAGTCATTACTCCACTTAACGACTGGCACTAAAGCATAGTCTCCCGGGGTCAGTTCTCCCCGGGTCAGCTCTCCCCGGGGCTGTTTCTCGGGCGAGGGCTGCGTGTCATCGTGACTTCTGGTCCTCTGTGCTGACTGTCTGTTCACTGACGCCTTCCCTGAGTCAGACTATTGTCTCTGGCTCCTGGTTCACACACTCTCAAGTTGAACTCATTTTGATTTTGAGCTCCTTCTGCCTCCCTGGCTTTCTTGGTCCTTTGCTTCCTTTTTGGGAAGCGAGAAGGCAGGGGGAATGCTTTTAGAAGCTCTCCCACACCCCTCTGGGGCCGAGACTCGGGGCTGCTGCAGACCTGTGACCTGGTGACCTCTTCAGCTGCCACACCAGCACAGAGGTGACTTCTCCGGAGCTGTCTCCACGTCCCCGCCTTCTCTTAGGGAGCCCAGTCTCCGTTGCTCTCGTTGAGCTACCCTGGAATTTCTATCTGTTCTTCTTGCTCCAGAACTTGAATGGGGTCCAGAGAACTTCCTTGTAGCCCTGCGTCCTCATCGGACTTCCTCGCTTCCCTTTCCTAATTCCCTCCCTTAGTCAGTGGAGCTGGAATTTAGTTTTCTGCTGTACTCTTTCCAATCTAGTGTTTATGTCATAAACTTTATGTGCTTCAATAGGCTTAGTCTATTGAAACTCAAAAACCTGACTCTTGAAATCAAAACCTTTGGCTTGTAGGACTATTATCTACACTGTGAGTCTCATAGGTCATTTGACATTCAAACCTGATGTGATTGGGTTCTTTCTTTTTGCATTTTGATATCATCCTGATATTCCAGAAGCCAGTGCGTGCTTCTGACTTGATGCATGTTTGGGAGTGTGGCTAGGAAAGCACAGAGGGCAATGGTGAGTCTTCTGTGAATCACAGTGGCTTTAAAAATATTTACCCATAAGACTCCAAACAGCTTTATTTAAAAAATTCTCATAAAAATATTTTGTATTCTCAACCTGCCATTCGAGAGGCAATTAATTTCTGTAGCTACTGTCCCTCTTTGTAGGGTCTCAAAGTAAAGGCTTCAAATGTTTATTTATAATTATCTTTATAAATTATGGTTATAAGTAACTTTTCTGTCGGGGAGGGCACACATACGATGCAGCTTGCAGGATATTAGTTCCCTGACAAGAGATTGAACCTGGGCCCTCTGCAGTGACAACGCGGAGTCCCAACCACTGGCCCGCCAGAAAGTTTTTTACTTACTCATCCATATTATTTATACCAAAGTGTATGAACATTGTCTTGATCTTAGTAAAGAAAAATCTGGAAGTATCATAAAGATATGGTGATCATAATTAATAATTATCCATATAATTGATAAATAAAAATTGACAAAGAATTTTCCAAAGTTTCATGGAGTTACTAAAGTAGAAAAACAGTGATACAGAAGTAAGCATCATATCTATCCATTTTTATTTCTTTGGAACTGACAGTTTGGTTTTCTGCTTAACTGTCATAAAACTACTAAGTATGTGACTTCTGAGTCTCAGGAAGGAAAAGGCCCTGTTTCAATAATATGCCAGGGACCTCTAATGGCCACGTGGAGAGGTGCCATGAAGTTAACCCCTTGAAAGCCAGCCTCCTGGCTACAATTGGCTCTTGGCTGAGACCTGCAGTTCTGTATGGGCACCCGTCAGCTCCATGATTCCCCACAAGCACCCCACACATTCTGGAGGCTCAGAGCCCCTCTTCACGGTGGACCTCCTTTAGCTCCCTCCTTCCCAAATCTACTGCCTGAGATGAGCAGACAGAAGCATTCGCAGCATGGGAGGCGTGGGGAGAGAGGGACTGGGTGGAGGCGGGTGGAGGAAAGAAGCAGAAGAGAAAGCCATCATCCATCTTTCGCTCATATACTTGCTCTCAGCGCTTTCGGGTGAATCCAATTCTTCCACAACGGGATGAGTTAGAATCCTTCCCCAGCTGTGGAGTTGGGCAACAAACAAATGTTGCATGGCCGCATTTCTCAAAACTTGATGATTCAAGAGCCAGTAGTGCCACATTTCACTCCATTTTTTCTTTAAGATTTTTTTTTTTTTTTAATATGGACCATCTTAAACACCTTTATTGAATTTGTTACAATACTCCTACTGTTCTATGGTTTTTTGTTTTGTGGCCATGGGGAGCATGGGAATCTTAGCTCCCCAAGAAGGGATCGAACTCACAACCCTTGCACTGGAAAGTGAAGTCTTAACCGATGGACCACTGGTACCACTCATTCAATTTTAAATATTTCTTTGGACAGGTCAATTCTTGTTCAAGACTCTCTAATTATCACCCTTTATTCATGTAGAAAGCCTACTCTTGTGTACTGATAGTGTGAGTAAAATCAAAGCCACTTTATGACCTAAAAAAAATGTTGCGACCCACGGTGCTTTGGTTCAAATAATTTCAGACACTGCAAATACCAGAGGAACAGTAACCAAATTAAAAGAAAAACAACAGTAACCAAATACCGAATTCACAATAACAGTGAAGGCAAATAAAACTTGCTTTAAATACAGTTATCCTCCTTCTCCTCTTTCTTTCCCGAATAATAGAGTATTTATTGGACCCAGCAAAGTAGGATCTGGCATTTCCAGGGTGGATAATGTACACAAGACAAATCTCTAGTTTCAGTGCATAAATGTGTGGTCTCACTGTGATCTTTACCAAGGATTCAACAGCTCAAGATAAGGGTTCATGTTTCAGAATCAGTTAAAGCAAATTGTGAAACAAAAGCGATGCCAAAGCAAATACAAATACAAGCTGCCTTTAGTTTATCATTGGGGGTTTATATATTTGGTATTGTAACAAAACAAACAAACAAAAAAGGCACCTGAAAGGAGCTTGTCCTCCAACCACACAGGGAAATGTTTCTGACGCAACCTGAATTGTTCTGTCCCCAGCTGTCTGGAGCCTGCTCTGCACATCTGTTTTTAATAGTTTCCAGGCATGTCAGTGGGAACATGATCACAAGTGGGTTGACTGCGATTTTCACAAAGGAAAAAAAGAGACAGCTAATAGATGGTCAATAGTTTGGATAGCTCTTAATTTTAATGAACAACTCCAAGAGTGGGATTCTGGGTTCAATGTCATCCAGGCACATGGTACTCTGTTTAAAGGGACATTCTGTAGAAACTGTCCTTCATATGATATTTTACACAGGGAATAGCCATTTTAAATGCTTTCATGTATTGAAAAAGTAAGATGCTCATTTGTTGACTAGATAGGGAGAAAGGGATATTATCAATATTTTATCATTTAACTCAGTGGTTGTCAGCTGACCTTCTTAATATAATGGCCAGTGCCCTAAAAGCAGCCCCTTCTCATGGGATGAAAGGTGAATAAATCCCTGGAGATACACGAGAGTGAAGTGGTATGGAGTGGGGCCTGACTCCTGGGTCCATTTCACACATGGTAAGTTGGGGGCCGGAGGCTTCCAGAACACCCCACAGAGTCTGCTGCTGGTCACTGTCAGAGTGAGCAAAAGGCATCAGGGCTACTAGAACCAGAGAGGGCTGATGCCACGCCTGAGGGTTTTTTTTTTTTTTTTCTCATTTATTCTGGAGTCAGTTAAATACAAGCTAGAAGCAAACTCATCAGAAAGAAGAGAGTGTTGGGAAATATTTTTGAAATGCCATTGTGCATTACGTAGCCACCTACCTTCTTCTCATAATTTTTCCCATCTAGAGTAAAAACTTTCTAAGTGATCATTTTACCAACCACCCTCAAGAGAACCATAGACCCAGGGAAATTTCCCATGTTGAGTCTTGTCCCTGTTGATGTATTGAAACTGTATGGAATAGAAGGTATCATTTAATTTTTAATGACTCACTCCTGTGGTACAAAATTCAAAAGTACAACAATGTGTCCATTAGCAAGTTTTCTTCTTACCCCATTCTTCAGCCAATTATCTTTTTTTTTTTCCTAAGCAGCTGGTTGCTTGTGGATCCTTTCACAGATATTCTGTGGGTGTTTCATTTTAGATCTGATTTTTTTTTTCCCCTAGCAGCATGAAGAGATGCTGAGACAATTACATAGATAATTTTGAGCTATATAATGTTAGCCAGTTCCGTAACATTCAATAAGTATGCTTCAAAGCCTAGATATTTTTGCTCAATATGGTTACTAGGTCTCACAACAGAAGCACAAGGTATAGTCTCTGGCCTCAAGAATTTATGAGCCTAACAATAAGAAAGATCGTATGCCTATGCATGTAAATGTGCTTTATTGAACCAGCATCGTGCATTGTAATTTCCTTCCCTTTGATCGAGAATCATGAAAACAGACTCTTTCTAATTTATCTTACTCTGCAAAGGTCTTTGCGTGGTGTCTGGCATGCAGTAGGTAGTCAGTAAATGATTGTTGAATGAAAGCATGGATTAATGAACTAATGACTGGAGAGTGGCTCAGAAGACATTTGGCAACACTCGGATGGGAAGATGACACTCATGTCCTGGAAGGGGTGGTGACGGTGAGACAGGCAGTAATGAGCAACTGGGATTCTGAGAGTCTGCCTCAGGAGAAAGAGAAGATGGTTGGTCCCCTGGAAAAGGCGAGACATGACCCCGAAGCATGGGAGGGCGGAAGGATGGAAAGGTGGCAGTCTGAGACCCATCTTCGGGGGGGCGGTGCAGAGTGGTGAATAGCTAAAGCGAGTGCTGGGGGTAGAAAAATGCACGGGTTGCTGCAGAGACTAGAGAGGAAGCAGAGTCTTCCTCTTGGATTTGTTGGACACTGGGGGAAACCTGGTGAGGTGGGGTTGTGATAGGTCTGGAATGTCAGCTGGGGGATTCAAGTGTGTTATCTCAAAGGTACTAGAACATGCCCAAAGGCTTCCTGAACTTGGGAACACTTAGGAAGCATAATCTGATAAACTAGGAGCCAGGTAGGTACTATAATATTTGGGGCATCACATGGTGATTGTTGGGAATGGAAAAAGAAATACTGACTTTAAAGCATCGGAGTGGGATGAGGGAGGGGAAACTGGATGAAGGCGGTCAGCAGGTACAAACTCATAGTCATAGATAAGTAAGTACGGATGTAACGCACAACACAACATGATTTATATAATGAACACTGCTGTATGCTACGTATGAAAATTAAGTGAGTAAATTCTGAGTTCTCATCACAAGGAAAAATATTTTTTTTCTATCACTTTACATTTGTATCTATATGAGATGACAGGTGTTCACTAAATTATTGTGATCATTTCATGACGTATGTAAATTAAATCATTACACTGTACACTGTAAACTTATATAGTGTGTGTGTGTTCAGTAGTGTCCGGCTCGTTGGGACCACGTGAACTGTAGCCCACCAGGTTCTTTTGTTCGTGGAATTCTCCAGGCAAGAATCCTGGAGTGGGTTGTCACTTTCTACTCCATGGGATTTTCCCAACGCAGAGTTCGAACCGGAGTCTCCCGTGCTTCCTGCATTGATAAGCAGAGTCTTTACCACTGAGCCACCTGGAAAGCCTTGTGCAGTGCTGTATGTCAATTATATCTCAATAAATCTAAAAGAAATGAATAAATGTCAAGTGTGTAGAGCAAATAAAAACACTTGAGGCAGGTGTACCGAGAGCATTTGATAATTGCTGGGGCAACAGAGAAAAAGGAAAGAGATGGTTTAAAGAAAAACCACAACTATGCAGAATGCCACCAATTTGATACCCTCATATTGACTGAACACCTACTATATTTAAGACCTTGCATGTCCCACAGAGAAGATCCATCAAATACACACTGCACCCTGCCAAGAACCGAGTAAATACCTATATCCTCATTGGGATCTTTGCTCACTATAGGCATACTCCACGTATCTGTCACATTTATTGGCAGGTCAAACAATTTTTTTTAAAAGGAAAACAAACTGAAAAATGCTCTTGAAATCATGTTAGATAGCAATCGGAAGGCTTTGTCTGCAAGGAAGACCTAACTCGTCATGTTCTTTTGCTTCTTGCGTCTTGGGTCCTGGAAGGGTTCACAGGCACCCCACCCCTCGGTCTTACCCCTCCGTGGCTGGGACTCTCCGGACTGGTTTGCTCATAAATCCGATGCTCCTTTAGAATCTGTGGTTTGTGAAGGACTGATGGCGGGTGTCACGTATCTTCATTCCCCAGCCCACCCTCCGCGGCTGGTCCTTCGTGGTGTATAACAGTGATGTAGCAGGAGCCGCAGAGAGGACCGGGAGGGGTGACTTGTTAACAAGGCAATGATGGCTGCAGAGAGCAGATGCCCTTCAGAGTCTGGGGCCAGTTTTGGATTTGTGAGTTCTTTTTGTTTCTTGGAGTCCCAAAGAAACCAGTTTGGACAGACTTCCCCTCTCTGGACCTCTTTATTCCATCTCAACACACACACACACACACACACACACTCCTCACGTGCCATAACTATGTGCCTTTGGCATTTGGTCGTCTACAACAAAAAGCGAAAATTGCCCCAGAATGTGACATGATTAAAAAAAAAAAACCAGTTAACAAAATTTGGATAAGGCTGAACAAAAACAAGAAAGAAGAAAGGAAGGAGAAATACCCCGCCTTAATCAAATCCTTCATTTCCCCTAGAGCAAGCAGTTCTTAATTATATTTAACAGACACAGCAATGTGCCACAAGCGGGTCCAAACAGCTGCGGGAACGCTGCATCTTGCGGCCACCGTGGCCGGGGAGGACGCCCCC
This sequence comes from Cervus canadensis, assembly GCF_019320065.1. Classification (NCBI taxonomy): domain Eukaryota; kingdom Metazoa; phylum Chordata; class Mammalia; order Artiodactyla; family Cervidae; genus Cervus; species Cervus canadensis. The sequence continues at coordinate 6,271,104 of NC_057413.1, read as the reverse complement.
GCCGGCCAATGAGCACGTGCCCTTGGCTCAGACGAGGATCGCTTCTGACGTCCGCGGCTGGGCCGAGGGGGGTGTGACCCGAGTTCATATCCCCTCGAGCTGTATTTTTCTGGTGGTGTTCTTTTGCAACTAAATATTTCAACCAGGCTTTCAGAGGGTCCTTCCAGATCTGTCATCTACACTATTTTTACTAATAGTTGACTGTGGATAGATTGGCATTTCCGTGAGTTGCCTCTTTGCTCCAGAAACCTGCTCAACTTGTCTCCAGCGGCAGAACAAGAGTTTTGTTCTCTGAACCTGTCACTTAACTATAGGTTTATGAACAGAAGGTTGAAGGCGCCCAAACCCCGCGGATCTCCCCTGCTCTATGCTGCGTGCTGCGCTTAGCCGCTCAGTCGTGTCCGACTCCTTGTGACCCCATGGACTGTAGCCCGCCAGGCTCCTCTGTTCATGGGGATTCACCCACTTCTGATTCCAATTCCCACTCTTGTTAAACCTGCTTCTGTCCTTAGCTGGATGTGTCTGGTCTTTTATGTTAAGAAAATATGCATACATGCAAAGGAGAACAGCCATGTGAGCTTAAGTGTTCCTGATTATTTGCAACATATTTTTCCAGCCAGGAGATTAAACTTTTTCATCTTTTTCTATTGCATTTCTTTATCTGTTTTTATCTATTGGATGTAATCACAACCAAATTGTGCTATGGAAAGAAACACATTCCATAATTTGGGCTTATTAAATTTCCCATCATCTTCCTTTTATGTTTCTTTCAACAGACATTTTATCATCCCAGAAGATCTAAGACATTTTTCCCATGTAAATATACATCTAAATCACCAAATTCTTCATTCTCATTTCTTCTCACTCAGTGCGATTCTTTTTCCTTTTCAGTTTATAAAATGGTAAATAAATAGCCAATTAAACGCTAAATCACAACACTGATTGTATTCTACTTGTTAAGTGACAAACTTCTCACATATTTACTTAATGTGTCATTATAAGTTTCCTTCTTGCCTGATAATACTTTGAACACTAGGCCATATGCTTTGTTAAAGATAGACTTTTTGTTTGAGTTTCTGAGAGAATTCTCACTACTAAATCCATCTCTAGGAATGGTCTCTAAAGTGCTGTTTAGAGACTCTGATTTTCTCTCATTATTTCCATTGGCTTAACAGGTAGTCAAAGATGTTTTCCTCTGTTGCTGTGTTAAAGACCCATTACAAATTAATAATGAGAGGAGCAGCGAATTTCCCCCAAATATTTCCTCAGTCTTCCACTGATTGAACACTACTCTGCGCATACACCAATCCCATTAAAAAGCTCTTTCACTCCAGTGTAAACAGTATCCTATTAATAGCAAGGATGTTAGGGCTGTGGCTTGCGGCTTTAGGCTCCATTATATTATTCACTCTCTCCGTGCCTCATCCTGAATTAGTGAGGGGACGTTTGGGTAGGATAGTTTAACTCTCTCTTTGCTGTCTTTGAAAACAGAGGTGCAGCCTGGAGTGGAGGAGGGGCTCCTGAAGCAGCTCCGGAGAGCTGGTACCCGAGACCAAGCTCTGGTCTCTGCTGGTCGTGTGGCCTTGGATCCATCACAGAGCCTCTGCCCAGCCTTACACACACACCTTTGTTTCCTCATCTGTAAAATCAATGAATAGAATGACGCAGTTAAAGACGTTCCAACTCCGTAAGAGGCACCAGATCTGTTCCCCAAACCTTTCATGTAGGTCTTAGCTATTTTCAGCTAAGTTTTAACTCATCAACTTTTACCTAGAGATTTTCACCCTTGACTGCAATGAGAATCACCAGTGGTGCTTTTATTTTTAAATTGTTTAGAAGAAAGAGAGTGAAAGTGAAGTCGTTCAGTCATGTCCAACCCTTTGCTACTCCATGGACTGTAGCCCGCCAGGCTCCTCCGTCCATGGGATTCTCCAGGCAAGAATACTGGAGTGGGTTGCCATTTGCTTCTCCAAGGGATCTTCCCAACCCAGGGATCGAACCCATGTCTCCCACACTGCAGGAAGATGCTTTAACCTCTGAGCCACCAGGGAAGCCCCTTTAAATAGTTTACATATCTATTAATATTTATTTATTTTGGTCTCAGCATGGAGGCTCTTAGTTCCCCGACCAGGGATTTAACCCGCTTCCCCTGCATTGGAAGCGTGGCGTCTTAACTTCTGGACAGCCAGGGAAGTCCCACCGGTGGTGCTTTAACTCTGTGATGCATCAGTAGTTTGGAAAGTTCCTTGGCTGATTTCTGCGTGAAGCCAGAGCCGAGAGCCAGGACAGTCACCTGAAATGCAGGCATTCAAATTTCTGTCTTTAACTTTTATTCCTCTGAGGAACATCATGAGAAATTGCTTTGAGTTCAACAGTAAATGTAATAATAAAAAGGATGATTGTAGTCAGAACTAGAACGGTCTGTAGTATTCTGGTCATGAAGGGGTATAACACCTCGATGAGGTAAACATCACCTGATGAAAAGAGCGTCAGAAAACTAAGTTGCACGTGGACATCTGAGGATGCAGGCAGTTAACCAGCCTGCCCTGGTCTTTCCTTTTCACAGCTGGAGGAATAACCGCTGGTGAAGGTGGGGTTCTGCATGGGTCAGCTGCTCAACCACACTTTCCAGGCCCAGGAGGTGCATGAATGTGTGCTCAGTAGTGTCCAAGGCTTTGCGATTGCATTGACTATAGCCTGCCAGGATCCTCTGTCCATGGGGCAGGCAAGAATATTGGAGTAGGTTCTCATTTCCTCTTCCAGGGGAATCTTCCCAACCCAGGGATTGAACCCAGGTCCCTGCATTTCAAGGAGATTCTTTACCGCTGAGCCACCAGGGAAGCCCCAATGTAATTACATCAGACAAACCGGACAGAATGTACTTAATATTTCCTTATTCTAGTTACCATGTTTCCAAATTTTTATGTTTATAAATAATACTTAAAGTAAATGAAAACTTAAAAAATATAGGTGATGAAAAGGAAGCATAAAAGGACAGCTGTCTTTCATATGTAAAGAGCTCATGTAACTGAAAGTAAAACACTAATTTAAAAAAAAATGAACAAAGGACACAAAGGAGCAATAGCTCAAAGGAAGAAATAAAAGTGGTCACTAGATAGGTGATTAATGTTCATATTTATTAATGAATAAAAACTAACAAGAAAGGTGGCAGTAATAAACCATTTTTTGCCCTATTAAATTAGAAAAAATTTCAAAAAGTGATATTTTAAGAGTGTAGTGGTAAGGCTTCCCCAATGGCTCAGCAGGTTAACAACCCGTCAGCTAATGCAGGAGATATAGGAGATGTGGATTTGATTCCTGTGTTGGGAAGATCTGCTGGAGAAGGGAATGGTAACCCACTCCAGTATTCTTGTCTGGGAAATCCCCTGGACAAACGAGCCTGGCAGGCTGTGGTTCATGCGGGCGCAAAGAGTTGAACACGACTGAACACACACACACGTACTACTAAGGAAGTTGTCAGATGCTATTGACAAGAAAATAAATTGATAAAATGTTTTCTGGAAGACACTTCGAAAACATATATCAAAAGTTTAAAATGGTATACAGTTTTTAAAAGGTATGTGTCTCTAAAACAATAAAGCTCTGTTCTCAGAGAACAGAAACTCAGACAAAAATTTATGTATAAAGATGTTTAATGTGTCAATGAATAAAATAATTAAAAGTAGGGACAAATTAAATGGCCATATAAATCTATGCACTGTAAAACCATGCAGAATGTGAAGTAATTTGTGGAAAAGGATGGAAAAATTCTCACACTGTCATGTTGGATAAACTTATTATGAGACAGTTATGTAATAAGATTTTTATATATATGCATATCAAAATGACTGAAAGGAAATACTGGTTTTCTCTGATTATTATGAGTGGTTTTAAATTTTTTCATTGTGTTTACCTGTTTTCCATTTTTACAATGAGACTCTTACGCAATGAGAGCGAGAATGTAGGCTGCTGCTGCTGCTGCTGCTAAGTCGCTTCAGTCGTGTCTGACTCTGTGCGACCCCATGGACGGCAGCCCACCAGGCTCCCCCGTCCCTGGGATTCTCCAGGCAAGAACACTGGAGTGGGTGGCCATTTCCTCCTCCAGAGCATCTTCCCAACCCAGGGATCGAACCTGTGTCTCCTGTATTGCAGGTGGATTCTTCACCTGCTGAGCCACCGGGGAAGCCCCAAGTCTCTGGGCTTAGTGGTCTCTTTTTAAGGAGTAACGATAACCCAGGGGACGGGATCTTGATCCTGTCAGTTGCTCCTGCTCCAGTGACATACGTTGTCCATCAAACTTCTAATTATCTAAAGTAATATTCTTAGTTTATCATTCTAAGATATTTGCAGTCCTACAGAGGACGTTTCAAAACAACTGCTATGGAAATTCACAGTGACTACTTAACGTGTCTTAACGCAGCTTTAATCCTGTAAGTTTCACACAAGATGAGTAGGAATCATAACACTAAAGAAATCACATCGTAACTCAAGAGATTGAATCAGCTGACATGTGCCTTGAGTGTTTTAGAGAAGCTCAAAGAAGAGACAAAGTCCTGATGACAGGAAGAATTGAACAACTCAGAAACTAGTAATAAAGATGGGAAACTTGGGTTTGAAACTCCAAGCGTCCATTGACATTTTTGAGTGGATTCAGCTGGTGGTTTGGTTCCTCTTTTTCTCCATCTGTTGTCTCTGTGCTTCTCCTTCTAGCTGTCAATTCCTTCCCAGAGATGTTCAGAATTTTTTTTTTCCTGCTAAGTGAGAGTGAAAGTGTGTATAGAAAACAGTCCCTGCCAAGACAAAAAAAAGGTCATCTAAAGCACAAAAAATTACTGCATCAGCATTTAAAGACTTGGCTGCTCACCTGCTCACCTGAATGTTTTGGATGTCCCAGGTGGCACTAGCGGTAAAGAATTCACCTGCCAATGCAGGTGACAAGAGATGTGGGTTCGATCCCTGGGCCAGTAAGATTCCCTGGAGAGGGGCATGGAAACCCACTCCAGTATTCTTGCTTGGAGAATCCCATCAACAGAGGAGCCTGGCTGGCTATGGCCCATAGTCGCAAAGAGTTGAACACAACAGATGAAACCAACCACGCATGCACACATGCACATATCACCAACTCAGAGGACATGAGTTTGAGCAAGCCCCAGGAGTTGGTGATGGAAGCCTGGTGTGCTGCAGTCCATGGGGTTGCAGAGTCGGACACGGCTTTGCGACTGAACTGAACCGAACTGAACACACACACACACACACACAGGACACTTTAATATAAACATGAAGACACTTTTACTGAATGTTGACTTTATAGCTCGATTTGTAACTAGCTGCTTGGTCTATGGTAGTCCTTTTCTAGCAATTGTTCACTAAACTATATAAGCAAATTTGATCTCTTTTGGGGGCATTTTATATGATAATAACATATTACCGAAAAATGGTCTAGAAAATATTTATTTTTGTCCTCAAATATTCTTCCCTGACACACTGTCTCTTTGACAGTGCTATTGTAGGATAACTCTGACATTTAGACCATCAGGAATGAATGGGAGCTGACAACATGCTTTAACCTAAATTGTAAAGACTCTTGTCTGGCTATTCAAGTCAAAACCAGAGTTTACATAACCACCTAGCATGGTTTCTGGTTATGTAAAACGTGACTGAATAATCTGAATCCTGGATCAAAAGCTTCCTCCACATGAATGGTTTAGTTAGGGGGGAAAAACCCAAGACTGAACTGTGCCAATGAAAGCATGGATCATTTCACATTTCGCTTTGTGAAAGAGCAGAAAGTAAAGACAAATGAGGACTATACATGGGGCACATCAGAACATCAGGTCATGGAAAAAATAAGCCTGGAAAATGCGGGGGAGAGAGCCAGTGACTCAAAGAAAAGTCACGAGGACCTGGCAAACTTCCAAAAGACACTGAACAATAGGGGACAAGAGATGCTTGTCTTGGGGACAAACAGCTCCCAAGCTATAAATTCAGGTCCTCAAATGTTTCTTGAGCCTTTGCTAGGAAATGCACCTTCTGGGGCTTCCCAGGTGGTGCAGTAGAGAAGAATCCACCTGCCAATGCAGGAAACAGAAGACTTGGGTTTGATCCCCAGGTCAGGAAGATCACCTGGAGGAGAAAATGACAACCCACCCCAGTATTCTTGCCTGGAGAATTCCAGGGACAGAGGAGTCTGGCTTCGGGCTACAAAGAATAGGGGTTGCAAAGAATAGGACATGACAGAGAATGAGCAGGCACACATGTGCACCTTCTGGGTCTAAAGTGCTGCGTGGAGAAGGTATAAAGGGTAATATGTTTCCCTCTTTGACTTCGAAGCATTGAGAAAGGCATGAAGACAGAAAGCCTTCACAGGGGATAAAAAAACAAACATAAGAAGACTGTTCAGTTGAATATGATAATGCTGAATATACACGGGAAGTGAACATAAATATTATGGGCTATCTGGGACATGTTAGACTCATGGTGAATTTGAGACGTACATTACAGTCATGGAGACAATTTGGGTATCTGCGGAGAAGAAAAGAGGGGTTTCAGGAAGGAGTAGATGTTAGGCAAAGTATTAAAGTTGGGGACAAGCATAGCAAGCATGTGTGCATGGCTGGGAGACCTACCTGGTGGGGGTAAAACGGTGTGAGCTGTGGCCAGATCAAGCGTGATGTTGAGTGATACAGTGAGGTGTTTGCCCTAAAACAATTAGCAACAGAAATAATAAAAAAAATCAGAGATGTAGTGACACATTATATTTCATAAGGTTACAGTGTTTGTTGAATGATAAAATTTAAGCAGAGAAGTGGCATGAAAATTGATGCTTGTGGTAGTAAGTGTCGGTGAACACTGATGCATCATGTGGTCAAGGGTAACTGATTGACTTCCATGGGTCTCAATGTTCTCATCTGGAAAATGGGAACAGTAACATATATGAGGGTCATTAAAACAATAAAACAGGGTTAATATATAATGGTACTTATAAAATATAATGCACCTATAAGTTATGATGACAGGGCTGTGGTGAGTGTAAAAAAAGGCTTTGAAGTCAGATAACCCTGAGCAAAAATTTTGCTCCTCTATTTACTTTTTCCTCTTGGGCAAGTTATTTAACCCTCTTATGCCTCCATTTTATTGTTTTTAAATTGGGGATAATAATATATCTGCAGGGCTGCAGGGATGAGATCTTTTTCTTTTGTGCTGCCGAGAACTCTTTCTAGACCTGCTGGTCCTTGGCTGTGTGTTTGCACATAAGAAAGAAACCTTGAGCTGTTGGTTTGAGTTTTCACCCTTGTTGAGTGTGCGTGTGTGTGTGCATGTATTCATGCATATATAGGCTTTGCATTGGGAAACTGACTAGCTTCATTTCACGGGAAGGGCTTTTCTTAGGTGGGGGCAGTCAATCCCTATTGTGGAAGCATTAGCTTTCCCCAAGTAATTTCTTCAGGCTTGACAGAAGTGTTGAAGATATTTGACCTAAGAATTATCTGCTGCCTAAATTTAGGGTGGGAAGAGGAGGGAGGATGGGAGTTTGGGCAGGTGGGTGTGCAGCTGAGAGATACTGTATTAATCTCTCTCTCACCATGTGAGATCTGCTGACTCTGAGCCAGATCCCTCTCTGGGGCTTGATGTTCTCCTGAGCAAACTGCATTCTAATCCTTTTCTCCACCCTTGGAGACCATGGCTTCCTGCACCTCTTTCTTTTATCCACTTTCCAATTTCCAGAGCTCTGTTGAAACTGGTTGAAATCCCTCCCTGGTGGTGACTGTCCTTCTCTTCTCTCCACTTTGTATCAGGTTCCTTTTTGTACTTCTGTGCTTTTCCTTCAGGAGGAACTTGGGAAGAACCCCAAGCAGATTCTTTTATATGGTCTACATTTTCAACTGGAAGTACTTCACAGGTGAATATTTCACATCCTAAACTGCAACGTTGCCCAGCAGATATGTCATGTTTATTTCACAGATGAAGACACAGAAAGGTCACTGTGATTAAGTAAGTAACTGATCCTAAGTTTTGCTAGCAAATGGCTAAGCTGAGATTCAAACTGAGTACGATACTTCCAAATACTCTTATTTCTCCCTAAAGGGGAGATTTGAGGAATCTGTTTCCTTAAAATGTGTAAGGAAGGGTTACTCTCTCTTTGGAAGACAAGGATGGACCTTGAAAAAGACTGAAAGCTTGGAGTATGTGGGTGCCCAAAAGTACACTTCCAGTGCTGTTAACAAGTGTTTGGCCCATTTTAAACCTCTTTTCCTTTATCTAGGGGCTTCCTTGATGGCTCAGACAGTAAAGAATCTGCCTGCCATGTGGGAGACCTGTGTTTGATCCCTGGGTGGAGAAGAACCCCTGGAGAAGGAAATGGCAACCCCTTCCTGTATTCTTACCTGGAAAATTTCATGAACAGAGGAGCCTGGCGGGCTACAGTCCATGGGGTCTCAAAGAGTCAGACACGACCAAGCAAATAACACACACGTTGGGCTGCTCTAACCATCCAGTCACTGCTAACAACTACACATGGAAAAGGCTATGAGATGATATAGGGAAATCCCATCCTAATGATCTATTTTAGCTGCTAAAAACTCATCTGGGTCTGCCTTCCTGCACTCTTCAAGTATGTGAGCCGATAAATTAGCTTTATGCATAAGCTGACTTGGGTTTGGTTTTTTGTCACTGATAACCAAAAGATTCCTAACCAAGACCCTGGGCATGGCAGTCACACTTGCATATGGTAGTGAATGATTTGCATAACCATTAATGCTCCAAGCACTGTATAAAAAATATCCCTAAAATGTTGTCCTAAAAATCTTAATTTTTGACTTTAGCTTGGATGTTTTTTTCCTAAGGAAAAGCTGTAAAAAAAAAAAAAATGTTTGTTCAGCATGGCTTTGTACAAAACCTACTGCCTTTATTTCCACATTTGTCTTGGTTATTGTCATCCTATATCCCAGGCATGGAGCCTGATGATTTTGCAGACTCCAATACATATGTGGATATACCTTGTCCCCTTTCCAATTTTCTAGCAAATCCCCTAAGAATTTCTTTTTCAAATGGCTGGTATTTCTTGAGTGAAATTTGTTCTCTCAGCCTCACGGTAAGCAGGGATGCATTTAGAAAATTCTAATGCACCGAGAGTATTTTTGAAACTTGTAATCTACCAAGAGAAAATGCCTGACCACATTTCAGCTAAGCTACTCCCACGGGGCCAGGATCAGCTAAACGCAGAGAACTGCCACTTTACATTTCCAGCTTAAACTGTTCTGCTTGGTCCTCTGCTTTCAGCACATTCCCCCAGTAGAAAGAAGGACGCCTCCCTGTTTGGCCCTCAAGTGGGCTGCCTCTTGGCTCTAATGCAAGCCTGGTTATTGGAAAGGGAAGTAGAGCTAGCCATAGTAATAGAGAAATGAGCCACAGACATCAATCAAGACTGAACTGGACATTGTGTCTGAAATATCCGACGTGGCGATCACTGCAGATCACACTCACCGGATAATTGTCAGTTTCCTGTTTCCTTTGTGCTTTGTTCTATGGAGCCACCACACCACAAGGAAGCTGATACTCTGTCTCCATCCCTGCATGCCACCCTTCTGTCAGCCATGGGACGATTCAGCTTTTAGTGAAGCTTCAGTTTCAGCAGCTTCATGGGAAATACCCCTCTACCCTCATTGAAGAATCTCAAGGCAGAGAGTATCTTGTACTCTAGGTACTTAGTAAACACCTTCTCTTTCCTTTTTCTTTTTCTTTTGATTGCACTGGTTCTTTGTTGCAGTGATTAGGCTTCTCTCGTTGAGGCGAAGAGCTTAGTTGCCCCTTGCATGCGGGATCTTAGTTCCCCAACCAGGAATCGAACCTGTGTCTCCTGCATTGAAAGGCAGATTCTCAACCACTGGACCACAAGAGAAGTACCATATACCCATCTATATGCTTTATCTTGACTTTCTCACAGAAGATTCCACTTCTCTTAGGAACAACCATTAGGAATCCTTGAAACTTTCAGCAAAACTCAGGAGAATTCTAGAATGTTCTATTAATAACTAGATTGTCAAGCTCTTTTGTTTTCAAGATAAAGAGAAGGTGAAAAGTAAAAGTGTTAGTTGCTCAGTCATGTCCAACTTTTTGTGACCCCATGGTCTGTCTGAGCTGAGTTTATTCACAGAAATACCGACTTTAGAAGATCCTGCTGAAACAGGATCAGAAAATATTTTGGGTTGATGCAAACCCACATCTCCTGTGTCTCTTGTATTGGTAGGTAGATTCTTTATCACTGAACCACCAGGGAAGTGAAGTGGTGGAGATGACGCTCAAACTCAAGACTGCCCATCCCAACGTCCATCAGTGATACTTGGGTGAAGTAAGAACCCAAAAGGCTGGATTGAAATTATACAATGAGAGATGTATTATAGCTTTAGAGATATTAGGCCAGTGGTTGTCAGAGTGTGCCTTTCAGGGCATCTTCTAGGTCTTTTCTCTTCCCATTGAAAGCTGGGTTTTCCTTAGCTCTTTTAACCAAAATAATTCATCACAACAGATTAAATGCAGACCAGATATGAGAATCCAGCTGTCTTTTATTAAGCCAGATACTGAATAGATTTGCCAAAGGAGGTAAAACAATCATGCTCGTCACAGTAAACTTTCTTTGATTTGGAAAGAAGAGTTAATTTTGTAAAATAAAATGTATATTACACATGTTAGTATGCAATGGATTCATTACAGTTATTTTAACAGATAAAAATTTTAATCCTCTTTTAATTTCTAATATAGTAAATATTGATAGGTATAAACTCTGTAATCAAAAACTCTTTGGAATCTTTAAGAGTGTTAAGAGATATCAATAACACAGTATCTGAGAGCTGCTGAGGTTGCCGGTCTCAGAAGGAAATTCTCAAAGAGAAATCTCCTAGTATTTGAACTTATTCTTGAGTTCTCCTGGTATGACTTTGTTGGCCAACAACTAGACTTTGTCTTTGAAAAATGATAGGTTTGTTTTCCACAATAACAACAACCTGGAAAACTAGAGCCCGAGTTCTTTTTTTAAAAAATTAATTTTCATTGCAGTATAGTTACTTTACAGCGTTGTGTTAGTTTCTACTATATAGCAAGGTGAATCAGCCGTACATGTACTATATCTCCTCTTTTTTGGATTTCCTTCCCATTTAGGTCACCACAGAACACTGAGTTGGGTTCCCGGTGCTATATAGTGGGTTCTTACTGTTGTTCAGTTGCTAAGTCGTGTCTGACTCTTTGAGACCCCATGGACTGCAGCGCCCCAGGCTTCCCTGTCCTTCACTGTCTCCCAGAGTCTGCTCAAACTCATGTCCATTGTGTCGATGACACCATCCAACCATCTCATGCTCTGTTGCCTCTTTCTCTTTCTGCCCTCAATCTTTCCCAGCATCAGGGCCTTTTCCAATGAGTCAGTTCTTCGCATCAGGTGGCCAAAGTATTGGAGTTTCAGCTTCAGCATCAGTCCTTCCAATGAATATTCAGTGTTGATTTCCTTTAGAATTGACTGATTTGACTTCTTTGCATTTCAAGGGACTCTCAAGCATCTTCATTCGCTATCATTAGTTATCTATTTCATACAGATGGACCTAGAGACTGTCATACAGAGTGAGCTAAGTCAGAAAGAGACATATCATTTATTAATGCATATATATGGAGTCTAGAAATACGGTATAGATGAACTTACTTACAAAGCAGAAGTGGAGCCTGAGTTCTCGACAGCTCTTTATTAGCCATTGGGTTCAGATCTCTTTCCCACCCAACTTTATTAAAAAAAAAAGAAGAAGACAAAATGCTTGATTTGAGCTTTGGGAACAGAGTTACTGAGACACGGACTTGGTTGCGTTGGCTGAGAACATCATGTGCCTGTCGGAACACTGTGATCACAGCACGAAATGTGATGTGGAAGATACTCTTTCAGGGCAAAGGGGCCAAGGGAGCATGAACATCCGTGATGAACCAGATGACTATAACACGGTGCATTTTACAATTTTATTTAACTTTTCACCTTCACTCTCTGTTCCCCCCTTAGCTTTTGCCTGAGGGGGACACAGAGAGTGAAAGCAAGTCCCCAGCAAGAAAAGGAAGCTGAAGCCCAGGAAATCCACAAATTAGATAAGAAGTTTCTTGAATTATCAAGGATTGTGGGTATTTCTAGATCGAGGAAACTGGCAGAAACCTAATTTGTTTTCTGAAAGCTCTATCTAATGGTGGAGGCTCTTTTAAAGTTTCTCAGAAGTTGGGGGTATTATTCCCAGCTTAGACAGCTAGCAATTTAAAATTATTAAGAATGGCTTAGCCTTCAAAGCAAATTCCAGATTGTTTAATTAGTCATGTAAAGTGCTGGACGTTACTCATCATACAAGAAACAGGACTATTTATTAGTTTTGAGTGCAATTAATTGCCTTTTAGGTTTTCATGAAAGGGCAAAAGTCCATTTGATTTTCAAGTTTACGTCTGTAGCAAATTGCACTTAAGAGATTTTGGAATTCTAAATGAGTCTAAACTTCGAATTTAGGAAGCAGAGTTTCAGCAAGGTTTGCTACACAACAAGCTCTTATGGAGCCTGCAGCTATGAGCTTATCTCCAAGCCCTGGGGATCTTAACAATGGGTTGTTCCAACTGAAATTGAGGCTGAGAGAATGAGGCCCCTCTACCTAGGTCTCAGGATAAAAGTAGCCAGAGGGATTTGAGAACGAATTGACTGAGGCTTGGAGGAAGCAGAGTGAGTTGGAATCTGCAGGGCAACACACATTGTAATAGAAATCAGATATATTTGAGGGACAATTTGTACTTAGTAAAAAGAATTCAGGGACAATAGCTGATTATATTGCAGGGCAGCTGTCATCTCTAAACTGTCCTTAGAATTTAACACTTATTTAAAATTCAATTTCACCACATTTTATTATTACTGTTTTCAAAACTCTGTCTTAGGTGTAATGTGGGAAACAAAATATGAATGCAATGGGCCTGCCCTTTAAGAAATCTACAATCCAGATGGACAATAAAATATATGTGAACATTTACCATCTAGGACAGAGTGTGATAAATGCTAAAATAAAGGCACTAAGGCACTAACTGTTTTGAAATTGCAGAAAAAGGAAAGTTTGATACCAGTTAGCAAATTTGGGAAAGTTTTCATTGGATGGTAGTCTTTGACATGGATCTTACAAAGAATGACATTCTAATGAAGATAAATGGAAGGACATTTCTGACTAGAGGAATGATTTGAGTCAGTGGGTAGATATAGTATATAGATATAGTGGGTAGATATAGTAGTTTAGGGCATATGATATTGTTGGGCATTTTGGATAAGTGGAGAGTGCCCTTAACCCCAGTCTCAGTTAAGGGCAATCACCCCACTCATGAAAGTGAAAGTTGCACAGTCGTGTCTGACTTTTTGTGACCCCATGGACTATACAGTCCATGGAATTCTCTAGGCCAGAACTGGAGTGGATAGCCTTTCCTCTTCTCCAGAGGATCTTCCCAACCCAGGGATTGAACCCAGGTCTCCTGCATCGCAGACCCCACTCATAGTGATGGGCAGACCTAGGCAGGTGTGCGTTTTGCCAAGTGACCCTGTCAGTACCGTCTAAGCTGGGTGGACCAGAGAGGGGCCATAGCTGTCCTGTGTCCCAGCCTGAAAAATTCTGCATAAACAGGAGACAGCTGGGTTGATTAGGGTCTTGATTTTGGGAAATTACATTGTGGAATAAAGAATCTGGCAGTTAGGTCTGGGAAATGAAGATGAGAGGAGGCAAACCCCGGAAGAAGCCGTGAATAGAAGAGGGCATTATGAGTAAGTAAGTGATATCATGAAGAAGCTGAAGTCACAAAGCAGCAGAAACCATGCAGGAAAACCAGGCAGACGGTGGGCCAGTCAGGTGGTACCAACAGCAGTTCCCATGTAGCTGTGCTATATATCACTTGCAGGACTCAAGCAAGACTGATGCTGAAGTCTGGAGCTGCTTACATTCACTTTCTCGCTCCACAGTCTGCAGTTCTTGATGGGGCCATAGTTCCTATTTTTGATTTCCATAGGATGCTTTTCTTTCTTGTTGCATCACATGTTCATACCCTAAAACTCAGCTGGATCATAAAGAAGGCTGAGAACTAAAGAACTGATGCTTTCGAATTGTGGTGTTTGGAGAAGACTCTTGAGAGTCAACTTGGACAGCAAGGAGATCAACCCGGTCAATCCTAAAGGAAATCAATCCTGAATATTGGAAGGACTGATCCTGAAGCTGAAATACCAATACTTTGGCCACCAGAGGCGAAGAGCTGACTCACTGGAAAAGACCCTGATTCTGGGAAAGACTGAAGGCAATAGAAGAGGACAGCAGAAGAGCAGGTGGTTAGATAGTTTCCCTGGCTCAATGGACATGATTTTGAGTGAACTCCAGGAGACGGTGAAGGACAGGGAAGCCTGGCATGCTGCAGTCCATGGGGTGGCAAGGAGTTGGACATGAACAACAGCAAAACTCAACCAGGTATGTTGGCCTGAGTAAGCCCTGCAATGAGCCTGGCTATGCCATATGATGTGACTTTAACAGAGGGAGAAGAAGGGCGCAGAGTCAGGTTGGGCACAGTTTGTGGATGTCAAGGGATTCTGTATAGATGACTTAATGCTTTTGTCTGCTTTTTGCCAGGCATTTTGGATTCAAAGATGCATAAGACTGGGTCTCTAATTTCAAGGTGAAGAGAATAGGGGCAATCAGCAGACGAATGGATAAGGAAGCTGTGGTACATATACACCATGAAATATTACTCAGCCACTAAAACGAATTCATTTGAATCAGTTCTAATGAGATGGATGAAACTGGAGCCCATTATACAGAGTGAGGTAAGCCAGAAAGATAAAGACCATTACAGTATAATAACGCATATATATGGAATTTAGAAAGATGGTAATGATAACCCTATATGCAAAGCAGAAAAAGAGACACAGATGTACAGAACAGACTTTTGGACTCTGTGGGAGAAGGCGAGGGTGGGATGTTTCGAGAGAACAGCATCGAAACATGTATATTATCTGGGGTGAAACAGATCACCAGCCCAGGTTGGATGCATGAGACAAGTGCTCAGGGCTGGTGCACTGGGAAGACCCAGAGGGATCGGGTAGAGAGGGAGGTGGGAGGGGGGATCGGGATGGGGAATACATGTAAATCCATGGCTGATTCATGTCAATGTATGACAAAAACCACTACAATATTGTAAAGTAATTAGTCTCCAACTTATAAAAATAAATGAAAAAAAAAGAGAATAGGGGCACAAGGATAGCTATCACTGAAGATTAACATATTAAATATTGGGCTACCATCCCACTCACAAGATTAAATATTGAATGTGCCAAAGATGTATTCATTAAGTCCTGGAAGGGAGGGGCTATCTGAGCAAGCTTTCCAGAAGCCACAGCGATGCAAAGAACTTGAAATATTCTGATTCCATTAAAGAGTTGTGTGCATGCGTGCTCAGTTGTGTCCGATTCTTTGTGACCCCATGGACTGTATCCTGCCAGGCTCTCTGTTCATGGAATTTTCCAAGCAAGGATACTGGAGTGGGTTGCCATTTTCTACTCCAGGGGATCTTCCCAACCCAGGGATTGAACCTTCGTCTCCTGCATTATAGGCAGATTCTTTACCACTGAGCTGCCAGGGAAGCCCCTCCACCAAAGGGTTATGAGCAGGGAAATAAAATGAGTAGATAAATACTATAGAAAGGTGACTTTTGTCTAAGGATAATTGGATTACTGAGAGGCTGTTATCGAGAAGATTAATTTTAATATTTGGGAGGATAATTCAGTTGTAGAGGAGGGAGGTTGGGGCTCTTGAAAAAAAACAAAAGAAGAGGGAAATAGACCCCAGGATGACTTCAAAGGTAGAAGCAACTCACCCTGATGCTTGATTCAATGTAGTGGATACTTGAAGGGGTGGGGTGGGGTTAATGTGGCATCACAGTGATGCCGAGAGGACACGCCCCTCCACCTCTTGAATCTGTCTTTCTTCTCCTTTTATGAAGGCTGTCTTGTCCCTAAATGGTGGCACGATGATGGTCTCAGCAGCCCCAGTAAAAGAACAGTGCTTTCGCTGAGACTTTTGATGCTCTTGGAGGGACATGCTGGTTTGGCAGGCTTGGCCACATGCCCTTTCCTCAGCCAGTCACTGTGGCCCACGGACAGACTATGCTGCTAAGGTCATTGTCAGTCCTGGATTCTAGGGTTGACCCCATCTCAACCACAGGCAAGGAGTGACAGAGATGGGTGACTAGAGAAAAACAGGGCTGTTATTGCATCAAGGGAGAGAGGATTTAGGACAGCATAATAACAGGTACAACTTCAGCTACTAACGATTTATTCTCAGAGAGACAGCAGCAGTATTGAAGCAGGATCTTATTTCCCTGCCCAGGGATTGAACCCACATCTCTTACATTGGCAGGCGGATTCTTTACCACTGAGCCATCAAAGAAGCCCTGTTTTTTTAGGTGTAGTTTTATACTAAAAAGGACCTTAATGTATACTCCTGAAGGTTACTGATTGCTTGCTTGCTTCCTTGTTTGCTGTTTCCCCATGGAAATCAAGGGAATTTTGTTCCTTTTGTAGCTGTTTCCTTATTTCATCATCTCTCTGGGTTTGCTTTCAGTTTGCCTCCAGTTTTGGTAGAACGGAATGTCACATGGCTGGCTCTGGTGTGCTCGCTGGGTTGTGTGTATTTGCAGATCAGGAACACCAAGCATAGCAGCTCCCCTCCAGAGCCCTGTCCCCAGAGCAACCTCCCCACCCCGAATCCAGGCACACAGAGTCCTAGGGAGCTTGCAGCTGAGCCGGGAGGTAGCAGAGCATGCGTGCGTCTTGTGGTTGGGCCACCTCCAGGATTCTCGCCACTGTTTTCCCAGCTGAAGACAGAGTCCACGAGGCTGTGGCTGAATGGGAAGCCCTCAGTTTCATCACCAAACTGCAGACACTGACAGCTGGGTCCTCAGGACTACTGAGCCGCGTGCAGTGTCCCCTGCGGCCCCTAGGGGAACCTTGGTTTCTGGGTGTGGGTGTGTTGGCCAGTGGCCAGGCTTCTTCCTGGAGTGACCACCTTCTACCTAAGGTCAGGCTCTGGAGCTCTCGAGGTCAGAGTGGCTCTGACCTTTTTTTCAAATTTTTATTAATTTTTATTTTTGGCTGTGCTGGGTCTTCGCTGCCGTGTGGGTTTTTCTCCAGTTGTGGCAAACAGGGGTGGTTCTCTGTTGTGGTGCTCTGGTTCTCCCTGCGGTGGCTTCTCTCGCTGCAGAGCAGGGGGTCTAGGGCACGTGGGCCTCAGTGGTTGTGGCCCCCTGGGCTCTAGGGCACAGGCTCAGGAGTGGGCGCTCAGGCTTAGTTGCTCTGCTGCACGGGGGATCTTCCCAGACCGGGGATCAAACCTGAGTCTCCTGCTTTGCCAGTTCAGTCCAATCACTCAGTCCTGTCTGACTCTTTGCGACCCCATGGACTGCAGCACGCCAGGCCTCGCTGTCCGTCGCCAGCTCCCGGAGTTTACTCACACTCATGCCCATCGAGTCGGTGATGCCATCCAACCCTCTCATCCTCTGTGCCTGCTTTCCCATGTGGGTCCGTTATCACTGAGCCGCCAGGGAAGCCCGGCTCTGACTTCTGAAGCCAATGACCCTGGATCAAGCTCTGTGTTGTCCGGTGCAGAATCCTCATGTGGCTAATGAGCCCTTGAAATGTGCTTTGTCTGAATTGATATTGCAGCAAATGTAAAGCACCCACCAGATTTCAAAGACTTAGTGACCTCTGGATGGAATGGTGTCCTTTCACCCTCAGGTTCATATATTGAAGTCCTAACTCCTAGTGTGATTGCAGTTGGGGTAAGGAAGTGAGTAAGGTTAAATGAGGTCATAGGATGAAACCCTGATGACCAGGAAGCTTGCTTTCCCTTTTGGCCATTATGAGAGGACACAGGGAGAAAGTGGCCATCTGCAAGTCAGGAAGTGGGCCCTGACCAGAAGCCCACCAGGTTGCGCCCTTCACTTGGACTGCCAGCCTCCAGAACTGTGAGAAAGTAAACTTCCGTTGTTTAAGCCCCCTGCAGTCTATGCCTTTTGCTATGGCAGCATGAGCAGACTAACATACTATATGAAAAAAACAATGTAAAATATCTAATTAATATTTTGTATTGATTATTTATTGAGATAATGCTTTGGATATAGTGGGCCAAATAAAACATATGATTAAAGCTAATTTTATCTGTTTCATTCTCCTCTTTAAAAAAAGTGGCTCCTAGGAAAGTTGAAGTTATGTATGTGCCTTCCACAATATTTCTATAGGACAGTGAGCACCTAGACCTTTGTGCTATCATCACATTGCCTTAAATTTCTCCATCAGTTACTGCTCAGTCCCTGTTCATGAAGAATCTCTAAACTTGTCTCTACCTTATGCAATATTCTGTTTCTTTTCCCTTTAGTATCCAGGACATTAAAACCAGACAAAATAAAATGGGGAAACACATAAAAACTCAAGACAACAAGAGCTCAACAAAACATGCTGTATTTCTCTGGTTTTTGTATATTATTATTATTTTTGATTAAAGAGATATTTTTTTCTCTCCTCTTGATCTCACTTCTGCCTTACATTCCTGCTCATTGAAGCCAATATTGAGGAATCGAGTTTAAAGTTTGTGGTGTAGCATGACAAATCCCCTGGGGAAAACCAGCCCAAAGAAAGTTGGGGAAGTTTCTCTGCTTTTAGACCTGAGTTCTTAGTTGTTATTACCATATAATGAGAAGGTTAATGAAAATGGGGGAACAGAGACTCCTGTTTTTTTGTTTTTAATAAGTCAGGGCCCCATTGAACTGTAGAGAGGGCCGTGCTCTCAGGCCTTGCTGGCTGGGAGAAGGGAAGGTTCTGCTGAGCTAGATTGATGCATTGTTGACAACATCAAATGGGCACCTGAATAGGTTCGGGAAATTGGAGACTCCTAGCTCCTGTGACCTAGAGCTAGGGAAATGTTTTGTAAACAGCAGAGCAGAGTGCAAGATGTCCTGGATTAATCCATACGCTTTGGGAGAGTGTTTACTTGGGAAGGCAGCTTCTGGTGGCAGATTCATAATTGGAATTCATGGTCTCCACTAGTAGGAGCATCACGAATTATTTCAAACATATAATCTCCTTAGTACAGCCCTCGATTTTCTCAAATTTTGTCTTTTGCAACAAATACTGCTGGGCATTTACCTTGAACTAACAGACTCACTCAGTTGATTTTTGAAATATGTCTGCCAAGTAGTCAAAGTTGAATAGCCAAAGTGATCCTGTCAGTCATTCTTCCCAGTGAAAATAGTGTTCCATGAAGATAGTCATATTTCAGTTGTAATTCAAACGATCGCATAAGTACTTTTCCCTGAAGGCATGCAGCAGAAGTACTTTATGGGCACCTCCCATTTTATCCAAACAGAACATTTAAAAAAATGTGTATGTAAGAGCTCAGATTAATAAGTTCATTCTTACTGCTTCATCAAGATCATTAAGTAAAACTAGCTTTCCCTCCCCCCCCCGCCCCTCCCCCATAGCTGCTAGTTCAGTTTGTTCCTATTCCTGGGTCTGGGCTAAGGGCCAGCAGCTTTACCCATGTTTTTTTGCACCATCAGTGCAAATGTCAACACAGTGAAATGGGAAAAAATTTATTATGAAAGTAGTTTTGAACTCCAGCACCCTCTGAAGGAGCTTCAGAGACCCCTTGGGGGTCCAGAGATGGCACTTTGAGAAACTAACTTGTATGATTTAAAACATCAGCAGGTGTTTTGGTGGTGCGTATGTGGGTCTCCTGGTGATTCAGAGTTCTAGACAAGTAAAGGATTCTCTTGGCACAACTGCCTCTCTGAGACTGGAGACGGGACTCTGCCGCGACCGGAGGAAGAGAGGCAAAAGCTGCGTTCTCTCATCCACACATGACGCCACGAGTAGCATCGTTTTCTCACTTTTTTTTAACTTTTTTTTTTAATTAAAAATACAAATGGATGACAGATTGCTTTGAAAAACCTCTCAATAGAAACCCTAATATTTTTTGAAAGTATTTGCCTGCATTGTATTTTAGGAGACAGGAGTGAGCAAAAATGGAAATTCTTCCCATATCTTTATGGCTCCTGAATTTATGCATTGCTCTGCATATTGAAAGTAATGAAATGAAGGGCCTAGATTCAGTCCTGACCAATGTGCATGTACCTAACTACTGACAAGTTTTAGGGACTTGCTGTTACATATATTTCTCCTGGCATAACAATGATTTTGGTTTTTTTGTTCATTTTTTTTTTAGGTCAGACCTCTGCCTTATTCAGCCACCAGGGATGTAGATACCTCCGAGTGTCTCTAAAATAACATTTTAGTGTCCTTAAAATGGTTTTTAACCTACTATGTCCTTGGGGAGATTGCTTTTAAGTTTAGATTTTAAGCAAGAAAACAGGCATAATATATACTATGGTCACAGATGCACATTGTAAGTGGGGAGATTATTTAAGCCTAGAAACTGAAAACAAGTCTAAAATCTCACCTTCCAGAAATCATTTTCATCTTTCCTACTAATTTTGGTCACCCTAAGAAGAACATGTTTTATCTTATATCAAACTATAGACCTTCTGAACTTTATACCATACTTAATTCTGTAATTCTATTACAGAATTCTTAATTCTGTTTCTATTATTATTCAGTTTTCCTAGGTGTGATTAGACAATATTATTTTCCCTTAGTCAATTAAAAACCCAAAGAAAATAGATGGCTATTAAGGAGGAAGTTTGAACATCAGCTTTCCTTGTCTCTTTTTGTTTGTTTCCTTCTGTATATGACCAAACCTATATTTGCATAAGCAAATTAAATCATACCTGCAAGCCCACAAATGCAGAATTTGCATGCTTCCTTAATCCCAGATCCTTGGGAAAACACCACATTAACACCAAAACCAACATATAAACACCTTGGCCCTTGGTGTCCGACTTAGCCAATGGAGTTGAGCACCATCCAACTTCTTACTTGAGTTGCTCCACGTATATGGATTTTTGAGCCATGCTTCTAGGGCCATCTAGGTAGCTGCCAGGAAGCTACCCCCTGAATCTCCCCACAGTCTAGTTACCAGACTGTTTAACTGGAAGTCTTTTGAGGGCAGCATTTATATCATCCTTGTTCACATGAATTTATGGAGTCATGGCTCAATGCAGTGTTTTAGAGAAACAACGAGGATTCCTGAAAGGAACTTCTTATAAAGTTAAATTGCCTGTATAGACAATAAAATAGGGAAACTAACTATACCAGTTTTTTTAAAGGATAACTTTGTGATTGTACAAAAGATATTGACCTCTGGTAATAGTTTTATTATCTGTAAACTGAGAGTTTGTTACTTAAGATAAATCCTCGATCTCACACATTCATAGACGTTATGGAACGCAAATGTATTTATTTTTTTATCATCACCATTTTGTTTCTCTTGGTGTTGAGCGGTATAGTCTTTGTCCATATCATGTGAAAATAATCATACAAGTTGGGCAAGTGAACTTAGTAGCCTAAATCAGTTATTTCATAGCCTTTAATGGTTATGTGATTAAATTGTCTACTCAGTTTGACCAATCACACAAGCTTAGCAATTTCAGAGAAAATAGTCATAGTATTTTTAAGTGGACTATTAATAATTCGAAGTTCTCAACCCCTTTTGGGGATATGTTGATATTATACTTAACACTTCTCACATATTAAAGATTTTCGTTTAATAAACTCAGACTGATGAGTGGACCTTCTGAGTGGGGAGGTAGGGAAGAGAATACCTTCCTCTCTTCCTGCTGGAAAATATGATAAATTAGAGGGGAAATGGATCGTCTATAATTGATTGAAAACTCATCTGGTATGACCTCAAAGGTGTAAGAAGTCCACAGTTCCTAACTGGGAGTTCCTGAACTAGGAACTTCTAAGAAAGAGAGTTTGGACACTTTCTAAACCACTCAATTTCTTCTTCATCCAGTGCTCTATAAATGCAAAATAGAGACCAAACTTGAAAAGTGTGTGCAGACAAAACCATTTAAGCCGTGTAAGCAAAACTAAGTCTAGCTTATTTCATGAACGTAAGCAAGATTTAATTTAGATTACTTCTTGTAAAGCATAAAAGAAACTTAAGTCGTCTTTCTAAAATGCTATGAGGTAATCACTTTGAACCAATCCCCTGCTGTCTGGTAACTCCCGCTGTCAGAACCCATCATTGTGAAGGCTAAACAACTCCCTCATTTCCACTCTTTATGCCATGATGGAATCATCCCTCTGAGCCTCATCTCAGTTTTGAATCCGAAAGCTCCCAGTTTGCACACTGTCCTTATGGGCACAAAAAACTCTTATCAAATACTATTTTACTGTTCTGCTTTTAATTGTTTCAGTTTCTGGATTTTTGAGAGAAGAAAAAGTGGCAGGAAAACACAGCGAGGAGAAGTTGTAGTTGGAGCTAGGATGAGTAATTGGGATGGTTTTAGGTAAGAACGGAGATGCAGTTGAAGCTGAATTGTAGAGGATTTTGAACAAAATGCTGAAGAGTTTGGACGAAGAGCTGGACGCTGAAGAGTCACGGAAAGTGTGAGCAAGAGAACTCTCTGACCGAGCTGCTCTTAGGGGTATTGACTGTAGCAGCAGTGTGTTGGGGGTCTGGGAGGAGAAGAACTGAGACTGAGAACAGAGCGGAAGGTCCTGAACACGGTCAGATGGGAGGTAACGGGAGCCTGGATTGACTGTGGTTCCCGTACAAGAAGCGGGTGATTCCTGCTAGAGATGGGGTCTAATTGGAATGAAAAGCGTTGGTAGTTACTCAGAGAAAGGTCGGCGGAAGCTCCCAAGAGAAACTTGGGTTTTTAATTTTGTTTCATTTCTTTTTGAGAACCTTGGATTTTTATTCTAATTAACTTATTTTTGAGAACCTTGAGTTTTTTTAAAAGACCTTTTATTAAAATATTTTAAAGACCTTTTTAGAAAACATTTATTTATTTGGCTGTCTCCAGGTCTCTGTTGTGGCACATGGAATCTAGTTCCCTGACCAGGGATAGAACCCAGGTCCCCTGCATTGGGAGCTGGGTATCTTACCTACTGGACCACTAGGGAAGTACCAGGAACCTTGGGTTTTTAATCTGGGTCACCAAGAGGATACTAATGGCATTCACAGAGATGAGTAGGTGAGGACCAGGAGTAGATTTTGGGGTGGTGGATGGGTGGGCAAAGGAAACTATGGCTCCTGTCTTGGGAACATTGGATTTGTGATGATGGTGGAACACTTGGTGGAGGGTTAGGATATGCAGTGAGAGTGGCCTGGGAAATACGGATTTGGGTTTTCAAAGAGGAGAGTTGAAGTGGAATCTGAAGTGAGGTGTGTAGGAAACTGGCATGTGACTGAGGACGTGCCATGTGGCCACGGCTTAGTCCAAGAGACAGGTCAGGATCAATGCCATAAGCACTGTCCTACAACATATATGGGTCATGAAGATGGTAATACAAGAGTGAGAAGAGCTGTCTGCCAGGGAAGACCAGGCGCATCTGGAGCTGGGCCTTAGAGCCGAGAAAAAGTCTGCCAGACTTCCCAGGGAAGGAAAAAGCATTGCAGGCAGAAGAAAAGCGCAAATGGAAAGTGGTGGTGATTTGATTTGTTGGGGATCAGAGTGGTGATAGGCGAGAGAAAGGAAACGGATACTGTCCAACATCCTCTTTCTATTACACGGAGGAAGCGAACCCAGAGCGGAGGGTAGAGAGGGAAGAAAAACCAGCCAAGCTTGTGAGATCCTGAAAGACACAGTCAACAGTAACCCGGCTGGCTGGAGACGGAGGTGGGCTCCGGGACCCTGGACTTCTCGCCTTGGCTCTCTGCCTTCTTTTATAAAAGGAGGTTAGCACCGGTCATTTCTGAAGCCCTTTCCCTCTGAGGTTCCGTGTGCCTCTCCAACTTTGGGAAGCTTTCTTTTCTTTTCGGGTTGAGTAATTTAGTGTTCGAGTAATTAGAGTCTAATTGGAAACCTGTGACCTGGAAGAGGTAACACACTTCCTTACAGGGTCTGTTTTGCTCCGGGGGGCATAGTTCACGTACTGGGAGCACTTCCTCATTAACTGTCCCCAGGGGCCTCCATCCAGCAGCTAGTTACTGGGGTGGGAGGGAGGTACTAATGTTTATAAAGGTCACATTGGAAAATTTTCTGAAACAATTGAACTGCAAAACATGTGTTTAATATTTATAGCGCTTGGAACAGAAAAGATACTTTTGATCATCCTCTTTCTTCCTGGAGTTTAACCAGCTCCTAGATCTCTCGGGAGAGCGTCTTCTCAACCAGAAAATAATGAGACCTTGCTATCTCGAGGGGACCTTGTACCATTCCTTGTGATTTAGGTGAAGGCTTGATTGCAGCTCATGTTTTCTGATCCTGGTAATCTTAAATAAATAATCCAAGCCCACAGCATTAATAAAAGCAGTAATTCTGTCAAGGATCCTTGCTAACTTCCTAAACTTCTGAGGGTCCAGAGCTGGTGATTTATGAACGCTGCCAGAATCTGAGCTGTGGTGTTTTTTAGGGGATTCGTTGGGAGGTATGCTTTTACGGGTAATTACCATGTGTCAGAAGGATGCCTTAGCCCCGTTGACACTGTGTCCTCGATTTTATTTAGAGGTCAAATGGCAAGAGAATTATATGTGAAAGGGTATCCTTTCAACATTTACAAGTAGAAAGTAAATGTAACGTGCTAAGCTCAATTCTGAGTGGATGCGATAGTCGCATTAACTCTGTGTACCTTGCTGTTTGCAGGTCATTTGAGTTCTACAGATATTCATTGTGCTTCTAACACACCCCAGCGGAGGACGGACACACACGTCTCTGGGTCTGGCATGGTCCAGTTTTGTTCACTGTTCAGTCTCTAAGTTGTGTCCGACTCTTTGCGACCCCATGGACTGCAGCACGCCAGGCTTCCCTGTCCTTCACCATCTCCCAGAGTTTGCTCAAATTCATGTCAATTGAGTCAGAAATGGTATGTAACCATCTCATCCTCTGCTGTTCCCTTCTCCTCCTACCTTCAAGCTTTCCCAGCATCAGGGTCTTTCCCAGTGAGTCAGCTCTTCACATCAGGTGGCCAAAGTATTAGAGCATCAATTTCAGCATTGGTTTTTCCAATGAATATTCAGGACTGATTTCCATTAGGACTGACTGGTTTGATCTCCTTACAGTTCAAGGGACTCTCAAGAGTTTTCTCCAGCACCACAGTTCAAGAGCATCAATTCTTGGGCTCTCAGCCTTCCTTATGGTCCAGCTCTCACATCCATACATGACACTGGAAAAACCATAGCTTTGACTAGACAGACTTTTGTCAGCAAAATGATGGTCCAGAGCGGAAGTGTTAGTCCATGGCTCCTTGAAATGTGAAGGGAGAGCATCTAACGCAGCCTGGTGATGGAGGGAGGTGAGGGAGGGCAAGAATGTCTTCCCTAAGAAGGTCTTGCCTGAGCTGGATCTTAAATAACCAGCTGGGTTTACCCAGGTAAAACATGAAAAGAGGGACAGCTTGAGAAAAAGGAGGAGGTTGCAGTAGTGCTAAGTGGGGGTACGAAAGGCCTTTTGGTTGGAGCGGGAAGGACAGGGGCATTACAGTTGGTGGTATCTGTGCAGCAGTTTGAGCTGAAAAGGCGAGGGGAGCAGCCAGCTTGCTAGTCTGATGGCAGTTTTTTTTTTTCCCTGCTAGTAAATTTGCCTAAAATCTGCTGCTCCCCTGAAACGGATCTGGAATCTTGAAAACTATGTGAATATCAGTCCCTCGTCACCCCAGGTTAGACTTCTACTGAACATGCTGAGGTGGTCTCCCTGCTTTCTCCCCAGATCCTGGCTCCTACTCCAGTTCTAGAACTGGAAATTGGATCAGCACCCCTTGCCTAGATGGCCCCAGGTTGATATCCATACCATTAGCTAAGATGAATCTCTGTGGTTCTTGACCCAGACACTTGAAAGATGCTCAGGAAATCTCACCGTGGAACTCTCCCCACCACCCACGATTGGGTAGATTGGCTCCTTAGAAACTAAGCACCCAGTTCATGCTTGATTTTTCTGCAGCTCTTGAATTTGGTGATCTGGACGATAGCTTCTTCTCTTTCCCCTCTGCCCTGGTTAGTTTTCCTGCTGCTGCCAGCCTCAGTGGCATGCTTTCAGCTCTAACCTCCCACTACTAGTCAGCTGACATTGAGCTGGTTAGGGTGCCTGAAGCTCTCTAGAACTGGCAAAGGTCCATTTCCAAAGGTCCAGAAGTTTCTTTGTCCTGCTTCCGCCCCAAACTCAACTCTTAGCTTTTAAGTCCAGCTGTGTGGCCAGCAATTTTATAAGGAAGCATTCCGTAATGTGTGTTTGGAGGAAGCATAAATGTTGCAGACACCACCCTCATTCTTGGGGATTCACAATAATTATTAGCATGTTGAAAGGCTCTGGAAAGTTCTGTGGTCTAGAAACTTGGCTAATTTGCATTTGATAATTTCTAAAACAAAAGTCTTTCCCCCAGTAATATCTATCTAAATGCCCAGTCTTTGAATATTTAATGAAACACACTTAGGGAACCTGGTTTGAAAGCTTTACTATTATTTTCCAGTACTATTAACCAGGGTGGTAACCTTCCAAGTAGGAACTGGAAACCCACTGCAGTATTCTTGCCTGGGAAATCCCATGGACAGAAGAGCCTGGCGGGCTACAGTCCTTGGGGTTGCAGAGTCGGATATGCCTTAGTGACTAAACCACAGCAACAGCAAACCTTCCAAGTGGGGGCATTCCTCAAGGACTGGAAATATTGCCATCTCAAATGAAGTTGTAGCAAATTCATGACGGGATTTGCTGGGAGAGTGTCTGCAGAGGCTGGAGGTGTTTAGCAGACGGGTTGTTTGTGTCTGATAGCATTGATTTCCTTTTCTTCTGATAACAGCCTCAAAATTTTCTTAGAAAATTCAATTTATAAGGCTGAAGTGCGCCGCCCACCCTCGCAATGTGTATGTTTAAATCCTAATTCTAGGGTATCCCAGAATGTGACGATGTTTCGAGATAGGGCCCTTTAAAGAGGTGATTAAGAGACTATGAGGTCAAATGGGTGGGCCCTTATATCAGTTCAGTTTAGTTGCTCAGTCGTGTCCGACTCTTTGCGACCCCATGAATCGCAGCACGCCAGGCCTCCCTGTCCATCACCAAATCCCGGAGTTTACTCAAACTCATGTCCATTGAGTCAGTGATGCCATCCAACCATCTCATCCTCTGTCGTCCCCTTCTCCTCCTGCCTTCAATCTTTCCCAGCATCAGGGTCTTTTCAAATGAGTTAGCTCTTCACATCGGGTGGCCCTTATCTGACTAGGGTGTTTATGAGAAGAGATTAGGACTTAGACAAACACAGAGAAGACCATATAAAGACACTGGATATAGAGCCACCTACAAGCCAAGGAGGGAGGTCTCCAAAGAAACCACCTTGCTGACAGCTTGACCTTGAACTTCTCAACCTCCAGAACTTCGAGAAATAAGTGTCTGCTGTTCAATCCAGTCAGTCTGCAGTACTTAGTTATGACCTTAGTAGCCCTAGGGAGCTACTTCACAGGTGAAAGTGAGGCTGAGCCCGTCATGTGGGTCCTGAGGTACCCACCCAGGTCCATGAGAACAAGGTCTCAAAATGGTCCGCAGTGACTAGCTGTGAACTGATCACATGACCCAAAATAGGTCGGTGAGCTCCAGAGGCATCCTCTTCCTTTGTGTGTGTTCCTGCTAAATCATTTCTGTTGTGTCCAGCTCTTCGCAACACCGTGGACTGTAGCCCACCAGGCTCCTCTGTCCATGGGATGCTCTAGGCAAGAACACTGCAGTGGGTTGCCATGTCCTCCTCCAGGGGGTCTTCCCCACTAGGGACTGAATCCCTGTCTCTTACGTCTCCTGCATTGGCAGGCGGGTTCTTTACCACTGATGTCACCTGGGGAGCCCATCCTCTTCATGTAACTGTGGTTTAACAGGTAAGGGGCCAGGCTGGGAGCTGTTTTTACTAGGATTAGAGAGAGAACTGCTTGAGAACAGAGCCAGAGAAGGGAAAAGACAGCTGAGAGTAATGGAGTCAGGTTCCTGATAGAATCATCTGGTAATGGAGCCAGACCCCTGGGGCCTTCTGGGGACCACCCTTGCCCCCCTAAAGTACCTAGACAATAGCGTTTGATGTAGATTTTCTGAGTTGTTTTGCAGATGTAAAAAACCTCCTCCTCTCCAACAGATGGATGATGCTAACTCCCTGAAGACCCTGAGCACGGAGCCCCAGACCTCCTGGAGCCTAAGGACGGCTGACCCTGTGACCCCTCCTGCCACCTCACCGTCAGTCCTGCGGAGAATTGGGCGCCTGTTGACTCCCCTCCCTCACCTGGTTTTTAAAAGTGGTTTGCTCAAAACCCTTCGGGGAGTTCTGGCTTTTTAGGCGTGAACCACCCTTCTCTGCTCCAGACTCTGATGGCTCAGTTTGTTTGGCCTCACTGTGCATCGTCCACATGAACTTGAGTTAACATTTTTGAGTGCCTAGACCTAGCCATACCTGAGGTTTTCTGGCCCCTGGACTTAATGGTGATGTCCCCCAACAGATTCACTTTTTTTTTTCCCCTAAGAGATGTTGAGTTGTAAAAGGATCCCAAATCATACATAACAATAACATAGTAGTTTTTGAGAAAATGCCCATCAGTGCTACCTTTGTATCCTTGCTAAACATTTTCCTTTCCAAATGTCTGTGTAGCCTGTTCCTCTTGAATAGAATCTCCTCAGAAATAGCAGTCTTTGTTTCATGAAATGTATGAGATTTTTTTTCTGATGAAACCCCTGATGAATTCGGTCATGGTGTATCCCTTACAACCCATGTCTCTGGTGGTCTGGGTTAGTCCGTATCAATACCACCAGCTGTAATGTGCAACCAGGCAGATAATTTTATTAATGCAAATTGCCTCACATTTACAGCAAATGCTTTAAAAATTATGATGATGTCACGATTAGTAAACTGAGTCATCATTAACAAAAGTCCTTGGTAAACAATTTCCCAACTTTCTCTAGTATCCAGACTCTTGGATAAGCAATTTTCATGACTATATTCCAGGGCTCACTATGCCATTGAAAATAAGCTGAAGGTCCCCAAAGATCCAAAGCTTTAGGGCATAGGAATGGTCCTCCATCCTCATGAACTCCTGGATGGCAGCAGAGAGGAAGCTGTCTGTGAACCCAAGGAGCCCCCCGGCCACTTTCTGCCCTGAGCCCTCACCTCCTCCCACTGGTTTGTTCCTGAAAGCAAGTGTGGTGGGAGAACCTCTGAAGACATATTTGGAAAATCCAAGAGAAATGAAAATTCAGGCAAGGATTTTTTTTGACACTTTACCCATCATTGTTCAGTGAACGTGGTCCGAAGACCTTGTCACAACAAGCTTCCTTCTGAAATGGATGCTGCTTACTTTCCTCTTATCAGTCTGGAAAGCTGGCATACCCTTCCCTTGGTGAGGCATCCTGGCACCTCTGCGTAGCGTCCAGCCAGAGTTCAGAGGTGGAGAGCTGCACCCACGCCGCGGACCAAGGAGAGACACGCAGGTTCACGGTGCTCTCCTCCCCGACACCACCGTCCATATCTATGGGGAAAAACAGAATGGCTGGAGGTGAGGAGGGGAAACAGATTTTTGGTCTTTTTTTTTTTTTTTCTCTAGTGATCATGCTTCTGTCTTAAAGAGCTCCCCTGTGCATTTTCAGATTCTCAGTTCTTTGCCGCCCTCAATGGTGATTTGGTAGTGGAAGATGATGTGGCAATAGTGGTAAAGAACCTGTATGCCAATGCAGGAGACCCAAGGGACAAGGGTTCAATCCTTGGGTTTGGAGGATGGCATGGCAATCCACTCCAGGATTCTTGCCTGGGAAATCCCATGGACAGAGGAGCCTGGTGGGTTACAGTCCATGGGGTCGCAAAGAGTCAGACACGACTCAGTGACTAAACAACAACAAGGTCCACGTTGCAGAGCCTGGCATAGAACACCCGCTGACAGACGCTTGATCTTTTTAATACTGTTGTTATGACCCACAGATCCTGGGCACACACAGATCGTGGGCACACGATAAATGTAAAGCTGATCAATTTTACTTAGCGCTCATTGTTTTTTATGTGTTTGCCTTCTCACAAACTAAACAGAAGTATGAACTATGTCATTTTCATCCTATTTAAAATCAAATATACTCTATTCTTGTGAACCGTTGACAGCATAATGCTAAGCAATCCCATGACGCAGTTCAAATGCACAATATTGAAATGAAGGAGGTAGAAGAAAATTGCCAGTTTGGGGAAGGATTCATATACATAGAAAAACAAAAGCACTGAGTTAAAAAAAGTATATATTGAATCTTTTATAGAGAAATGTCCAGGCCTTGGATAGCCAGACAACTTACTTCATAAATTAGTTTTATAGGATTTTTGCAAAGTGCTAAAGCAATTTAGCGTCAGGATATACTGATTCGAAGAAAAATAAATTAATAAATTTGAAATCTTCAGGCACCTATATTCAAAGGCCGCTAGGCATTTTAATAGGAGATAAGTAAGAACCATTAATCATGGTTTCCACACACTTTCTCACATCACCCTAGGCAACTGTGGTTGGGCTGAGGAATGGTACTGAGAGGGAGAAGCTGCTGGTACTGGATAAAACAGTGATATTATCTACAGTGTCTACACTACATTTTGTCTACACTCTCACTCTCTTACAAGTAAGTACAAAATTATACCTGTTGACAACTTAATTTTTTTCACCTTTTTGCTCTCCCCTTAGGAAAAGGTAATAAAATCAGTGAAATGTGCATTTTTTTTTTCTACTCGCTTGGCATAAATTATTGGTCACCCTGAGCCAGAGAAGCGGGGCGGGGGGTGGGGAACCCACATGTACATTGACCTCATTTTTGCATTGACCATGTATCTTTCCTCATTTTGATTTTTTTTTTTAATTCAGAGCAGTTCCTTCCCTTTCTTTTAAATATTTGTTTATTTATTTGGCTGCACCAGATCTCAGTTGTGGCAAGCAGGATCTTTAGTTGTGGCATGTGAACCGTGAACCATTGGTTGTGGCTGGTGGGATTTAGTTCCCTGACCAGGGATCGAACCTGAGCCCCTTGCATTGGGAGCGTGTGGAATCTTAGCCACTGGACCACCAGGGAAGTCCCAACATTGACCATGTTTCAATCCAACTTTGGAGTCACAAAGGTTGTTAATAGAATCTTTGGTCTTTCTCGAGCCAGAGACTTTTTTGAGAATCGAAGGAAATGATGAATCCTCTCCCCTCAAAATACACAGACCTCTAAGATCTACGAAAGTCCTCATAAGACCCTCCACGGATGGTTGCTCACAGACATCAGGCCTACATTGCCAAGCAGGGATAATCATACAGAGAAGAACAGAGAAGCATTTCCCTTTTTAAAAATGCCACCCAGAAGCAAATTAGTCACCTCTCTAGTCTCAGCTCTTATAAATCACCTTCCCCATCAAGCTTCTGATGTTTTCTTACACTGAAGTTAAAAATCAGTTGGGTTTGCTTCCAAGATTCAGAGACTGTTCAGCCACATTGATAACAGAATTTCATCTTTGCCATTCTAAGCAAGCCTTAGAAACAAGGTACATTCCCTTATCAGAAAAAATATTACCTTTCCTTCTTTAAATGCTGTAGCGATGAAGTCAGTAACTTGTAGCAGCTCTGTCCTTCCTGCCTGTCTCCTGGTTCACGCCGACTACCTTGCGGCCTGTACCTGCCCCTCTGCCCTTGATAGCAAGCTGAGCCCTATTTCCTCTTTCTATAAGGGTCTCTCTTAAACAGAGGGCCAGGGTCAGATTTCCAGATTAACTTCTGCTGTAGTAAACCTCCTTTCTGAGTGAAATAATTGGATCTTAAACATGGGCTGGCCTTGTAATTTTAAGCATGTCATTGAACCTTTTTTAGGATCCAGTTTCCCAATATGTCAGATCTTTAAGGTTGCTTGAAGTCTAACATTCTATATTTTTGAAACACATTTATGTACATTCTGTGTGTGTATACTGCCTAGACCTCGTTATTTTTTCTAAGTGGTTGATAACCTATGAAAGAAACCCATATGCTCAAACATATCTTTTTTTTTTTTTTGGTAGGTTTTTAAAACATATAGAACCACTTTTATTCTTGCCCAGGTAGTCTTGTCACTCAACTCAAGCATCTAAAGGTCACTAGCAAATAATTCACTTGCAATAGCAAGTCTGGAATATCTAACTTTAAAATATTTTTAAAAGATTATACTTTCTTTGTATACATTCTTTTAGCTACATAAAAATAAAATGCAAAGCATGAGTAGTTACCCTAAGATGAAATTTAAGCAAGAGTCTGAATTTCTCTAGACCAGCGGTCCCCAGGGTTTTTGGCAGCAGGAGCTGGTTTTGTGAAAGATATTTTTCCCACGGACTGGGTAGGGGGTGATGGTTT
Organism: Cervus canadensis; assembly: GCF_019320065.1. NCBI lineage: Eukaryota > Metazoa > Chordata > Mammalia > Artiodactyla > Cervidae > Cervus > Cervus canadensis. The sequence goes on along the minus strand of NC_057413.1, from coordinate 6,238,627 downwards.
CAGGATGATTCAAATGCCTTCCATTTATTGTGCCCTTTATTTCTATTATTATTACCTCAGCTCCGCCTTAGACCTTCAGGCATTAGGTCTGGGAGTTTGGGAATCCCTGTAATCTAGACCACTACATTCACTACTATACTCTCGGTGCCTCACACTGCATGTGGCATGTAGTAGGTGCTCAGTGAACATTTGCTGAGCAAATGAAAGTGTCTAGTAAACTGATATGAGTGCAGGCTCAGTCCCCCAGTCTCATCCAGCTCTTTGCAATCCCATGGACTGTAGCCTTCCAAGCTTCTCTGTCCATGGGATTTCCCAAGCAAGAATACCGGAGTGGGTTGTCATTTCATCTCCAGGGGATCTTCCTGATCCAGGGATCAAACCTGCATTTCCTGCATTGGTAGATGGATTCTTTACCACTGAACCACCTGGGAAGCCCAATAACTGATATAGGATGGGCATAAGGTACAACAATTATTTCTAGGGTTGAAAAATTAGAAATTGGAGATGGACTGTTAGTGGGTGGGATTCAGTGTGACAAGATAGAAGAGGAGTTAAAAAAAAAAAAAGATTATTCCAACAGTGAAAAAGCTCATGAACTTGTAGCTGCTTTTTATGCTCATGAAACTGATAAGAGATGTGATGAAATCGGGTGCCAACAGTGAAAACATTGTGCTACTTTTTTTTTTTCACAATAAGTAATTTTATTTTTTTGCTTCCCAGGTGGTGCTAGTGGTAAAGAACCTGTCTATCAGTACAGGAGATGTAAAAGATGTGGGTTCAGTCCCTGGGTTGGGAAGATCCCCCGGAGAGGGGCATGGCAACCCACTCCAGTATTCTTGGCTGGAGAACCCCATGGACAGAGGAGCCTGGGGGGCTACAGTCCATGGGGTCACAGAGTCAGACATGACTGATGCAACTGCACAATTTTGTTTTTTTTAAAAATACACAATGACTCCCCTTATTCACAGTTTAGATTAGTACCCTAAGCCAAATACTGAATGACAATCCTTTGAATGAATGGAGATTTGTGTATTTATTATTTTTTTTAATTAATTATTTAATTGAAGGGTAATTGCTTTATATAATTTTATTGTTTTCTGTCAAACCAATACCCTTAGCACCTCAAGCCATAGGTGTTAACTGAAGCCACTGAGGAAACCTATGTTCCGAGCACAATTATTCTCTTGTATGTCTGTAAGTATTATCTTCTTTAGGATCGTCCTCATTTTAAGATCTTATTTTCTTTATGAGGTCTATTAATGTTAATCTGCAGTTGAAGATTTTCAGCCCGTATAACTAAATCAGTTTAAAATGTATTTTTTTTATAGCTATTGAAATAACTGACTTAAAAAAAATATGAGCAAGTGTTTGCTGGCATTGACTAAGATGCTCTGTAATGATGTTAGAGGCACAGTTGTTTTTTTTTAACCTCCTTCCACTCTATCATCCTGTGTTTGTTAGATGCCATCCTCATAGTTGCAAGGTGCTTGCTGTAGCTCCAGTCATCACATCTGTGTCCAAGGAGGGAAGACGCGTGTGTGGTCTGGGGGAAGGACAAGCCAATTGCTTCAGCCCCCTCTAACAAATGGCAATATTTTCCTAGCACATGAGTGGACTTGCACGTATATCTCAGTGGCTGATGGTTTTACAAAGCTGTCTTGGATGTGAGAGTGGGTGGAGGATGAACATCTCACTTGGGGCTAAACATCGCTGCTGAGCAACTTTGGGGATCAGCTGACAAAGGAGCACTAGAGATTGGAAACAGGCTGAGAAACCAATAACGCTCGCCACGGTCTAGAGAGACGATGGGAATCAGAAGAATAAAAGCATAAACAAACAAATTTCTCTCTTATTTGATGTTTAAAGCTAGTCTTATTTCCTATAATTGCTTTGAGTAGGTGTTACTGCTTGCTTTCTTAACTCAGGAGAACGTTTAGAGTAAATAATGATACAAGCTATGTTTAATAGTTTAAATAACAATGAGTCAGATGTTTCCTGTGTTGCAATTTTTTTTGCATACATGAATTTTAAATTTTGTGCAAAATCATTATTTAATGATTGTACTAAAGTTGTATATAAATTTGCTAATGCTCACATATACAGTTTTGGAATGAAATCCCTGTTTTTTGGTTAATGGTCAGAAATGAGGATATGGCAATGTTTTATATGTAGAGCTGTTCAGGGGAATGTAAAAATTTTTGTCTGCTGTACATAAGTCAAAGAAATGGGGAATAAAGGCAATAAGGGAAATGAAAATTGTTTAGCTAGAATAGGATGAAAAGGAGGACGACATTTAGACTGGCAACAGATAAGACTGTAGCAGGAAGAGAAAGAACAGAAATAAAAAAATGAGTGCTGAAGTTCTCTTTCTTTTTTAAATTAAACATTTTATTACAGAGAATTTCAAGCATATATAAAGTAGAGAGAGCATTGCAATAAACCTGTACCTATCCATCCCCAGGGCTTCACAGGTGGCTCAGTGATCAAGACCTTGCCTGCCAATGCAGGAGACACAAGAGACGTGGGTTCCATCCCTGGGTTGGGAAGATCCCTTGGAGAAGGAAATGGCAACCCACTCCAATATTCTTGCCTGGGAAATCCCGTGGACTAAGGAACCTGGCAGGCTACAGTCCATGGGGCTGCAGAGTCAGACACAACTGAGTACTCACCCACATATCCATGACCCAGCTTCAACAATCAATTATCAACACAATGTCAATTTTTTCACTTACAAGCAACTCCTATCCCCTGTAATATTTTGAAGCATCTCCCAGACATTATATAATTTCATTAGTATCTAAGTAGTTTTTTTTTAATTAAAAAAGGAAAACTTTAAATATGTAGTTATGTTTGGATTTGGATAGAGCAGAGGTCAAATTCTATCCTGGGTGCCAACAGCTTTAGGGCCTTGAGCAAGTCCATTCATTCACTCAATACATTTTATTAAGCATCATCTGGGAATCCAGAAGCAAACAACTACATTCAGTCATTTTAGATAGAGATAGATGGAATGAAAGAAATGAAAAACAGGGCAATGGAACCAAGAATGACTGGGGGTCTGAGAAGCTGGGGGGGATGAGCCATTTTCCACTCCACTTTGGCTTCCTGTTCTGTGAAATAGGATCAGACCTGTGTCTCATATGGGTCTTGAGGGTTTGTTAATATCTGAGAAAGTGCTTAGCAAGGCCTGGTATGTGGCAGCTCTCCATAAGTGGAAGACCCAATGATGATCTTCTTGACTGCCATCCAGGGAGACCCTTCCCAAGGAGGGCTGCAGTGGTCCATCTGGCTTCATTCTTACTCTAGGAGCATAGAGATGCATTGGTCTCATTGCCATGGCTGTGCATGCCTGCTCAGTTGTGACCCTTGAACTGCAGCCCACTAGGCTCCCCTGTCCATGGGATTTTCCAGGCAAGAATACTGGAGTGGGTTGCCATTTCCTCCTCCAGGGCATCTTCCCAGCCCAGGGATCGAACCTGTGTCTCCTGCATTGGCAGGTGGCTGCTTTACCACTGAGCCGCTGGGGAAACCTGACTATAGACTTGTCAGAACTCTGTCACCTCTGATTTCATTCCCCCATGAACCACCTTATTCTAGAATGTGATGAATCTCAGGAGTTGTATCAGGAAAATAAGGTTATAGTGGGTCTGTCTCTCTTTCCTCCTCCTCCCTTCCCCAACTTTGTAGGACATAACTGGCTTATAAATCCACCATATTTTAATGTAGAAAAGACTCAGTTTTTGCTTGAGTGAGTTACTGGAGAAGAGCTGCTTAAAATCTTACACTAAGTTTGTAAAAAAAAAAAAAAATCTTCTGAGATTGAGTTTTACAAGTTTCCAGTTTGGCAGACACTTAATTCTAATCCAAACAAAGTGCTGCTGGCAGTTTATCAAAAAAACAAAAAATTTCAGGTTTAAGGAATGGCTATTTTTCAGGAATCTAATGACCTTTTTCATGAAATTTTAGCAGATCGACTTTTATTTATGTTAAACATAGGCTTTGATCCAGACTCGATGCAGTGAAGCAACAAACAAGGGAAAGAAACAGAATTCAATGCAGTCATTCACTTCCTTTAGGTTTGGGAAACGCGAGGCCAGGGAGCTGTGTTTACACAAATCCTGCCTCTGTGGAGCTGAGTAAACTGAAGAACACAGGCTCTCCTTCTGCAGGAAGGGTTAGACAGTCTTGGCCGTGCCTTGGTGCTTCATCCTAACCTGGAAGAGTCGGAGGGTTGAGGACGGGTGAGCTCTGTGTGCGTGCTAAGTCGCCTCAGTTACACGGCGTCCACTGTCCTTCATCTGCGCTGAGCTTAGTCGCTCAGTTGTGTCCGACCCTTTGCGACCCCTGGACTGAAGCCTGCCAGGCTCCTCTGTCCGTGGGATTCTCAAGCAAGAATACTGGAGTGGGTTGCCAAGCCCTTCTCCAGGGGATCTTCCCCGCCCAGGGATTGAACCTGCATCTCCTGTGTCTCCTGCAATGGCAAGCAGGTTCTTTACCACTAGCGGCACCTGGGAAGGCCCTGGGTGAGCTCCAGGACTAACTTCTCATCCCCCCTGGCCTTCCCATCAGGATGTACATGGAGGTGTTTTAGAAAATATTTATTTATTTATTCTTTTCTGCTGCGCTGGGTCACGGCTGCCGCGTGTGGGCCCTCTCTAGGTGCGGCGGGCGGGAAGGCCTCTGTTGAGGGGCTCGGGCTTCAGTAGCTGTGGTGATCTGGCTTAGTTGCCCTGTGGGGTCTTCCCAGGACCAGGGATGGAACTGAAGGGGGAAACAGACAGAGCTGGACTCCGTCTTAGGCCAGGCTGTGAGCATTAGGCTACACACCTGGTCACCCTCCCAATGGACTATGAACTTTGAGCCCGCTGTCTATAGAAGCGGCGTACCAATGGGAAACCAGACCCCCGGAAAAAAGAGCCTCAGGACTTGGACTCCCCGTCACCTAAAGGAATATGCTAATTATCTCTGTAGCAAAACAAAGTCGTAAATTCCATTATGTTTATTGGGATATGACCACAGGCCTATTGATAAATGTCCACTGTTTAACTGTCGAAGCTTATGACACATGAATCATGGGTTAACTTTGATCGTATCTCTCTTTTACCTTGTCCAGACTAGTTTCAAGGAATTTGGGGAGGTGGGTTTGAGCATGTACACTTAGGGTATATAGAGTTTTCACAAAAACTGGTCAGGGTCCTTGGCTAAGAGGAGACTCTGCCTAAGGCCCACCGGTGTAATAAGCTGCACTCCACTATCTGCATTGTCTTGCTGAGTGAGCTTGTTTCCCGGAGCGCGTGGCTACAACAGAACCCGTGTTCTCTGCATTGGCAAGTGGTTTCTTAACCTCTGCACCAAGGGGGAACTCCTACACGGAGGTTTTACCAAGACTTCCTGCCAGTGTCCATCAGCTGACAAAGATCATCTCACCAACTGGCTCCTGAGACAGAACTTCTGGCCCAGCCGTGCACAGACCACTGCAGCCGGGGCTTTGCTGCTGCAGCTGGTTGCCTTTTCAATCCTTCGCCTTCCACTTCCTAGACTCTAGTCTCCCCGAGGGGCTGTTTTCAACCCTGGTGAGATCTCCATTTCCCCCAGTAGCTTAGTCCCAGTCAAGTTCTCTACTCCCTCCCACCCCACGACCTTCTCCATCACTTTTGGGGTCCACCTCGGGGAGCCAGAGCGCTCCTTGACCTGTGTCTTCTCTCACTGCTGTCTCTTCCTCTCCCGTCCATTAACCTTTCCTCCCTAGAGGGATCGCGGAGTAGTGGGTGGGGGTGAAGGGGTGACCATTCCCAGCCCTTTGAATGAATCCTTTAGGAGACAAACAGCCCTTTGTCTTGCTAATGTTGACCAGCTCTTATATTAAAACTCTGGTCCATTATTATGCTAACAGAGCTTTAGCAAGGCTGATAAGATTGCAGTCTTTTTAACCTAATTGGTAAGTCCCTTGCCTTTAGGAAGAAGATGGGTAAACACCAAAGAGGGTTAGGGAAGGACGCAAAACTCTGGGAATAAATATTTAGAGGTACTCTGCTGTTGACTTGCGGTCGGATGTTTGTTCCTTCTACAGGAGTGGCTTCCATTATAAACCATGCTTTCAATAATCTTCACCCTTAGATTTTAATTGTCTTGTGACTGCTTTCAATTTGGAAAAGTCTAACTCTCCTTGATCCTTTCAGTAATTGCAAGTCTAGTTGAAATAAAACGAAGGTTCCTAAGGCTGGAAATTAGAGACAAAGGCAGGCCTGGTGTTGGGAGTGCGTGCTCAGTCGTATCAGTTGTGTCTTGACTCTTTGTGACCCCGTGGGCTGTAGTCCCACCAGGTTCCTCTGTCCATAGGATTCTCCTGACAGGAGTACTGGAGTGGGTTGCCATGCCCAACAGAAAGATTGAACTTGCATCTCTTATGTCTCCTGCATTGGCAGGCGGGTTCTTAACCCCTAGCGCCACCTAAGTGTTGGGTGTTGGGTGTTGGTGAGTAGCAATTACATCAACCTGAGGCTTCCTGGGGATGTGGCCCACATCTTTCCCCTGGGTCTGGGTAGCACAGGACTGAAACCAGTTCGGGGAAAGAATAAACCCAAATTTATATGGAAGGAAAGAAGCAGTTCCTTTATTATAGCCCAACAGTTATGACAAATGAAGATACATCTAAGAACAGATAATGAAAAATTTTGAATTATTGCCATTGTTTCTCATATTCCCGAGACTTTTGAATTAATATAGCAAACCAGTCTGAAGATAAAAAGCCAAAAGCTTTATCAAATACATTATGTCTGGCAGAATGTCTACGTTGAACTAACTCAAAGTCCAAGTGGTAGTTTGGGCTCTGTGTAAGAAGTGGCATGGACTTTTCCAGGAGGTATTGACTTACTTTTCATTTGACGCCAAACTGTCTATGATAGTTTTATACTTCTCCCATTGGAGTGTCATGTTGATTTCTCCTTTACTTCTGAGTTAGCTTTAACTACCTTCTGGTAGAGCCAGAATGTTCTTTTCCAAAGGTCAAGAATACTGACCCAAGGGGAAAAATGAATTTAAGGCCAACCCTTGAGTAAGAGAGAGCCTAGAAAGCAGCATTAAGTGTTTATGCAAAAAACGCAACTTGTGCATGAGTTGGGTGTTATATAGCTTATAAATTTATGCCATGGGTGAAGAAACGATTTAACTTTAAATTGTTTCAAAGGTCGGCTTTAATTCTAGATTATTCCGTGTTTTTGCTGTTGTTGTTATTCAGTTGCTAGGTCATGTCCGGCTCTTTCTGTGACCCCCATGGGCTGTAGCCCGCCAGACTCCTCTGACAATGGATTTCTCTGGCAAGAATGTTGGAGTGGGTTGCCATTTCTTTCTCCATGGGATCTTCTGACTCAGGGATTGCTTTACAAATAAGAATGGCATTTTCTTTCCCATCGGACTCCCATTATAGGTGCAAATCACCAAAATAATGTGAATAGATATTTACATATTTTATGTGACAACGAAATACTAAAACTGTGAAATATGGGATTATCCATTTGTTGGAGGATTTAGGAGTTTAACTTAGTAGATAAGCAACTATTTCCTGCTTTTGAAAAAAAGACTTCCTTCCAGCTATGTTTTTATATATTGATTGCATTTTTAGATGCATACTCATGTTTGTATTTCTAAAGAGATATTAAAATAGAATTTGTTTATAATTATCTACTTTCTAATGGCTGTTAATTATTCTTTATAGGAAACTTACTTATTAACAATAAACATACCAAAAGCGTGTAATCACTTCACATTTTTGAGACCAAGTTAAGGCTAGGTGAAGTTTTTTTTCAAGAGTGTCTCCTGAGTAGAATAGAGAAAAACAGAAAGAAATAATAACTGGCTTAATAAAATTTCCTTCCTTGTATCCAGCATTACAGAGACATACAATAGGTTAATTCAACATACAAGGGAACTTATGGTTCTTAAATACAGAAATTGTTCTATTGCTCATCTCCCCAAAGAGACTTCTGTAGTAAATACTATGAAATGTCTATTAAAAATAATACACAAAATAGGTGTAACCTGTAAAAAGTCCTTTCACGCAATGGCATATCCAAAGACTTTTAGTGCCTATTGTTATACAATTGGACTTGTCACACAAATCAAACTTAAAACCGTATTAAATTGAAATGAAATTGTAATCTCAAAGTAAGTTTATTCCCCCCTTTTATTTCCTTCCTTCCCCACACTTAACCTAAAATACGCTTCTTTTCTTCCCTGGTAGTCTTCCCTCTAAAACGACAGCATCATACCTTTAACATTCACTAGTTCTCTCATAGTCTTACATGGAAATAATATGTTAGTTTTGAAAGCCCGAACAGTAATGTGACTAAAAAGTCGTTTGTATATTCCAGGTTTAAATTTGGCTTTAAAAGAATTTGCATGTGCATTTGGGGGTGTTTTGCTAGAATGCCACGCGTTTTCCATGAGCAACACAACGGTTAAATAAACCCCGAATGACTCTAACTTCTTGCAGCGGTTATAAATAAATTATGTCTACTGTGTACTTACTTGTCACTCTTGTCTAGGGGCTCACACACACAGCTCACCGTAGAACCGACATGTGCAAAACCCGGTGTGAAACTTACAGCAAGGTCCAGGAAAAGCAGTTGGCTTTCTTACCTCAAGGCATAAAAAAACAGGCCTTTTGCCAGGTTTTTGGACACCTCATTCTTTACGAAGCTACCTTCCCTCCCGGTTAACTCTGCCTTTCGTCCCTTTTCCTGCCCCCCGGGGCCACTGAGAAGGAGGAGAGGACCCCGTGCCCCCAGCCTGCGGTAGGAAGGTGAGCCGTCATTCACTGGGAGGCATTAGAATGGCAGAAACGTCACCTGTGATCTGTTTGGGTTGTAAACATGATTAAGCTGCTATCCAGAAAGTCATGTAAAGAGTTGCTGAAGTTCCCCGAAGATGTCTACCAGGCTGGCTGTACTGACATCTTGCAAGAGGCAGGTTGGGACCTGTGTGGAGGCTTCCCGAGCTATTTATGAGCCCAGCAGCTTGCTGTGAAAAGCTGTCATTTTTCCCCTGGGTGTGTCGAACCAGTTTCTCTGGCAGGCAAGCCAGAAGGCTGAAGCTTATCCAAAAGGAGGGGTCACAGGGAAAGCCAGCGACATATATCACTCGTTTAAACTTCAGGTGTAAAGAGAAGTGAGGATGAAAAAAGGAAGAAAAAGAAAAAAGCCATTTGACAAAATTCTCTCAATTATCTGTGGTTCCAAAGAGTGGAACCCTTTCACCTCTCTGTTCAATGGGGATGAAGGGAAGTGTAGGAGCTCAGCTCTGCCTGAAATGCACGGGATTCACCCACGGCTTCTTGCCGGCTGGAGGCTGGCCTGAGCTTGGGACCACGCTCATGGTAAAGATAGTGAGGATAGGTGTTCCTTGACTGACTTTCATGTTTCTAGGTTCAATCTCTTTAGAAAGATCTCTCAACATGATCAAGCAGAATAGAAATGTCCTTTCCTACTTTTGGAAAATATCCGTTTCAGCATCTGAAATAACCCCAATTGAGTTTTTGAGATGGTGTATAGTAGAACTTTGGGCTTCCCTCATGACACTAGTAATAGAGACACACCTGCCAAGGCAGGAGACACAAGAGGTACAGGTTCGATCCCTGGGTCAGGAAGATCCTCTGGAGAAGGAAATGGCAACCCACTCTAGTCCTCTTGCCTGGAGAATCCCATGGACAGAGGAGCCTGGCGGGCTACAGTCCACGGGGTCACAAAGAGTCAGACACGACTGAGTGACTTAGCATGGCATGACAGAGTAGAGCTTTGGCGCCTGTCCAGAGACAAATGCCTGTGGCTGTCATCATACGGTTAAAAAAAAAAGTAAATAAAACAGAAAAAAAGAGATAAACTTCTTTCTCTGTTTCCTGCAAAGTAGAGGCAGTCAGACTTCTTTATCAGGCCTGCCTGCACAAATGCAAATGTGGAGACAACTTTTCATAATGTATAAAGGCAAAGTCGGCCAGGCATTGATCATGAAATGAACTTGCAAATGACTGTGCGTGCGGGTATAAATCAGTGCCACCCGGCAAAACAGAGGAGCCACATCAGGGCTGGGTTGCTGCTTTCCTTGAATTCTTTCTTAATATATCTGTTTTTTTTTAAAAAAAAATGATTCTGACTGTCAGCTGGGATTATTAGACTGCATAATGATATTTTTTATGTCCAAACATATGAATAAAATTACTTTCTCGCCATGTATATTATGGTTATACATGCTTTCTGAAAGTGAATTAACATAGAAATAAATCTGTGATGTCAAGAATATACATTAACCTGTTTTGGGCCTCATAAATATGTAAAGATAGCACCTAGCTCTTTGCCTCTCTCTGGTGGTAAAATATCTTATGCTGAATCTAGAACTGGGCAGTTTGTGTATCAGCATATTCAATTATATTTACTCCATACAGTTTAACAATGATTTTAAAAATATGTGAGTGGTGTTGTACCTGGTGGCCTCAGGAATGTAATAAAAGGCTTTCATGCAGTCTTTCTTAAAAAAATTTTTTTTAAATATTTTTTAAACGTTTCTTTTTTTGTTTTATTTGGGTCGGATCTGAGCTGCTGCTCGTGGGCTCCATCTGTGGTGTGGGCTCAGCGGCCCCAGGGTATGTGGGATCTTAGGTCCCTGACCAGCGATTGAACGCGCATCCCTTGCATTGGAAGGTGGACTCGTAACACCAGGACCGCCAGGACCACCCTAATGCAGTCTTATCTTTATAAATCTCATAATCTTGCCTCAGATTGACTTATCATTAGTGCCTGGGCTATTGCATCACTGTGTGTGTGTGTGTGTGTGTGTGTGTGTGTGTGCACACGCATGCATGTGCACACAGGCATGAAGTCCCTTCAGTCATGTCTGACTCTTTGAGACCCCATGGACTGTAGCCCACCAGGCTCCTCTGTCCATGGGATTCTCCAGACAAGAATACTGGAGTGGGTTGCCAATTCCTTCTCCAGCGGATCTTCCCGACCCAGGGATCAAACCTGCATCTCTTACGTCTCCTGTGTTGGCAGGCAGATTCTTTACCACTAGCGCCACCTGGGAAGCCTGCCTCTGTCTTTGTCCTCTTTGCAAATTGTTCCTCACACCTCTTTCTAGAGACACCCATCTCAGTCTTTGCCCTCTTCCCAATGGCACACAGACCCCCGACCCCCTCCCTGCAGGGCTCCAGTGCTCTGGCCGCACTCATTGGCTCGGCGGCCCGCCCAGGCTCCGCGCACGAGTCTCCGCCGCCTGCAGTGGCTTTCCACTCTCCAGCATCCTCCTTGCTCCTCAAGCAGTCGGTCTGCGCAGGCTCCCTGTGTTTTGTGAACAAGACTTTCCCTGCTGTCTGCTCTCCTGGGGGCTCAGCCTGCAGTGTCCTCCTCCTCTTGCAGGATGACCTCTCGCAGAGCTCTTAATAGGCTCTTTTAGTGTCTTTTGTGGCCTTGCCAGCATCCTTGACTAGCCGGAGAGCGCCGGGTGGGCGGGGTTTTTGTCTTACCCATCTTCGCCCGGCCTGCACATGGCCCATCTGCTGGCCGTCCACTGAATGTTGGCCGAATGCCTAGTCCCTTCGTCACCTGAACAGCGGTTGTCAAGCACCACTAGATCTACCAAGAGCTTCCTACCACCCTTACGGCCGCAAGTGTCCCTGTGGACCAAGTACCTCCAGAGTGCTTCTCCCTCCATCACCCGCAGCTCTTGTCTCTGCCTCTTCCCGCCTCCTTTCCTCTGTCTACTGACGGCTTCACGCAGACTCAGAGGGTACAAGTCACACGAAGAAAACCACCTCTTTTCTGGCTTAGACATTGAAGATGGCTTCCATCACCCTTCGAATAAAATACTGCCTTACCTTGGCTTGCAAGGGTTAGGGTCTTGCCTGGTCTGCCTCCCCAACCTCCGGGACTGACGAGCCAGGAAGAGGGCCCTTGCCGGAACCGACCCTGCTGGCACCTTGAGCTCCAACTTCCAGCCTCCAGAACTACGAGAGAGTGTGTCTGCAGGTTACGCCCCCAGCTGGTGTTTTGTTATAGGCTAAGGCGAGCTGCCTGAGTGCGGCTTGAGTACTTCAGCCCATCCTGGTTTCTACGGTGATTTTGGTGTCTAACATTGATTTGGGATCTTCCCTTCCAGCTTCAAGCTTGCATACCTTCTCTAGCCTCTTTTCTTTTTCCTACTTACACACCCTCCAACATACACAACTCCCTTGGCACACACAGCATTCAAAGAAACTTCCGAGCTCCTGCCCAATCTAAACCCTACTGTGACTTTAAGCGGGTCCTTTAAATAACTCTTGACAGGAAGAATTCAACAAGACCTCCAGTTGAAGAAAGGATCTCTAGGTCTATTTTTGGACTGATCTTCCCATCTTTCAAAGGCTGTAATCTGCCAAGCAAGCATAATGTAATGACCTGGATGCATTAGTAGCAAGAATATTGTCACATTCCCCTGCTCTGTGTACACAAACGGGCCGTTAACTTGACTGTGAGTAATGCTAGGAACTATGTAAATAAATTCCCATTTACAGTAGCTTGTTTCTCCTTTTCACTCCAATTTTTGAAATTCGTTCAGTAACTTTTTTTTTTTAAAGGTGTATTTAAATACCTGTAGCCTTTCTCAAGCCATTAAAAATGAAGTGAAGTTCAAGGCCCACATTATCTGGTGGCCACTGCACACAGGTAGCTTTTCTCCTGTTAATGCCACCCAGCAAAATAACCACAGAATCAGCAAAACTGCTAATAACACGTTCTTCAAAGTTAATACAGCATAATGGACCCTCTAAGAGCCAATCCCTTTGGGAAAAACAGCGAAGTAAAAGGTCCCCCACTGATTTCATGAGTAGTCCTATAGAGTCTGGAGAGGCTTAAAGGTGGTTCTTGGAGCAAACATATTATTGAAAGGCTCTGGTGTTTTAAACAGTTGGAGCAGGTTAAAGAAATAAGGCTCCCCCCACCCACCCCCAACCTTCTCCAAACCAAAACCAACCCAGGCCACGGGCGGGCACAGTAAACCAAGCTTTTTTGTTTTCCAGGGTCAGAGAGCACCTGTCCACACCGGGGACCTGGCATCACTTACTTGCGGGCAGGGCCACCAGGTGCCCAGATGTCTTTAATGAGAAGTTTGTCTGACAGGTTTTCCCTTGTTGTGATTCTCGTCCTGTCCCGAATTCTTTTGGTAAACATTTGTTGAAGGCCCTCCACATGCCAGGGCTTCCCGGGTGGCATTAAAGAATCCGCCTGCCAGTGCAGGATATGTAAGAGACACGGGTTCAATCCCTGAGTCCCGATGATTCCCCTGGAGGAGGGCGTGGAAACCCACTCCAGTACTCTTGCCCGGAGAATCCCATGGACAGAGGAGCCTGGTGGGCCACGGTCCATGGGGTCACAATGAGTCGGACAGGACTGAGCGACCGACACACACTCCCCCTGCTAGGCACCATGCGCTCTGCAAACCTCTCAAAGGAGGCTCTGCAAACCTCTCAAAGGAGGCTCTGCAAACCTCCCTGAGATGCCGCTTTTGAAGTAAGAGAGACAGAGGTGCAGAGGGGATGAGAAGCTGGTGTGCCCAGTGTTCAACCACGTTTGATGGTTTTAAAGAAACTGAAGAATTTTCAGTCTTCAATTAATTAAATATTTGCTGAAGGTCTGACAGCTGTCTATGTGTGTGCTACTAAATGCCTACACTATCTGAGAACACTGGCTGCTTTTGGGGAGAAGGACTGGTTTTGTTTTTCTATAGCACCTATCATTCTCAGAAACTGTCTCAAGTATTTTTTTTTGCTGACTTACTTATTGTCTGTTTCTCCCACTATCATGCAAATGCTTCCTAACAGCTTTAGCTCCAGTAACTAAAATAGTGCTCGGTATATTGTAGATTCCTAATAGTTTCTGCTTTTCCTTTTAAGTGGAAATGAGCTTAGCATTCAGAGATGGGAGTGAGACTTACTTTTACCCATTTGCCATTTTTTTTTATGGCTCAACTATTTAACTTTTTACTATGAAAAATTCAAATACATGCACACGTAAATAAACGTCCATATATTCATCATCCCAGACTAATGATCACCTCACGGCCAATTTGTTTCACATATGTCTCCCCTCCCATCCTTCTGCTCCAGGTTATTTTGAAATAAATCCTAGACATCATTATATTTTTAAACATTTCAACATGCAACTATAATACATTCCATACCTCAACAAATAAATAATAATTTGTTAATATAAAATATCCAGTGTTCACATCTCCCTAATCAGTGTCATTATTTTTTTGTTACAGGTTGCTTGAATTTTATTTAACAGTGTGCATGTATTTTTATACAATCAATTATAGTTGCTAGTTGTTCACAGTCTAGCAGAGGATATGGCTTCACCTCTCTGTCTGTCCTTCCTTCCATCCATCCTTTCATCCATCCCACTAAGTAAATACATAATAGCGTTAGTCACTCAGTCCTGTCCGACTCTATGTGACCCCATGGACTGTGGCCCACCAGACTCCTCTGTCCATGGGATTTCCCAGGCAAGAGTACTGGAGTGAGTTGCCATTTCCTTCTCCCAAGTAAATACATGTTAAGTGACTATTATGTGCCAAACACTGTTCCAGATGCCCAGGATGCATTTGTGAGCAAAAAGAAAAACAAAATTCCTGCTCTCCTAAAGCTTTTACTCTAGTTGAGGGAGGCCAGTTTCAGGGATTTTCCTGGTGGCCCAGTGGCTCAGACTCCACGCTCCCAATGCAGGGGCCCCAGGTCCAGGAACTAGATCTCGTATACAGTAACCGAGAGTTCAAATGCTGAAACTAAAAAAAAAAGATCCTGCATGCCAGGTTGAAGATCTTTTATGTCACAATGGAATGAACAAGTAAATATTAAAAGAAAAACCGAAACACCTGTACATAAAAAGTTGATCACAATACAATGTAACATGAATTATAATAGAAGGGAAAGTGTCTTCATAAGATTGACACAAGAGATTCAAAGTATGTAGGCCCTTATTGTAGCATTTAAAATTTGCAACATTTCATATTCTGATAAAACTCTGTAGACAGAGAATATTGATTCTTTCTATAAAGAGTTAAGTAAACTAAAACCACATTTTAATAAAAACTTGTTTGCAACTGTGTTGACTGGGCTGTGTTATTATATATCAAGTCATGATAACTGGGGGCTGAAACATTATTTGCCAGGGTTTGGAAGATCAGACTTGGTTGTTCATGTTACAGAGTTGGGACCAGTCCGACACCAGGTTCTGGCGTATCGTCTGCAAACAGCCGACTGGAGTTTATGTGAACCAGGCCAGTGGGTATAAACTAATGCTCCTCTAACAGGTCTCCTTAGAGAGAACCTTTTGTTAGAACACGGACAACATCAGTGAAGGCACCATCCCTAGATCAGAAAGTATCAGTTTAGGAAAAGCAGAGTTATTGGTAGGCTCTATTAAACTCCAAAGTATTTTTGATCAGTATTGAACCCCACATTGAAATGCAGCATTTTAACTCCTGAATGGAAATGCCAGCAGCATTTAAAAGCAATGTTAAAACAGAAAAGGGCCAAGATAATCTTTTAAAACTTGTTGGATCATCAAGACAGTAGCTCACCTTGAGCTTTTTGGTTACAATTGAAATCTGCTTGAAAGAGGATGGGAGGAAGTCTTGACAAGA
Source organism: Cervus canadensis (assembly GCF_019320065.1). Taxonomy (NCBI): domain Eukaryota; kingdom Metazoa; phylum Chordata; class Mammalia; order Artiodactyla; family Cervidae; genus Cervus; species Cervus canadensis. The sequence goes on along the minus strand of NC_057413.1, from coordinate 6,222,961 downwards.
TACTCCAAAGACTGTGAGGTAACAGTTCTGCTTTTTATACGAGTCCCTTAAAACTTCTGCCTCTGAATGCTGTTCTTTCCTACCCAGCAGTCCCTTTGTGACAAGGAGGATGCACCCTTGTTCTTTCAAAGGTTTAGTAGCTCAAAGCGTTTCTGAAACACCTCCCTTATGCTTGCTTCCAAAAACAGTTAACAGTTACGTAAGAAAACAATCCACTTTCTTTTTTTGTTTGTCTGTTGTTAAAGGTTTACTTATTTATTTGGCTGCACCGAGTCTTAATTGTGGCATGTGGGATCTTGGTTCCACGATCAGGGATGGAACCCCGGCCCCCTGCATTGGGAGCTCAGAGTCTCAGCCACTGGACCACCAGGGAAGTCTCTACACTTCTTGTTGAATGATGTACTGATTTCATATTTTATCCATGACTGGATTGCTAGAGCTCTGAGGGCAGGAATCATAGCTTACACTGTTTTGCTTTTCTACACCATCTAGCACAGAGGTGAGCACGCGACTTTATGGGATAGAAGAGGGCTGAGCGCTTGACTTGGAGTAAATGGACCAGAATTCTAGACCTCTGTCCTGTCTCTGCTTCTAAGCCACCTGAGGACACTCCTGTGACGCTTGATGGACTTCTGGCATGACTGTGGGTCTTAACTAGTTTCCTGGTGCTGCCAGAACAAACTCCCAGAGACTAGGGGACTTACAACAGGAGACATGTATTCTCTCATACATGAGGCCAGGAGTCTGACACCTGCAGTGCAGGCCACACTCCATCTCAAGGCTCTAGGGGAGATTTCTTCCATGCCTTCTGCAGCTTCTGGTGGCTCTGCTGTTTCTTGACTTCCAGTCTCTGCCTCTGTCATCACATGGTTTTTTTCTCTGCACCTCAAATCTCCTCTCTTTCCTCACATAAAGACACTCAGTCATTTGATTTAGGACCCATCCTAAATCCAGGATGTTCTCATATTGAGATCCTTAACTCCTGAGAGTCCCTTGAACTGCAGGGAGATCCAACCAGTCAATGCTAAAGGAAATCAACCCTGAATGTTCATTGGAAGGACTGACGCTGAACATGAAGCTCCAGTACTTTGGCCACCTGATGCAAAGAGCTGACTCATTGAAAAAGACCCTGATGCTGGGAAAGATTTTCAAAATGCTTTCATTTCACCTTCAAAATTAATTTGTTATTCTTAGATGTCAGTAAGTCAATTTTCCAAATGTTTCATGTTTAAATTGTCCTAAAGTTAGCTACTCTCAAGAAAACCTAAGCTTTTAAAAGAATGCTTGGGTGAGAATGAGGTTTGAAATAGTGAAAAAAATTGACATAACATTTATTTCTTGTGTCTTGTTTGGAAAAGAATGCTTGGCAGCTTTTGAGATCAAATGGAATGATCATTTAACTGTTTATCAGTTTCATCTAAGGTTACTTCATTTTAATTTGTGTTAGGACCAAACCTCCTTCTGTACCTGGGGAGAAGGTTTGTGACACTTCCCAAACATATGGAGACCATATTTTCTGAACCCTAAAACTGGAGGGTATATATGCCCTGAAGATGTTTTGGCACAAAACATCTGATGTTGGGTCAGAATATTAAAAACCAAGAATACAATGGGAAATAACTTACATATTTTTCTTAAAGCACATTTTTCTTAAATTGACCTGATAATCCAAGTTTTCTAAGGATGACTTTCGTGCTGTAAAAATAAATTAACTCAGATGCTCCTTACCGTTAATCTATTGGATTAACAGGATGACTTTTACATGAACATCATTCTACTGTGTAACGTGATTAGGGTAAAGTGCAAAAAGTATTGAGTGGTGTAATGAATATAGGAAAGCATGTAGTTTCTTTTCTCTTGGATGGTTATTGTGAAAGTGCAGCTCTGATGAGAAAGTTCACCATGTTGGTACAATACTGCCTGTGGGCAGATGCTCAGCTAGTCTTCCACAGGAGAGATAATTAAGAGACAATGGTATAGAATCGCGTGTTGCAGCTCGCACCAGTGCTCCCAAGTGTTGACCTTGCAGCTTCAAGCAACTTAGAGAATGGCTTGGTTTTCAAAATTACAATTCCTCGCAGGTTCTAGAGGGAGGCACAGATGAGATTCTTCAGAGTTTACTCCATCTCAGAAATGGTAAAATGCCTAGTTTGGGGAAAGTTGCCCTCTCCTTGGAGAGGATACTAGAATTTCAGGGGCTTCAAAAATGCAGGACATATAGAAGACTCGGAAAAGCTGCCAGAAGGAAGCAGTTTTCTATTTCACGCAAATCTTTGCAATAACAGGAAGGTGGAGAGTGAGTGGGAGAGAAACGAAAGGGGAAAACCACCGACTGGGAGCATAGTTCAGAAAGGTTAGCATAGAGGTGACTGCCTCTTTCCCTGTGGGCCTCGTGGTCACACGCTTCTCAATTACATATAACCTTTTAATCAAAATGCTAAGAAGGGGAGGAGTTTGGGTTGTCAACATTAGAAGTACAGGCAGACTTTGGAGATATTACAGGTCTGGGTCCAGACCATCCTAACACAGCGAGTACTGCAATAAAATGAACCCCATGAATCTTTGGTTCTCCAGTGCACCTAAAAGTTATATTTGCTCTATGCTGTAGCCTGGTAACTGCACAGCAGCATTATGTCTAAAAAAAAGCAATACACTTAACACTAACTAAAACATACTTCAGTGCTAAAAAAAAGCTCATTGTCCCCTGAACTTTCATCGAGTCAAAATCTCTTTGCAGTAGTAACATCAAAGATCACTGATCACAGATAATAAGACAATAATAAAAGTTTAAATATTGCTAGAATTACTAAATATGACGTAGAGACAGGGAAGGAGCAAATTCTGATGGAAAAATGGTCCTGATGGAGACTGGTGGATGTAGAATTGCCACAAACCTTCAGTTTTGTAAAAAATGCAATATGTGGGAGGTGGAGTAAAGTGAAGCGTGGTAAAACAATGGTGGTGTTAGTGGTAAAGAGTCTGCCTGCCAATGCAGGAGACGTGGGTTTGATCCATGTGGGAAAGATCCTCTAGAGTAGGAAATGGCAACCCGCTCTAGTATTCTTGCCTGGAAAATTCCAGGGACAGTGGAGCCTGGCGGGCTGCAGTCCATGGTGTGGCAGAGAACTGGACATGACTGAGCAACTGAGCAAACACACACACACACAAGCCTGTATCTTACTGTCGCAACCAGACAAGAAAAACGCTACTCAAGAAACTTACGGCAATATGGCAACCATGGGAATCTGCTTGGTTGTACAAACTGGGGTGAGATTGAATAGCATTGAAAGAGACCCAAATCTCGATGAACAGAATAAAGTCATATAAAAAAAATAATCCAGAGAACCAGTACTTTCTGCCCAAGAGTATCATCAACCCCCTTCAGCACTGCATTGAATGCAGTCTATGTGTTCACATGTGTGTGTGTCTTAGCAATAACTAAACCAGCCTTTCTTCGTGTGAAGATTATTTGGGGATCAGTTAAATGGAAATAAATAATGTCTCATGTGTAGAACCCCCTATGTGTGCTGCCTTTTCAAAATATTGATTTCCTTTTATTCCATTCAAAAAGGAGACCCACGAGGCGCAGAGAGAGGAGGGCGCTGTCTCCGTGTGAATACTAATAGGGGAATCAAGGGAACAGAGGCACTTCAAGTTTCATCTTTCCGTTTCCTAGAGGCGCAAACTCTGCAAGTTGTCACCTTGGTGTATTCAGCGCCTTTTGAAGCACTAGACTCCTCCAGAGAGAATGTCAGCCCCAGCCCTGGGCAGTTTTGACAAACAGAGTATATATTGATACATGATAAAGTATGCTAGAAATCACCCCAGCGCTAAGGGCTACTATAGTTTTAATATCATCATTTGAATTAACAAGCATTCTGTGGAGAAATAATGAGCTTTCATTATTCAGAACATCATCCTTACCCGGGGAACTCAGAAACCATTAGCTCTTGAGAACTTAATGAAAAGATGATAAAGAATGTTTTAGATAAAAGTTTGAACGAGCACACTTGATAACGGAGGTAAAATATTAATGTTTGCTCGGATGATGTATTGGGGTGGCTGAGCCAGGCTCAGCGGAGCCACGGCGCCAAGGGTGTGATGAGCCTGGGGGCCCGCTGGGCCAGCCCGAGGCCCGGCGCGGGAGCTGTCCTGCCCAGCATCACCACGCTGACTGCGTGGCCAGGTTTCTCTTAGACTTACGGACAAGACGGGAGTCTGGTGGTATCGGTAAAGTGTGATCAACAGGTATTGATGGACAGATTCAGAACGGGCTTCTCAAGTGATTTTTTAAATTGGAGTGAAATTGCTTTATAATGCTGCGTTAGTTGCTGCTATACAACAAAGTGAATCAGCCATGTGTATACATGTGTCCCCTCCCTCTCAGACCTCCCCCACACCCCCCATCCCACCCATCAGGGTCATCACGGGGCACCGAGCCGAGCTCCCTGCACTGTAGAGCAGCTTCCCATTAGCTATCTGGTTTTTTTTTTTTCTTTTTTTAGGTCGCTAATGTTTTAAATATAGATAAAATACTTGAGTTTATGTGGTCAATATTTTGTTTTTCATACCTTAGTCTGATTAAAAGACTGAGAAATTTTAGGGTAGTCTTTCAGTTCTGCATCTTAAGCATAAATCTGCATTGGGAAGGGGAAGAAAAAAGAAGTGGATAACAAGCAAAAAAGGGACTGTATCTTTAACACTTGGACATCAGTGTGAATGGTCTCTGAACTGGTAGATGCAACTTGATCAATGTAGACATGAAATAAGAATAAAGCTTACAGTTGAGCTCTTGGAAAATGCAGAAGGTAGAAGACAAAAAAGCACCATTCTCTTGTTTCACTGTACAAAGATCCCCCTGGTAATACTTTCAGCCTTTTTCTTTGCAGGTTTTAGATTATTTACATGGCAATGACCATGTAGCATATGCAGAATTATGTATGTTGTCATTTTTAGAGACAATTTCTGGTTATAAAAATAACACAGGATTATCTAAAACTGGAAGATACTGGAGATTATTAAAACTTTTGTCCATGAAGATCACCCTGGAGAGCTTATTAAAAGCACAGTCTCCTGGACCCCACCTCAGAACTACTGAATAAAATATCCAGCGAAGAGGCAGTCTCGGGGGGTAGAACTGTCCAGGTTAGACTCTTTTGGTCTCATCACTTAGCAGTACGTTGCCTTGAGCGTATTTTTTCACCTCTTGAAGCTGCAGTTCTCTCATTTATAAATTAAGGCTAAAAAGAGTACATACCTTAAGGCTGTTACAGGGATTAAATGGCATAATGCCCATAAAACACATAGAATATTGGTCGGCACATAGCGAGAATTCAAATGCTAGCAATTAATGTTATTATTAATATTATTACTATTGTAACCCTTCTTCTCTGTTACAAGCAGCTCTAATGGACCATTAGAATCATGATGTGCCCTAAGTCTTTTTTATCTTATAGTTAAGAGTACAATGACAATTGTATTAGTGTGGATAGACTGATTTGCACTCAGTATCCTTTCCAAACTTATTCTAGTGTGTATTGCTGTGCATTTCTCCCTTGTATCTAAGATTCTGAATATAATTTAGATTCCAGAAAGTAGCTGAATTAGACGCACTTATCTAAGATTCTGAGGGCTTACCAGGTGGTTCAGTGGTAAAGAGCCTGCTTGCCAATGCAGAAGATGTGGGTTCGATCCCTGGGTTGGGAAGATCCTCTTGAGAAGGGCATGACAACCCTTTGGTGTTCTTGCCTGCAGAATCCCATGGTCAGTGGAGCCTAGTGGGCTATAGTCCACGGGGTCATAAAGAGTCGGATGTGACTGCATACACACATGCACACGCATATGCAAGATTTGGAAAGTGGGAGTGAGGTAGATGCTGTATTTCTGCGGGTTAATTTTCCTAGTAAGTGCGGATGCGTGGGAAATCAGTTTTTCGGCTACAGCATCAGCAGGTGTCTCTTAAAAAATATTTGGCTGCCTCGGGTCTCAGTTGCAGCACGTGGAGTCTCGATTGCATTACCAGGGCTCTTTCATTGCGGTGTGCAGGCTTAGTTGCTTCCTGGCAGGTGGGATCTTTGTTCCTGGACCAAGGATTGAACCCATGTCCCCTGCATTGCAAGGAGGATTCTTAACCACTGGATCACCAGGAAAGTCCTATAGGACTCTTAATAGCTGATGAAATAGAGCTGGGGGTGGGTGGAGAGTGGGCCCATTTGCTAGTGGATATCATAGCAAGCGTATTGGCTGGCATGGTGCTGGTGAACTTCAGGAGGAGGTTCCTTCCTCCTCTGGGACCAGCCTTCCTAGTCACCGAAGAGGCTCCTTTGGTGGCTGAGTTTTGTGACTTTGGAAATCATTCCTGTAACCTAACCCAGAGGCTGTTTCCTCAGGCTTTCCAGTAGCCCAGGAACCCACTTAAAGCTTATAGTAAACCGGCTTCTGCTAAACCAGCCAGACTGGATTTTGTTCTTTGTAAAGGAAACCTGACAATACATTGAATATACTGCTTCAAAATCATAATTTAGTAAAAGTATCTGAGAGTCTTAGAAGGAAGAAGGTAATAGAGAGGAATTTGTGTCACATGAAATACATGATAGGCTAGTTTATTGGTCTTTACTAATCATAAAACCATACTTAAGTTTCTCAATAGACGTTTTATTTTTTTTCTCATTATATGTTTTAAAGATGCAGGAAAAAAATCAATATTCAAGAAACTTGGCAATGAAAATGGCCTTTGTGTTGGTGTTGGTGGTTCTGCTTTTGTGCAGGGCAAAAAAAGCACTTTTGTATCAGCCATGTGAAAAGTTTGGTCATTGTTAGTAAATGCTGGCACAGGACAGCATTATTTCTTGTTATAAGTGATTATCAAAGAAGTCAAGAATTTAGAGCATGTGACTTAGAAAGCGTTTCTGATGTTGGGAACTTAACAGCTTCAGAAGTAGCAAAGGGAACAGTTGGGGGAAAAACTGCAGAGAAAAGCTCTGTTCTTTGGCTGCAGAAGCAATTTAAAAACAACATTCTTGGGTAATGATTTTTCCTGCATCTTTAAAATGTATATTGAAAAAGCAAAGTTATGGTTTTGTTTAATTAGCAAAGAACAATAAACTGCCCCATGACAGAGGCTCTTTCTGTTGCCTTCTGTCATCAAATAAAACTCGGCAGGGATAAATTCAAGGATCATAGGTTGGTTTTTTTGTTTTCGTATCTCTCACTCTCAAAATTCTGTAAGCAATTTTAAGCAGAATACAAAATTGTATATTCTGGCATTTAGGGCTAAAGGGAAGAAATCTGATGACAGTTTGGTTTTTATTCCATTGCAGATGATGTTTCTGCCTTTATATTTTGTATATACATTTAGAGAATGTAACTAAAACACAAAACAAATGAAAATGGTGAAGGCAGTTGGGAAGACTTGGAGAGGTACGTTGCATATTAGGAGATGTAGTCCTTACCAGGTATAGTGCATTCTGGGAAATGGAATCATATATTTCATTGGCCCATGTAAACTTTGGGAGGAGGGGTTAGAATAAAGACAAGATGTATCTTTTTAAGAAAATGAGAAAACAGAAACACACCAAAAGAGGCTTATGGAAAAATATTGTAGAATTAGGGGAAAAATCATCACCTTAAAGTCTCAGAGAAATACAAAGTATTACATTCTTCAGTTCAGTTCAGTTGTTCAGTCGCGTCTGACTCTTTGTGACCCCATGGACTGCAGCACACCTGGCTTCCCTGTCCATCACCAACTCCCGGAGCTTACTCAAACTCATGTCCATCGAGTCGGTGATGCCATCCAACCATCTCATCCTCTGTCGTCTCCTTCGCCTCCTGCCTTCAATCCTTCCCAGCATCAGGGTCGTTTCCAATGAGTCAGTTCTTTGCATCCCGTGACCAAGTATTGGAGTTTCAGCTTTAGCATTAGTCCTTCCAATGAATATTCAGAACTGATCTCCTTTAGGATGGACTGGTTGGATCTCCTTGCCGTCCAAGGGACTCTCAAGAGTCTTCTCCAACACCACAGGTCAAAAGCATCAATTCTTCAGCGCTCAGCTTTCTTTATAGTCCAACTCTCACACCCATACCTGACTACTGGAAAAACCATAGCTTCGACTAGACGGACCTTTGTTGGTAAATTAATATCTCTGGTTTTCAATACGCTGTCTATGTTGGTCATAGCTTTTCTTCCAAGGAGCAAGCACCTTTTAATTTCATGGCTGCAGTCAGCATCTGCAGTGATTTTGGAGGCCCCTCCCACCCCTCCAAAAAAGTCTCTCACTGTTTCCATTGTTTCCCCATCTATTTGCTATGAAGTGATGGGACCAGATGTCATGATCTTAGTTTTCTGAATGTTGAGTTTTAAGCCAACATTTTCACTCTGCTCTTTTCCTTTCATAAAGAGGCTCTTTAGTTCTTCTTCACTTTCTGCCATAAGGATGATGTCATCTGCATATCTGAGGTTGTTGGTATTTCTCCCGCCAATCTTGATTCCAACCTGTGCTTCATCCATCCAGTACGTCAGCATTTCTCATGATGTACCCTGCATATAAGTTAAATAAGCAGGGTGACAATTTACAGCCTTGAGGTACTCCTTTCCCGATTTGAAACAAGTCTGTAGTTCCATGTCCAGTTGTAACTGTTGTTTCCTGACCTGCATACAGATTTCTCAGGAGGCAGGTCAGGTGGTCTGGTATTCCCATCTCTTTCAGAATTTTCCACAGTTTGTTGTGATCCACACAGTCAAAGGCTTTGGTGTAGCCAATAAAGTAAAAGTAGACACTTCAGGTAACAACAAAGAAAATTTTAGAAATGGCTTGGCATTTTCCATGGATACAAACATTATGGCTAGACCTTGCTTCTAGGGTAAGAATATGCAATGGAAGGTCGGGTAGGGCAGCACTGGTCAGATTCCTGAGATGGAACATGTGTAACCTGCTGCTGCTGCTAAGTAACTTCAGTCGTGTCGGACTCTGTGTGACCCCATAGACAGGAGCCCACCAGGTTCCGCCGTTGCTGGGATTCTCCAGGCAAGAACACTGGAGTGGGCTGCCATTTCCTTCTCCAATGCATGCAAGTGAAAAGTGAAGGTGAAGTCGCTCAGTCGTGTCAGACTCCTAGCGACCCCATGGACTGCAGCCTACCAGGCTTCTCCATCCATTGGATTTTCCAGGCAAGAGTACTGGAGTGGGGTGCCATTGCCTTCTCCGATGTGTAACCTACTGATTGCTTATTCTCAAACTGCTCCATTATCCTCACAGTATGTGTTATTTCCTTTCAGATTCTAGGAATCAATTGTCTAGTTCTCTTAGATTTCAACATTGTTATAGACTCAATTATGTTCCCAATATTCATATGATGAAATTCTAACCCCTAGTAGCTCACAATCTGGCTGGACATAGGTGTCTTTAAAAAGGTAATTTAGGTTAAATGAGGTTACAGGGGAGGATTGTAATGCAGTATGACCAGTATCCTTATAAGAAGAAGAAATTTGGACACACTAAAATGCTAACTGGAAAAGATACACACACACCAATTTTCATAGTTACACTGTTCACAAAAACTGAGTCCAGGAAGCAACCTAGGTGTCCATTGAAAGATAAGTGGGTAAGGAAGATATGGCATATATATATATATATATATAATATATATATATTGGGGTGTATATACCACATCTTCTTTTATATATATATATATATATATATAAAGAAAATGGAACATTACCCAGTCATAATAGAACAAAACATTGCCATTTGCAGCAACATGCATGGACCTAGAGAATATTATAATAAGTGAATGAAGTCAGATAAAAACATTATATAATATCACTTATATGTGGAATCTAAAAAAAATGAAGCAAATGAATTTAGTTATAAAAGAGAAACACATTCACAGACATAGAAAACAAACTTTTGGTTACCAAAGGGGAAAGAGGTAGGAGGAAGGATAAATTAGGAATAGAGATCAACAGACAGTCACTGCTATAAATAAAATGATAAACAGCAAGGGTTTACTGCATAGTACAGGGAACTATATTCAATATTTTCTAATAACCTATCTACCGGTATATATTTCTAATAACCTGTATACCTTAAACTGACACAATATTGTAAACCAACTATAGTTAAAAAATAGTAAAAAAAAAAATAGAATTGATTAGTAGAGCATCTTAGTTAGTTCAGGCAGCTGTAACAGAATACCATAGGTGGCATTAACAGCAGAATTTATTTCTCATGGTTCTAGAAGCTGGGAACTCCACAGTCAAGGTGCTAGCATGTTTGGTGTCTGCTGAGAGCTGACTTACTGGTCATGGAAAGCTGTCTCCTTATTGGAACTTCATGTGGCAAAGGACAAAGGGAGCTAGCTCTCCAGAGTCTCTTTTTTATAGAAGGGCACTTGTCCCACTCACGAAGGCTCCATCCTCATGACCTATTTACCTCCCAAAGCCCCCACCTTTTAAGACCATTGCCTTGGGGGTTAGGATTTAACCCGTGAGTTTTGGGAGGACACAAACATTCAGTTTATAGCAGAGAGGTTCTTTTATAAATTCTAGATATGAGGCCATTGGTTTATATGGATTTCATCCCAGTTTGCGGTATCTCTTTTTACTTGTCTTTGATACAGAGAATTTTTGTTTTCCTAATGCTATTTAAGCAGGCTACCAGCAGGGTGCTATAAACTCTGAGCAAAGCCATTTTCTTCACTCAGACAGCTTTTATTTTCTGATATACAAATTGGTAGGTGCCTTTAAAGCAGACTATTGTTTGTCTCAGTTTTCTTAACACTTAAATTAAGGTAAACTCTGGCTAACAACTGTGAAAAGTATAATTTATCTATAAGAAAATTACTTGTAAGGATTATATTTGTATATTTAATATAAAACAATAATTTAAAAAATTTTAAATTTTATACTGAAGTATAGTTGATTTCCCATTGACTCAGTGGTAAAAAGAATCTGTCTGCAATGCAGGAGACATAGGAGATGTGAGTTTGATCCCTGGGTCCGGAAGATCCCCTGGAGAAGGAAATGGCAACCCACTCCAGTATTCTTGCCTGGAAAATCCCATGGACAGAGGAAACTGGTGAGCTACAATATGTGGGGTTGCAAAGAGTCAGACATGACTGAGCGACTAAACACACACATACATAGTTGATTTGCAATGTTGTGTGAGTTTCAGGTGTACAATAAACTGCTTTAGTGATACATATTCATGTATCTATTCTTTTTCAGATGCTTATTAATAGTCTTATTGTCCTAGAGGACAACCGCACTTTTTGAGAATTAAATGTTTTTCTCTATTTCCAGGTACATTTGATTTTTCCACATGATGTCAATTATTATTTATTCATTTGTTTAGCTTATGTGTGAATAATACTGAGAATTCATTAGGATCTCAAGCACATTAAGCTTCATGGTATTTTAAAGCAACTTATAATTACTTAGCAAATGTATGTGAACCAGTTGCATTTCATATTTACTTTACATTAAATCCAATTGCATATTTAGTCTACTTTGTTTCTTTAACATTAGGCTAAATATAAACAGATGTGTATCTTTCTATTGTTAAGCTTCCTTGCAGAATACATTTTCAGTTAAGTTACTCAAACTGTGATTGTCAGATGGACTATGCCATGGCTCAGAAGAAAGTTTATCCATAATATAAAAAACAAATGATAAGATTATCAACAAAGAAATTTTTTTATTATCAAAAAAGCGAAACTCACAAAACCCAAACTGCAATATTGTAAATCACTGACAGATTTTACAAAGTTAATTTTATTTCTAAAAGTTTGCTATTACTTTAATAACAATACTCTTTCCCTACTAACCCATTTTTTAAAAAGTTCATGTGAAAAATGCAAAGTGTTTCAAAGTGTATTTGAAAACCCTTCATTAAGATTTTTCTTGGCACCAGGGCGTACTAAGAGGCTGCTTCTACATGTAGATTTTATCTCTGTGTAGACTTGTAGCTTTGTGGGAAAGTTTTCAGTTCAAAACTGGTTTCTTGAATATCCTTAAAGTATATAAATTGATATCATGTTTCAAATAAAATATAAGTTGTTTAAAGAATTTATGAATTCTTTTGGCTTGGACAAATGTTTATTTACTGAAGAAGATATAGGAGGAGAGGTGTCTTTTTAGGTATATGGCCTCTCTGCTATGGACCACGTGTTTTGGCAGATATGATCGTGGTGAGGGTGATGGGGGGGACAGAGTTTAAGATCTAAAGAGAACAAAGGATGGAGCACATCAGGAGAGAGAGAAAAATAAGCAGATTGGTTTGAAGTTGGACATAGATTTGAGGTGTTGAGGGAAAATGGCAGTTTCTACTCTTCAAAATTCCATCTGGGTGGTTTCCTACATGTCTGCAATAAAACTCTTGCACAATAAATGAAGAAAAAAATATATAAACGTTTAAATTTTATTGGGTGTAAAGCTCTTAAAGAGAGGCTGCTCACTAAGAGTATAAGGCTGCCGGGGTTTGACGGGGTGGACCCCGGCTAAAAGGCTGTGAGTCTGCTGTTCCCTGCCCTGCACCACGGCCTGTGTTGTCTTCCTTGATGACCATCCCTTGGCATGGTGGATCACCACAAGCGAGGAGCAGAAATTTACCTGCCTGGACAAGGAAGGAAAGGATGTACCAGAACCTGAACATCAATTTCACTCCGTGAGAACTGCTATCCACTGGAAATGGGGATGATAGGATGTGGCAGACAAATGGGAATCAACTCTCACATAAACACCCTTGTCAGCGCTGGTTGCTAACAGATGCGTTTAGGTAAATGCTGTTACCTCAAGAAGTGTTATCTTCTGGGGATCCTTATCATAATTTTATTTTAAATTCGAACAGCTGTTGTTTAACTACCACAGACCACAATTTATCTACAGCTCGGGGCCATAAAGTTAGCTTTAATGCACTCCGCTTCTTTTTCCCCCTTGTATTTGATTTAATTTCCATGCATCTGACACTCACATGCTATATACTATTTGCATATTTCAATATGTACTTTTGCAGATCCCATAAGTACTCAGGTGCTAAAAGAGGAAGAATAAATAAAAATGGAAGTTCCCAGTGACAAATTATATACAAAAAAAGGAAGAACAGCGCTCAGAGTTCACTTACATGTAAAATATTCTGAACAATAATAGCTCCTTGAGGACAACAAAGCAGGTTTTTCTGAGGGTGGTTGGTTTACGGTGACTGTAGACAAAAACGGATGTTTTTGCTGGCAGTGAAACACAGCACACTTATCTGAACTGAGCCCTAGGGTTTACCATAAAGTAATGGAGAGAGAACTTTAGCTTTATTTAAGAAATCAACAAACGTGGCCACTTCCATAAACCCAAATCTTTCTAAAATAAATATTCATTGTTTTTCATTCATGAGATTATGAAAAATGAGGTGCCGTTTCAAACAAAAGAAAACTCTGGGATAGATAGGAAAATAGTCACTCTTGGGGGAACTTTAAAAAAATGGGCCCCCGCGGATTATGGCCCCATATTTAACAAAAGCACTTGGTGAGACAGGGCATGAGCTAATGCAGGGCCTGAGCGGCTGCTGGATAGAAAATCAATTTTGGTCAGGGTTAGATGGGCCCAAGACAGTTCTTTGGTCTCTACTACAGCATCTGAGAACTTCCAAGCAGAGGGCAGAGGACCCTAAAAGCCTTTTCTTCTCTCACTCTTTCAGCCTGGTTTGCAGACTCCTGCAAGTCTCAGAACCCCAGCTTCCATCTCTCCTTCCATTCTCTGAGGTTCCAGTCATATGTCGGCAGGTGTGCTTGGCTTTCAGACCTATTTCAGGTGACCTTTAAGCTCCAGTCTTTTCTGAATCCTTGCTTCTCATAATCTAGTTCTAAAAGGAAGTGAGGTTATGACCCCTACTGCCACAGAATGAGGCAGGCTCTGGAATTCAGTGACTCTGGGACTTATTAATTTGATGGTCAGTTTTGTGGCAGCAGAGAGTTGTTTCCAAAATGGTGACTTCACAGATGCCCTAACACACATCGAGTCTTCCCTGGGGGCTCAGACAGTAAAGCATCTGCCTGTAATGCAGAAGACCTGGGTTCTATCCCGGGGCTGGGAAGATCCCCCTGGAGAAAGGAATGGTTATCCCCTCCAGTGTTCTTGCCTGGAGAATTCCATGCACAGGGGAGCCTGGTGGGCTACAGTCCACGGGGCCGCAAAGAGTCAAACACAACTGAGTGACAACGAACACACACAAACACACACCAGTAAAATCAAAAAGTGCAAGAAAAATACCCTCACTGGGTTGATGAACAATACGAAAAAGATAGTCACACACCTGTCCTAGAGGTGTAACTGAAAAGTGGAATCACTGTGTGTTTTATTTCTGAACCATTATTGCTTATGGAAATGGAAACGGTCTAAGTAGAAACAAAGGGACAATGAGAAGGTGGGAAGGATTTGTAGGGCCTAATCTGGGGATGTGATAGTTGCTCCTGGGAAGAAAAGCTATGACCAACCTAGACAGCAGAGACATCACTTTGTTGTCAAAGGTCCATCTAGTCAAAGCTATGATTTTTCCAGTAGTCATGTATGGATATGAGAGTTGGACCATAGAGAAGGCTGAGCACCAAAGAACTGATGCTTTTGAACTGTGGTGTTGGAGAAGACTCTTGAGAGTCTCTTGAACTGCAAGGAGATCAAACCAGTCCATCCTAAAGGAAATCAGTCCTGAATATTCATTGGCAGGACTGATGCTGAAGTTGAACCTCCAAAACTTTGGCCACCTGCTATGAAGAGCCAACTCATTGGAAAAGTCTCAGATGCTGGGAAAGATTGAGAGCAGGAGGAGAAGGGGACGACAAAGGATGAGATGGTTGGATGGCACCACTGACTCATTGGACATGAACTTGAGTAAACTCTGGGAGATGGTGGAGGACAGAGGAGCCGGGGGTGTTGCAGTCCACGTGGTCACAGAGAGCTGGACTCCACTGAGCAACTGAACAATAGCAACAACAACAAATGGCGTCACTATTATAAGGTCTGTCTGCCGAGCACACGTTCACCTTTGATTTTTTGTTGCATGTGCTTCCAATAGAACACAGAATTGGATATCATTGGAGAAGGGACTAAATATTTTTAAGGAAAGTGACTTGGTACCCCAAATTTCATGGGAAAGTTTGATCCTGTGAAAATTCTAAATTGATTTATGAACCAAAGAGAGTGAGATAAGCTACAGTAATCACCACCTGGCACTTCTGTGGCAACTTTCATCTGAAGGGTTCAGAGAATCTGACAAACCTTAACTAAGGAAGCCTCACAATGCCCCAGACTTCCCTGGTGGCTCAGCAGTAAAGAATCCTCCTGAAATGCAAGAACCACAGGAGATGTGGGCTCAATTCCTGGGTCAGGAAGATCCCCTGGAAGAGGGCAAGGCAACCCACTCCAGTATTCTTGCCTGGAGAATCCCATGGATAGAAGAGCCTGGTGGGCTATCATCCATGGGGTCGCAAGGAATCGGTCACGACTGGAGTGACATAGCTTGCACGCATGGACATTGGGGAGAATATGATAAATTGGGCTTGAGAGAAACAAGCCCTTGAAAATGAACTTCTTGGAAAGGTGACGTGATCTCCTGATGCACTTGGACTTGATTCTGTGGTATGATGAAAATCACGTGTCAAGCAAAGTCTAAAGGATTGAGACAAAAATTCAGGATCATCTAATTAAGTATGAAGTAAGGTGAAAGTGAAAGTCTCTCAGTCATGTCCAACTCTTTGCGACCAAGTCCTATACAGTCCTTGGAATTCTCTAGGCCAGAATACTGGAGTGGGCAGCCTTTCCATTCTCCAGCAGATCTTCCCAACCCAGGAATCGAAGTGGGGTCTCCTGCATTGCAGGCAGATTATTTAGGACTGTTGGGGAAGCCTAGGTTTGGGAGGTCATAATCACCACCCTGGTTTCATTTGACTGCCATTATACTTAAGGGCGTGTGAGAGCTGGACCATAAAGAAGGCTGAGCACCAAAGAACTGATGCTTTCAAACTGCGGCGTTGGAGAAGACTCTCGAGAGTCTCTTGGACTCCAAGGAGATCAAACCAGTCAATCCTAAAGGAGATCAACTCTGAATATTCATTGGAGAGACTGATGCTAAAGCTGAAGCTCCAATACTTTAGACACCTGATGTGAAGAGATGATTCATTGGAAAAGACCCTGATGCTGGGAAAGAGTGAAGGCAGGAGGAGAAGGAGACGACAGAGGATGAGATGGTTGGATGGCATCACCGACTCAATGGACATGAGTTTGAGCAAACTTTGGGAGATGGTGAAGGACAGGGATGCTTGGCATGCTGCATTCCATGGGGTCAGAAAGAGTCAGACACAACTGAGCGACTGAACAACAACAATACTTAAGGGCTTCCTTAAGGGATTCATAAAGAATCCGCCTGCAACACAGGAGACCCAGGTTCGATCCCTGTGTCAGGAAGGTCCCCTGGAGAAGAAAAAGGCAACGCACTCCAGTATTCTTGCCTGGAAAATTCCATGCACAGAGGAGCCTGGTGGGATATAGTCATGGGGTCACAAAGAGTCAGACACAACTGAGGAACTATCACTCCCCCCACTCACATCACATACTTAAGAAAAAGAAAAAGAAGCCTAAATTAGGATTGACGAAAACTGTATTGTTTCCATATCTTTAGGTCCTAAAAAATCTTATTATATATTACAGTTCATTCAGGTAGGCAGAGGTCATCTTTAAAGGCTGAAGGTTTACAATGGAAGGTGTAGGTCTTAATTTTTAAACTCAGTGACTACATAAATGAAATATATACACATAAGCTTTTCTTGTTTAAGGAGAATGGTCCTGTATGTTTTTTCATAATTTGAAACTGGCTGGGCAAACGTAACAGGAAAGAAGATATACCTACATCTGCTGAGCAGAGGCATAGTTCAGATTTGATCCACACGCTGTTCCTTTAAGATGATCCTCCTTCTAAAGAGTATGTCATCACCCGGAAACACTAGAATAATTTTTGTTCCCACTGCAATTTTTCAGGTTTTGCTTCACAGAGTCAAGTTTTCATGATACTTGTTTTCCGTTCCAAGAACCTAAACTTATAATTAAAGTAGCTGTCATATGATCCATGGACGCTTGGATACCTCCCAGGGAAGACGGAAGGAGTGAGAGAGAGAGAGAAACAGACAGACCTTAGAATGCCTCCCTGTCCATGCTTCAGTTTAGAGGTCGACAAGATGACTTTATTAAAAGAGAGAAGCACTCACTTGCTGTCTTTTATATGCCCAGTTCTTTCATCTTCAACAAAACTCCATTTATGGTTATTCTCAATTTATAGATTAGGAAATTGAGGCTCACAGAGGTTTCAGAACCTGCCTCCAGCTGGAAAGTTATAATGACAATATTTCACCCACAAATTTTAACCACAACAGCGTGAATTCTTTTCTGTCTTGGTTTCATAAAATGATACATTTTCTTTTTATAAGCAGAGGCGGAAAAAAATATGCCACCTAATTAGCTTCACAAATGGTGACCCTGTTGTTTTCCATGTATTTTGGGGGTAGATCTGATCTATATTTATTCAGTCCTGAGTCTGGCAGCACTAATGACCGGATGTGACCTCATTCAGCCTCTCACCAGTATGTGACTGATAGGCACATGCCAAGGTTGGAGACTTGAAAATGAAAGGACAGATGGGAAGGCAGGAGGGGAAAAAGTCTCCTTACATCTTTCTTTAAAATGCTTTCATAAAAATATGTTCCTTTAAATTGTTTTTTCATAACGAGAACGTAAGCTTTATCCTAAGACCAATCTGCTGAGGTCGTAACATAAACTGGAAAGATGATTGACACCTTGACTGCAGCTTGGGAGTGATTCTGAAGTAGAGGACTCAGCTAAGACACACCCAGATCCTGGACCTACAGAACCTGTGGGACAATAAATGATGACGGCTCAAGTCACTAGGGCTTCCCTGGAGGCTCAGTGGGGAGGAATCCTCCTGCAATGCAGGAGACTCAGGTTCGATCCCTGGGTCAGGAAGATCCCCTGGAGAAGCAAATGGCAACCCACGTTAGTATTTGTGCCTGGGAAATCCCATCGACAGAGGAGCCTGGTGGGCTACAGTCCTTGTGGTCATAAAAGGGTTGGACATAACCTAGGGACCAAACAACGACAAAGTCATAAAGTTTAGAGGTAACCTGTCACACAGCAGTAGATAACCAATATGCATGGTAGTTGGTTTTTCCTTTCAGGTAGGACCACTTGCCTTGAAGAACTGTGCCCGTTGTTGGTCTTGCTCGAGATCTGTAGCTAAGGGCATTCTCTCTCAAGAGCTTGACCCTCTCTGCATTTGGCATCTCGTCCTGATACATTGGGAGTTAGTATTTCAAGAAAGCATTTAGAGTTGTATACAACTCTAAATGATTTATTGAATAAGCAGTTTTAAGTTGCTTTTCTACTTACTGCTTTTGGGTAACTTCCCCCCTAATATTATAAAGACAAAAGCACAAGTTTGACTTGTGCATTTCATTTTCTATAAACCTCCAGAGGCTCCTCCTGTTGTAGTCCCCTGGGATGATGATACATGAGAAACTTAATGAACTCTTGCCCAGTAAGTTAGTAAAAACATCAAACCAGCTTTATGCTGGTTCCCTGATCCAGCATCCATCTTCCACATTTCTAGTGTTATGTATTCAGCCCAGGAGGTGGTGTGTGTGGGCTCTGACACATGATTGTCTATGTTTTCACCCTAGCTCTGCCATTTAGTTCTGTGGGACCCTAGGAAAATTACCCTTCCTAAATCTTATTTCCCTAACCTCTAGATGATTTATAGTATTGAGAACTAATCTTGACAGTACTGTGAGGCTGATGAGATAAAATAATTCATGCTAAGTGTTTAACACAGTACCTACCAGATAGTAGGCCCTTAATAAATGCTGAATATATGAAACATATTTATTGAAGTGAAAGTGAAAGCCACTCAGTCGTGTCCCACTCTTTGCAACCCCATGGCCTGTACACAGTCCATGGAATTCCCCAGGCCAGAATACTGGAGTGGGTAGCCTATCCCTTCTCCAGCGGATCTTCCTGACCCAAGAATCGAACCAGGGTCTCCTGCATTGCAGGCGGTTTCTTTACTAGCTGAGCTACCACGGAGGCATATTAATTGCCTGACATTGCTAGGTTATGAGGATGCTAATGTGAGTATAATTTGGTTCCTTTTCTCAAGGAAATCACAGTCTTTGAAGTGAAATAGTAATGAATATTTATATAACATTGTTGATTACAAACATTATCATGTACCTGACTTAAATGATCCTGATAAATTCACCTATTTGGTATTATTCCTGAATTCCTGGCATCATGTTTAGTATCGGTTACTCTAAAATTAGATGACTTCTTATATCCCTAGTTTCTCCCAGAGGCCAGCCAAATGAAAACTGCCAATCTGACCTCACTTCTGGGATCTGTTTAGGTTATTCTCTAACGTGTCCATATATTTTACAAACTTGTGAGCATGAAGCTTTTGGTGGTACGTGGTGGTGGTGGTTTAGTTGCTCAGTCTCATGTTAGACTCCTCCACCGCATGGGCTGTAGCATGCCGGGCACTCTGTTCACGGCATTTCCCAGGCAAGAAGACTGGAGCGGGTTTCCATTTCCTGCCCCAGGCACTGGACCTGTGTCTCCTGCCTTGCAGGCAGATTCTCTTCCACTGAGCTACCAGGGACGGTTAGGGGGAGCATTTAAATAAAGCGGTCAGGGAGCATGAAGGAAAGTGTTACCGCTGGTACCTGTTCTGACCTCTGACTGGCCAGAGCCAGTAGTTCAGCTTCTGCAGCCCTCTGCATTTGGCTACAATTCTGGCCCCAAACCTGGATCCCGGATCCCAGATCAGTCCCTGGAGGGTCATCTGATAACAGTGTCCTTGCTCCTTACCACGTCTCCCCACATCTGAATATTAGGGAAGAGGAGTAGGATGGAAAGGCAAGCAGAAGGTTAGTGAGATGCAGGCAGAGATAAGATCCAGTTATCATGGAGAGGTGGGTAGTCAGGTGATTATCCACTGCAACTTTTATCAAGAATCGCAGGGAGAGATTGGCATGAGCGCTAAGGGAGCTGGCTTTGGCATAAATAACAAAACCACCAGGGAAATCCCTTCCCTATACACCCATTCAGTTTGCCTGGCAGATATATTTTCTAAAATAAAACCATTTGGACCACCATCCTGCCAAACCCCCAAAATATAAACAATGTTCCCCTATGTTTAGGGCACATAGCAGAACTATTCAGACCAAACAAATAAATAAACAACAAACCAAACAAAGCAAAACCCCCAATCATGCCCAGTTCTGTTGGGCAGGCATAGCTGAGAGCTTCAAGCAAGAAACAGGAGAGAGCTGGTGAAATTTCTAGGAGGTCCTGGCCAAAGAAGGGAGAGCAGACAGCCGTGGCTCACTTCACTGGTGTTAATCTCTGATGCCTTTGGTGTTGTCAAATATATTTCATTAGTGTTTTTCCCTTATTAAATATGAAAATCATGTCAAAGGTAAGTGTCAGGGGGCTGTAAAATTACCCTTCTTATCATCTGTACATTTATCAGTTGATAAATGGAAAGACACTGCTGCCAAAATAACTGAATGAATAATTTATAAATGACTGATGCATCTTGTATGTTGTTTCGGGCACAAAACAGTAGGACATCAATAATCAAAAGAAGGTGGATTAATTTAGCAGTATTTTGCTGTTGATATTTTTATCTAAAGGCTGCAGTCTAGGCTTCTGTGACCAGAGAAACTTCTTTCTGTTGTTTCAGTCCTTTAGCATTTTGAGGGTAGAAAGGCAGAAAAGGAAGGTACCCCACCTCTTACCCCAGAGCTCCCTCTCTGATAATAAGTGCTGCTAACATTGATGTAATGAGATTTGATCTATTCATGCCCTCTCCCTTCATGGATTGGCCTACAGTACTTAGACCAGGAATGCTTAAAAGACACAAAACCTTAATCTAGATTTAAAAGAGGACTGTACATCAATTTTAACCTTTCCTAGAGGGCTTCCCTGGTGGCTCAGATGGTAAAGACCTCTGCCTGCAGTGCAGATGCACGAGACCCAGGTTCAATCCTTGGGTCGGGAAGATCCCTGGAGAAGGGAATGGTTACTTACTCCAGTTTCTGGAGAAGGGAATGGTTACACACCCAAGTATTCTTGCTTGGAGAATCCCATGGACAGAGGAGCCTGGTGGACTACAGTCCATGGGGCCGAAAAGAGTCAGACACAACTGAGCGACCTTCAGAAGTCATATTATTCCCCTTAATTTACATTAAAGCAGTGTTATCTTGGAAACGTTAGTCTCTTTAGCCAAATCTTCTTAAATGTATTTACAGTTCTATGACATTGCGATCCTGGTCACCCTAAAAGGCCCTCTAAGGGTGCGGAGAAAAAGGAACTCTCTTACACTGTTGGTGGGAATGCAAACTAGTACAGCCACTGTGGAAAACAGTGTGGAGATTCCTTAAAAAACTGGAAATAGAACTGCCATACGACCCAGCGATCCCACTGCTGGGCATCCACACCGAGGAAACCAGAGTTGAAAGAGACATGTATACCCCAATGCTCATCACAGCACTGTTTACAATAGCCTGGACATGGAAGCAACCTAGATGTCCATCTGCAGACGAATGGATAAGAAAGCTGTGGTACATATATACAATGGACTATTACTCAACCATTAAAAAGAATGCATTTGAATCAGTTGTAATGAGGTGGATGAAACTGGAGCCTAGTTTCTTACTGGACTTACTGGAGTAAGTCAGAAAGAAAAACACCAATACAGTATATTAACACATATATATGGAATTTAGAAAGATGATAACGATGACCCTATATGCAAGACAGCAAAAGAGACACAGATGTAAAGAACAGACTTTTGGACTCTGTAGGAGAAGGCAAGGGTGGGATGATTTGAGAGAATAGCATTGAAACGTGTATTATCATATGTGAAACAGATCGCCAGTCCAGGTTTAATGCATGAGACAGGGCGCTCAGGGCTGGTGCACTGGGATGACCCTGAGGGATGGGATGGGGAGGTGGGTGGGAGGGGGAGGTCAGGATGGGGGACACATGTACACCCATGGCTGATTCATGTCAGTGTATGGCAACAACCACTACAATATTGTAAAGTAATTAGCCTCCAATTAAAATAAAAAAAATAAAAGGCCTTCTAAGGTACTGGTGGAGAAGAGACAGCAGAACTCGATTCTTTTGGGTTTAGTCACTGCGCCCTCCAACCCCAACCAGAGAGAATGCCTGCCGCTGAGGGCTTAATCCAGATTCTTTCTGAAAAAGGCTAAACGCAGGCAGACCAATATTCTGCAGAGAAAATTTGCTGTCTTTGGCAGTTTCAACTTGGAACTCCTTTCCGCTGAAGGTTGAGCAGACACTTAGGGTTTATACTCCCAGGGGAAAGGGTCTTGCAATTAACATCATGATTTATTCCGACATGACTCTTGAAGAGGGGCCACTTTATGATTTTTTTTTTTTTTTAAAGATTCCACCCTGTGGCTTTCCCCACCTGGTCCAGGGGTCTGTTTTATTTATTTATTATTTTTTTGTCAGCCCCTTGTCTGAACAGCCTTGTCCCGTCCCCAGGCCCCACAGCCCATTAACAAGAAACGCTTCCACGGAACAGGACTTCCATCCCAGCACGACAATGGGGCTGGGCTGGCTCTCCCGGCCGGCTCCTGCGCGGCTCCGTCCCCTCGGCGAGGGAGAGACCCCAGCCCCCCGGGGGCTCCCCAGCGGCCGCCGGGGCCGCCCGCCCCAGGGTCCGCGGACCGCGGCAGCTGATGGAGACGGAGGCTAGGCGGTGGGCGGAGGAAAGCGACGCGGTCCTCCCGGCGCGGGGCTGAGTCCCGGAACCGGGCCGGCCCCCGCAGCCCCGCAGACACCGCCGCAGAAGGCGCGGGGCCCTCTTGCTTGGGCCTGTATTACCCGGAGCGGAATGCGGAGAGGCAGAGGGTGGATGGTGAAGTACTGGACTAATTCCGTGTGGTCCAGCTGGCTGAGCCAGAGGGGCTGGCTGCCGACGGAGGCCCGGGCGCTGGAGAGCTCACTGCTGGCCGGTTTCCCTTGGCACCTGGGAAGCCGAAACAAAGGCGTGCAGAGATCAAAAGAGCGCAGAGGCATCAGCAATGAAGAAGGAGGGCAACCCGCAGAGGGGCAGCGGCTGTGCGGGTGGGCGCCGCACTCCTTCGCAAGAAAGTTGTGTTTTGCTCATTTCATTTCCGAGCGAATAGCTTTTCACTATTCATGTTCTTCACGTTCTAAATCTAAATCACATTCTAAATCTAACCAGCCTTTTGATTATCTCTGACACCAGGTTATTTACTTTTTTCCCTCTTCCTTTTTAAACTTGCGCATTTGCCAGTGAATTCTGGCAAAACAAAAAGAGACAGGTTCCCTTTTACACACACGGGAAACGCTTCTGGTCCAAGGGCTTTGTGATTAGGAAGCTAATGCGACAAGAAGATACCTTTCTCTCAGGCTGCATAGAGGCCGCCTGCCTGTGTGATGTTCCCATCCTTCCATACCTGCCAGTGGCCCACGCTAAGTTCGCCATCTCCTGCAATAAATAGTGGATCTTGCATGTTCAAATGTGCTTAAACACTTTGAGGACCATCTGCTTACCAATGCAATAAATAAAATGCTGGGATGACTGCCCTTAGCACTGGATGGACTGTAATTATCTTTTAAAAATAGACCCAGCGTTCATCCTGAGTTTTAAGTGCTAATTCTAACAGTCCTGTGGGTATACTGGGCCTCATACTCAGGATAAAAGGGGGTGACCTTGACAGCCTTTGACTGTGTGGATGACAGCAAACTGTGGAAAATTCTTCAAGAGATGGGAATACCAGACTACTTTACCTGCCTCTTGAGAAATCTCTATGCAGATCAAGAAGAAACAGAACCGGACATGGAACATCGGACTGGTTCTAAATTGGGGAAGGAGTACATTAAGGCTGTATATTGTCACCCTTCTTATTTAACTTACATGCAGAGTACAGCATGTGAAATACCAGGCTGGATGAAGCACAAGCTAGAATCATGATTGCAGGAAGAAATATCAATAACCTCATATATGCAGATGACACCACCCTTATGACAGAAAGTGAAGAGGAACTGAAGAACCTCTTGATGAAAGTGAAAGAGGAGAGTGAAAAAGTTGGCTTAAAACTCAACATTCAAAAAACTAAGATCATGGCTTCCGGTCCCATCACTTCATGGCAGATAGATGGGGAAACAATGGAAACAGTGAGAGACTTTATTTTTGGGGGCTCCAAATTCACTGCAGATGGTGACTGCAGCCATGAAATTAAAAGACACTTCCTCTTTGGAAGAAAAGCTATGACAAAGCTACACAGCATATTAAAAAGTAGAGACATTACTTTATCAACAAAGAAAGATCTGTATAGTCTAAGTTATGGTTTTTCCAGTAGTCATGTATGGATGTGAGAGTTAGACCATAAAGAAAGCTGAGTGCTGAAGAACTGATGATTTTTAACTGTGGTGTTGGAGAAGACCCTTGAGAGTCCCTTGGACTGCAAGGAGATCCAACCAGTCCATCCTAAAGGAAATCAGTCCTGAATATTCATTGGAAGGACTGATGCTGAAGTTGAAACTCCAATACTTTGGCCACCTGATGCGAAGAACTGACTCATTGAAAAAGACTCTGATGCTGGGAAAGATTGAAGGCAGGAGGAGAAGGTGACAACAGAGGATGAGATGGTTGGATGGCATCACTGACTCTATGGACATGAGTTTGAGCAAGCTCTGGGAGTTGGTGATGGACAGGGAAGCCTAGCATGCTTCCATGGGGGTGCAAAGAGTCAGACACGACTGAACTGAACTGAACTTGACAGCCAGAAACAATGCGACAGATGAGCTTGGGTCGGAAGAGTAGGTAGATGAGGGAAATGGGAGGTAGTTCTACCAAATGTGAGCTTGATTTATAGATCAATCAAGTCAAAGGTTTATTCCTAACAAGCAGGAGCAAAGTGAAAGTTTCTGACAATAAGGTATGAGGTCAGCTCCCTAAACTTCCCTCTGTTTTTGGCTCTGAACTGATTTCATTCCACTTCTCTCTGGGACCCCTCATGCTGTCTTTCCTTTGCCCTCAGCAGAAACTCTCCTTTAATCTTACTGAAGTGTGAATGACTACCTGAACTTCAAGAACCCAGTCTTTCTCTTGTCTCTGGTCTATTTGTATTGAAAGAATCAAATTGTTTTGAAGGATGAAGCTATGGGTTTTGAGGCATTAAACTTTAGGGCAGAGATATTTTGTGTGTGGTTGAAGACCCTTCACTTTCCCCTCAAACATCACATAGGTTAGGCAGACAGACACCTGTATCCTCAACATGTTGGGACCAGTTCATATGCCATCATCCCTGAAATTCAGTGATCTGCAGATATTTTAAATAATTGAGCATATGTTAATTATATTGAACATTTTGATTTCTCTATTTTGCCATGAAGAAAGAAATAGCAGGAAAAAATATTCATTTTAATTTTTTAAACCTTTGCTGTTGTTTAGTTGCTAAGTTGTATCTGACTCTTTGTGACCCTATGGACTGTAGCCAGCCAGGCTCCTGTGTCCAAGGGATTTCTCTAGGCAAGAATACTGGAGTGGGTTGCCATTTCTTTCTCTATACTGAGTGCCGGGCTATGTAATTTTTTCTATATATTGCTTTAACTCAATTGAATTATCACATAGTTAATGATTGTGTGTATACTACCATTACTAAGAGTCTTCATTTTGTGATGTTTCTAATGCTGCTCAAGTAAATTCAGGAAAATGATTCATCTGGTGGTAACCTTAAAGGGTTAATGGAGCTTGCCTGCAAGATGTATCATCCATTCTTTATATAATGCTTCTGTGTAATCCATCCCTCTATTATATGCTTCCAGTCACCAAATAATAGTTTGCTCATATTTATAATGAGCCAGTTTAGATAGAGACAGTTCTAAACTTAACCCTTACCTATGGACAAAGTTAGATGCGGTGAGATAAAATGCTTTGTTAGGAGTTTTCACAGGTTAGTGTCAAACCAGCATTTCTGACTGTCACATCAAAGCAGCAACTGGCCGCCTTGAAGAATGCTTTGAACAAGTACACATTGTATCCTCCGTGGCAATTGCAGAATCTTACCTTTTGTTCTGTGACCTCTTTTAGAATAAGAGTCCAGGGAATATTGGTTAAGGAAAGCAGCATGGAGCCCGTCTGCTCAGATAGCTCAGATACTGTTTGCTGGGAACAGGAGGAAAGGTGTGGGAGATGGACTATTCGGATAACACAAAAATTAAGAAGGTGGCACACGGGACTCCCTCTCTAAGGATCATATCTAGTCACGGGTCAGCTCCAGGAAGCAAAAATGTGGTCCAGTGGTGGCTCAAGGGCTGGACAGACTGTGGCTGTGGGGCCACTGGACAGAAGGGAGTCAGAAGCTGGAAGGCCAGTAGATCTGGGAAGTTTGTCAGTGATAATGGATACGGCACAAGGCACCTAATAGATCGGTGGAACATGAACTTAGATTAGGAACCAAAAGCAATATTTAAGGTCCATTAGAATTGACGCTAAGCAGAGAGGTGGATATGGGCTCTGGAAGCTTCACATGTGTGTGTTTGTCTGTGCTCAGTAGTGTCCAACTCTTTGCAACCCTGTGTACCATAGCCTGACTCCTCTGTCCATGGGATTTTCCAGGCAGGAATACTGGAGCAGGTTACCATTTCCTTCTCCAGGGGATCTTCCTGACCCCAGAATCTGGCACTGCAAGCCAGTCCTTTCAGGGTATCACCAACCCAATCAGAATTGGGTCTACAGAATCGGGTCTACATACTAGAATGTCTACACATTTCATGGTTATCATAGTAGCTGGTGAGACATCACTTCTTTGGTGATTTCAGGTCATTCCAGTTCATAATATTTAGTATTATGACAATTGGTAATCAGTAAAACACTGTTTAAAAGAATCTAATTTAATCTGTTATCATATAGCATGACC
Source organism: Cervus canadensis (assembly GCF_019320065.1). Classification (NCBI taxonomy): domain Eukaryota; kingdom Metazoa; phylum Chordata; class Mammalia; order Artiodactyla; family Cervidae; genus Cervus; species Cervus canadensis. Next base: position 6,195,931 of record NC_057413.1, on the reverse strand, counting down.
TTAACTGTTGAAAGAGTCGGACACAACTCAGCGACTTTCACTTACTCACAAACTGTTGAAATAAGTTAAAAAATGTACATGAAAAGTAAGTATATGTCTTAGCAACTTTCTATTCCCTAAATTAAATATCCTGCCTGGACCACATGTGTTAACGTCATTCAGTTTAAGTGGACAACACACCTTTAACTGCTGCTGCTGCTAAGTCACTTCAGTCGTGTCCGACTCTGTGCGACCCCATAGACGGCAGCCCACCAGGCTCCCCCGTCCCTCGGATTCTCCAGGCAAGAACACTGGAGTGGGTTGCCACTTCCTTTTCCAGGGCATGAAAATGAAAAGTGAAAGTGAAATCACTCAGTTGTGTTCGACTCCTAGCGACCCCATGGACTACAGCCTACCAGGCTCCTCCATCCATGGGATTTTCCAGGCAAGAGTACTGGAGTGGGTTGCCATTGCCTTCTCTGCACTTTTACTGATCACATACTATATTTTACTGAGCATTTAATATATGCTGAGAAGTTCTGAGAAAGGCAATAGAGATGTCTCTCAAAGCTTCAGTTCAGTTCAGTTCAATCGCTCAGTCGTGTCTGACTCTCTGCAACCCCATGGACTGTAGCACACCAGGTTTCCTTGTCCATTACCAACTCCCAGAGCTTGCTCAAACTCATATCCATCGAGTCAGTGATGCCATCCAAACATCTTATCCTCTGTCATCCCCTTCTCCTCCTGCCCTCAATCTTTCCCAGCATCAGGGTCTTTTCAAATGAGTCAGTTCTTCACATCAGGTGGCCAAAGTATTGGAGTTTCAACTTCAGCATCAGTCCTTCCAATGAATATTCAGGACTGATCTCCTTTAGGATGGACTGGTTGGATCTCCTTGCAGTCCAAGGGGCTCTCAGAAGTCTTCTCCAACACCACAGTTCAAAAGCATCAATTTTTCAGCACTCAGTATTCTTTATAGTCCAACTCTCACATCCATACCTGTCTACTGGAAAAACCATAGCTTTGACTAGATGGACCTTTGTTGGCAAAGTAATGTCTCTGCTTTTTAATATGCTGTCTAGTTTTGTCATAGCTTTTCTTCCAAGGAGCAAGTGTCTTTTAATTTCATGGCTGCAGTCACCATCTGCAGTGAATTTGGAGCCCCCAAAAATAAAGTCTCTCACTGTTTCCATTATTTCTCCATCTATTTGCCATGAAGTGATGGGACCAGATGCCATGATCTTAGTTTTCTGAATGTTGAGTTTTAAGCCAACTTTTTAAGCCCTCAAAGCTTATCCTTCTAACAGAGAGTAAACCCAGGTCTTGCAAACACAGTCAATGTGAAATTTTGTACACTCTTCGGAAAGCAAACTGTGGTGAAAAAACAGATTGTGGTCACTTAAATTGATCTTGGATGGAGGTTCCATTTCTGCCTATCTAAATTAGCAAGCTTTGCTGGAGTGTGTTTTGAGGTTGTGCTTTGTTAGACTTAACGCATGTTAAGTAGTAATTTTAAGTTTATTGCATCTGATGATAATAGCAATAGTAGTAATGACGATAAAAAAAGACAGTCGTCATCAGTATTTGTGGCTGTGCAAAAATGGGGTCTGGTACCAGGAAAGTGTGGTCCAGCAGCAGGTGAATTAGGCGGCCCATCTAGCCCCTCCTCACCAGTACTGCATCCAGGATGCAGCCACAGAAGTAATTTCAGAGGACACTGTGAATACAGGAATTGGGACTGCTTTGTTCCCTGGGTCCTAAGACCCAGCCTGAGCTAAACTAGGACCTCACACATTCATATACACTTGTAAACAAAAGACAGAAGAAGAATTATAAAGCTGCAAGAAAACAAGCGTGTTCAACATCCCTCAAAACCCTTTATCATACGTTCTCTGTTCCCTGGCAGTCGTTAAAATGCAAAACCTATTTTCAACAAATCTTTTGCCCACTGGATCTTATGCTGAAAACATTAGAAGTGTGAGAGTGAAATCTCTCCAAAGAAATTCTATTAATTTAAGTGGGCAACAGCTATTTCTGCTTTATTGACTACACCAAAGCCTTCGAATGTGTGGATCACAATAAACTGTGGAAAATTCTGAAGGAGATGGGAATACCAGATCACCTGACCTGCCTCTTGAGAAACCTGTATGCAGGTCAGGAAGCAACAGTTAGAACTGGACATGGAACAACAGACTGGTTCCAAATAGGAAAAGGAGTATGTCAAGGCTGTATATTGTCACCCTGCTTATTAAACTTATATGCAGAGTACATCACGAGAAACGCTGGGCTGGAGGAAGTACAAGCTGGAATCAAGATTGCCGGGGAAAATATCAATAACCTCAGAATGCAGATGACACCACCCTTATGGCAGAAAGTGAAGAGGAACTAAAAAAGCCTCTTGATGGAAAGTGAAAAGGAGAGTGAAAAAGTTGGCTTTAAAGCTCAACATTCAGAAAAACTAAGATCATGGCATCTGGTCCCATCACCTCATGGCAAATAGATGGGGACAGTGGAAACAGTGTCAGACTTTATTTTTTTGGGCTCCAAAATCACTGCAGATGGTGACTGCAGCCATGAAATTAAAAGACGCTTACTCCTTAGAAGGAAAGTTATGACCAACCTAGATAGCATATTAAAAAGCAGAGACATTACTTTGCCAACAAAGGTCCATCTAGTCAAGGCTATGGTTTTTCCAGTGGTCATGTATGGATGTGAGAGTTGGACTATAAAGAAAGCTGAGCACCAAAGAATTGATGCTTTTGAACTGTGGTGTTGGAGAAGACTCTTGAGAGTCCCTTGGACTGCAAGGAGATCCAACCAGTCCATCCTGAAGGAGATCAGTCCTAGGTATTCATTGGAAGGACTGATGCTGAAGTTGAAACTCCAATACTTTGGCCACCTCATGCGAAGAGTTGACTCACTGGAAAAGACCCTGATGCTGGGAGGGATTGGGGGCAGGAGGAGAAGAGGACGACAGAAGATGAGATGGTTGGATGGCATCACCGACTCGATGGGCATGAGTTTGAGTAAACTCTGGGAGTTGGTGATGGACAGGGAGGCCTGGCGTGCTGCGATTCATGGGGTCACAATGAGTCGGACACGACTGAGCGACTGAACTGAACTGAACTGATTAACCTGTGTCTATAAAACGCCTCTCTCACAGTATTTTTTTCAAGTATTCTTCATTATATAGCCGGGGCATAAACAGCGGTGAAAAGAAAGACCACTATAAAAATAGACCTCAGTGAAAGTCAAACTCTGTTAGGGCTTTGAACTGAGGTCAATTCCCAGTGTAGGCTCCATAGTTTCATGTTGTTTAGTGGCTTGGTGACCTCTGACTCTTTGTGACCCTATGGACTGTAACCCGCCGGGCTCCTCTGTCCTTGGGATTTCCCAGGCGAGAATACTAGAGTGGGTTGCCATTTCCTTCTCCAGGGGATCTTCTCAACCCAAGGATCGAACCTGTGTCTCTGCTTGGCAGTCTGATTCTTTACTGCTGAGCCACTTGGGAAGCCCCTTTAGTTTTGTGACCCAGGACAAATTCTTTACTACGGAACATGAGAAAATCCTTTGTCTGATTATAAAGTTTCCAGGTCATTAAAGAAAACACTAGACGATGACATAATTTTTCCCTACTTCTTACCTCATAACTAAGCCTTTGAGGATTCCTCTTTGAGTATAAGCTGAGGGTTAATTTTTAAAAGCTGGGGCCATGTCCATATCGCTCCTCATTAAATTGTTACTAAACTGGGGGCTTGTACACATTTCAGGCACCCAAGTCACAAAACCCTGTGATTCTGGTGGCCTCCCAAGAGCCAATTTGACTACAGAACAGCCACCACTAAACCAGTCGGATAAATGTCTCTCTTGGACTCCGTGCGGATGACTCCTATGCTTATCTGCTTTCTGGGGCTGTTAAGAGGATTAATTAATGCTTCTGAAGAGCTATAATCACCTTGGATGAAAGGAGCAGGAGGAAAGTAATGACACTTCAGAGTAACTTGGCACCTTTCATCTGAGGATCTCAAAGTACTTCACAAGTTTGAATTAATTAAGCCAGGGTAATTGCAAGGTATAACGACAATCACAATAATGATTGTAATTATCCTCGACATTATCCTTAAGAACCTGATTTGAAATCAATTCCTGACACTATCTCGGCCTTGGTGCTGGTCAGCCTCTTGCTCTCCTGGGTCTGTAGCAGGAATGGCAGGTGCCCGGTCTTCCCTCCTCACCAGCTGTGCCCGTGACCTCTGCCCTCACCATGGCATGAATGTGGGTTTCATGGAAGGAGAGAGGAGGGGACCAGCATTTGGATGAGTGGTGACTTTAGGACATGTTGGAATATGACATTGAAAGGAATGCTTACCATGTATTCAGTGATTGTCCATCAAAACATTTTGGATGAATACTTCCTTACTTATCATTTTTAGTGCTAATAGTTTATGCTTATATAGCATTTACTGTTGCAAGCGCTGCTCATATGTTATTTTATTTGACCCTCACACTGACTCTGTGAGGGCAGTACCATCATCATCATTCCCATTTTACAGATGAGGAAATTGAGGCACAGAGCAGTTAAGTACCTTGCTCAGGTCACAGAGTTTATCATGGCCAAGTCATGGGGCTGGTAAGTGGCAGCGGGAATTTATGACATGAGCAACATGCTGACAGAATTTGCGCTTTAAACCACTGCATTGTACTGTCCTTATAAATAGGAAATAGAATTGCAGTTTTTACACATGAACAGATCAGTGCATTCTGTTTCTGCATTTTCCACACCTGTCTCTCAGAGTAGCTAAAAGCATGGTTTTGGAACTGGATTATCTGGATTCAAACTCCTCTTCTGCTACTTATGAGCTGTGAAATCTTATAAAAGTGCTTAGCTTTTTAATGCCTCAATTGACTCATCTGTAAGATGGGGATAATACAGTTGTTTCCTCATAGAATTGTGTGATTATTATATGACCTGCTCATATAAAGGGCTCATGTATGAGTTCTGCTCATATAAAGGGCTTAGAGTCGTGACTAGCACATAGAAAATGCTCAATAAATAATAGCAATCATTATTGAGTAATAAATATTAGTGGTGGTGGTGGTTTAGTCGCTTTGTTATGTCCAACTCCTGTGATCCCAGAGACTGTGGCCCACCAGGCTCCTCTGTTCATGGGATTTTCCAGGCAAGAATACTGGAGTGGGTTGCCATTTCCTTCCCCTGGGGGGGCGGGGGCAGTGGAGTCTTCCCGACCCAGGGATTGAAGCCATATCTCCTGCATTGCAGGTGGATTCTTTACTGCTGAGCCACGAAGAATTCCCAATAAATATTATTACCTATTCTTTAATAGACAAGATAATTTGAAAAGTCAGTAGCTAAGAGACCTTATCATAATTTTTTCATTAAGATAAAAATGAAGAATTTTTTAAGGTCTTCAGATTCATTTTTGTGGAGTCTTTGAACATTGAACATTTTCCTCAAGACATCAAGTTTCCATTCTGTGAGAAAGATGATTTAGAAAAGTGATTGCTCTTAGTAGGTTTAGCTACCCTCCTAGGGAAGAGAGGCTTCTCCAAGCTTATTTTCTGTCTCACCAATGGGAAATGTGGGTTTGTGAGCAGGAAATCCACATTACCATCTTCTCGTCTGCTCCTGCTCCATAGGAAGCGCAATACTACCCTGGAGTGGTTCTTCTATGAGAACATGATTTTTTTCTTTTCCCCTGATGCTGCCTTGGAAATCTCCCATCTAAGCTACCACATCATCTTAGGCTGTTCTGTGCTGACTCTCAGTCATGTCTGACTCTGTGCGACCCCATGGACTGCAGCCCGCCAGGCTCCTCCGTCCATGGGATTCTCTAGTCAAGAATACTGGAATGGGTTGCCATGCCTTCCTCCAGGGGATCTTCCCAACCCAGGGATCAAACCCAGGTCTCCCGCATGACAGGCAGATTCTTTACCAGCTGAGCCACCAGGAAAGCCCAAGAATTCTGCTGGGTAACCTATCACTTCTCCTCTGGTTTCCCTGGTGGCTCAGACGTTATCTTATAGCACTGGCTAGTACTGGTGCTCTGGAGAAGCAAAATTTCCACTGTTCTTTTTTTTTTTTTTAAGTTTAGAATTTTATTTTTTAAATGTCTATTTATTTAATTTGAAAAATTTAAATTTTTATACAACTTTAAAGGTTACTTGCCTTTTACAGTTACTCTAAAATATTGGCTATATTCCCCACGTTGTACAGCATATCCTTTAGCCTATCTTATACCCAATAGTTTGTACCTCTTGTTCCCCTACCCTGTGCTGCCCTATCCCCCCCATTGATAACCATTAGTTTTCTCTCTATATCTGTGCATCTTCTTCTTTTTTGTTTTATTCATTAGGTTGTTGTAGTTTTTAGGTTCCACAAAAAGTGATATCATATAGTATTTCGCTTAGCATCATGTCCTCCAGGTCCATATATGTTACCGCAAATGGCAAAATGTCATTCCTTTTTATGGTTGAATAGTAGTCCATTATATGCACATACCACATCTTCTTTACCCATAGAATTTTATTTTTTAAAAAATTAAAAGCATTTTAATGTAATAAAAAAAATAAAGTTCCTCATTCAGCCATCCTTGTGGAGCCTTGTCTGGGTGTCTCATGAAGGTCATTTGTGTTAATGGGGTAGAAAGAAGGAGGAGCCCAAGTTTGCAGGTGTAAGTAATAGAAAATGAAAGACCTTTTGTCTCCAGCGGTGGGTAGATGAAAGGCTAGGCTGGGCAAGAGCAGAGTGGCAAGAGTCCAGATAATACAGATAGAGACTTAATTATTAATACTGAAATGAACCTTGGGCCTGTCCATGATGAGCTCATGTCCAAGGTTTCCACACTGTGTTTGTACGCGAGTAAGGTTAGATTAATTTGACATTGGCTAGAGTTGATTTTTAGCCCGCTTCACTTTGTGAGAAGACTGTTTCTGTAGTCAGGGAAGATTGGCGGTTGCCAGGAGGTGAGGTCAGCCAGGATGCTGAGGTTGACCTGGGGAGGAGGAGTCTCCTCCGAGCCCTTCGGAAGCTGCCTGGCAGCTGACGCTGAGCCCTCTTAGAGGTACCGAGCACTGTGATCTCTTGCACTTTCTTTTCCGTTTCTCCTTTTCACTCCTCATCCCTGCCAACAGAGTGCTGAGGTCAAAGGGGATTTGGATGCGAGAGGAGAGAATGGAGAAGGTTCCTGTAGGGCCAACCAGAAACTGAAGTGGGGAGATGGAGGAGAGCAGGGGTGAAAGGTCAGTTTGTCCTTTCCTTCCCTGTGAGCTTGTGACTTGGGGTGTCCCACATGCTTGGGATGTCCCCTCTGCTTGTTTCTCAAAGCAGAGTCCTTTCTCAGCCCCCTCACCGTATGCTTGGAGGTCAAGCCTACACAGCATGAGGTAGATGCTAAGAAAGCATCTGGACACACACACACAAAATTATATTTATGTGTATATATATGCTTTTAAACAACAATGCAATTGAAAGGTAAAGATGTGAGAAAGCCCTTTCGTCCCTTATCAAACAGAAATATTTGCCTAGGGAGACAAGTTTTAGTTTCTTCCCGAAGATTTCAGCAAAAGAATAACAGAACAGTGGTATAAAAACTCTTCGTGAAACTTATGAAAAAATCTTGCTGTAGCATATTTGGCAAGGAAGTTGTAGGTCACGCAAAACATATTGATTTCAACTCCTTTCTAAATTTCTGGAAGAATGATGGAACTAAAAAGCTAGATTTACTCAAGAAATAAAGTGAACCTGAATTTCTAGCTTAAAATGGAAAAAAGAACAGAAATGTCAGCAATAGTGAAATGAGAAAAATAGTTCTTGAGTCTTAGTCACTAAAAAGAAAGGAACACGTTGCTTTACCCTCACTGTTTTGTTTGGAAGCTGCAAAAATCAGAGTTTTGAATAAACTTCCTTAAGACGCGTTACCCCAAAAGATGTCAATACAAAGAAGGGCATTTGTTTTTTTGAGAGAAAGGCATAAAAAGTAAAGAAAAGATTGATATGGGAAAATGTCTTCTAATGGTATATTTAAAAAGCCTGAGATGAGATCACCTTTCATCACAGGATTCTGAGGAAATTAGTCTTCCAGAGACAGGTGAGCACCGTGAGGTTACCCTTGCCACCCACCTTCACGTGAAGAACGGGCAACCGCTTCCCTAACACATCCGATACTGACGTCCCGCTCTGCACTGGGAAGCAGGCCTTTCATTTAAATTTCACCGTCTGTCGTGATCAACAGGTGCACTGGAGTGGTTTCTGTTGTGAAAAGTGTATTATTTATATGATCCTCAAGTAGACCAAGTGAAATTAAAGTGTTAGTCGCTCAGTCGTGTCCAACTCTTTGTGACCCCATGGACTGTAATCCACCAGGCTCCTCTGTCCATCGAATTCCCCAGGCAAGAATAGCGGAGTGGGTAGACATTCCCTTCTCCAGGGGGCTCTTGCCCCGGGTCTTCCGCATTGCAGGCAGGTTTTTTTTACCATCTGAGCCACCAGGGAATCCCAAAAGAGACCAAATGAATACAAAATAAATATGAAACAGAGAAATCCCAGGCTATCCCACCTTTCTTAGATGAGAAAATGTGAACACACTTTAGTATTATTTTGTAGTCATGACCTTCGGTCTTATCTTGTATAAAGACAGGACATAAAAAAAGCATTCTCCCTCTTTTGTTCTGAAAAGTACCCAAGATTTGTTGATGACCTCTGCAAAAACGGAGAATGACCCATGTCCGGAGGCCTCAGGTAAGTCAAGTGACGTCTTCTGAGGGAGACCCAGGAAAAGAAAATCTTTGTCTTTTTTCCCTGTCCTTTTCTGGATGTCTCACTGGTGGTTGTCTAGCAAGGAGTGTCTTACATTGGTGTCAGTTTTATCAGCCATCGTTTTGACGCTATGGAGGAGCTGGTCACAGAGATTGTTAGTGGTACAGAAAGCAGTTTGTTTAACCGCTTTGTGTTGACCCTGTTATTGTAGTTGTTCAGTCATTCAATCGTGTCCGACTCTTTGCAACCCCATGGACGGCAGCATGCCAGGCTCCCCTGTCCTTCCTTATCTCCCGGAGTTTGCTCAAACTCATGTCCGTTGAGTCAGTGATGCCATCCAACCATCTCATCCTCTGTCACCCCCTTCTCCTCCTGCCCTCAATCTTTCTCAGCATCAGGGTCTTGTCACATCAGGTGGCCAAAATGTTGGAGCTTCAGCTTCATCATCAGTCCTTCCAATGAATATTCAGGGTTGATTCCCTTTAGGATTGACTGGTTTGATCTGGAGTTTTTTCCATTTTGGCTGGAAAGATGGTTTGGTCTTAGGATTGGCTGGTTGACCCTAGGCCAAGTGTATGTTGCTGGAGTCTCTGCTGTGTGCAGTGTTTGCTCTGGTTCACTCTGATGCAGCAAGTCTGTCCCGATTTAACCCTGGGAGCTACCTGGTTCTCTGAAGTTTTCTTGCCTTCAGCTCCTGTCTGTGAATAGTGAGGTTTCTTGACAAGCTATGTCAAAAAGAAGTTGTGAAAAAGAATACTTAAGGAGCACTTTGGGCAATTTGGAAGAGAGATGCCACGTACAGTCCAGGGAGCCTTAGTGTGGAACTGGTCTCTGAGCACCAGCCTTCACATAGAATTTTAACTCCCTATGTAGGGCTTCCCTGGTGACTCAGATGGCAAAGAATCTGCCTGCAATGCGGGAGACCCAGGTTTGCTCCCTGGGTTGGAAAGATCCCCTGGAGAAGGAAATGGCAACCTATTCCAGTATTCTTGCCTGGAGAAATCCGTGGACAAGAATTCCCTGGAAGGCTACAGTCCATGAGGTCGCAGAGTCGAACACCACTGAGCGATTAACACTTTCATGTAGGATGGGGAGCAAGGTAGATTGGTGAAAAAAAATTTTTGGGCTGCATATTCCAGATTGCACGTGTGAGTTATTGTGCAAAAGGGTGTGTCCCCAGGTACAGCCTCCATGCCTTGGTCATGGACAGCCTCATAGGGGAAGTGAGCTCTAGGAAGGCTTCTGAAAATAAGAAGAAGAGAAAGGTACAGTGAATACAGGGCAGGAGAGAAGCTTCGGGAATGCAAGCAATGACTTTAAAAGCGAGGAGAGGGACTTCCCTGGCAGTCCAGAGGTTAAGACTTCGCCTTCCAGGGCAGGGGGCTAAGACCCCACGTGCCTCGTGGCCAAAAAAAAGGAAACATAAAGCAGAAGCACAGTTGTGACAAATTCAATGGCGACTGTAAAAATGGTCCACACCAAAGAAAAAAATCTTACGGTCTTCCCTGGCGGTCCAGTGGTTAAGAATCCGCCTTGCACTTCAGAGGACTCTGGTTCGATCTCTCGTCAGGGGACTAAGGTCCACATGCTGCTGAGCAACTAGGCCCTCACGTGCAACCCCTGAGTCCACACGCCACAGCTAGAGGATTTGAGACCCGCGGCGAAGATCCTGAGTGCTGCACCTAAGACTTGACACAGCCAAAAAAAAAAAAAACCTTTAAAAAAAGTCTTCCTTTAAAAAAAAAGGCAGGGGGTGGGGGAGGAGAAACATCATGCAAGGAAGGAATGAGAGTGAACTGCATTCACTTAGGAAGATGCATTTAAAAATCTTTCCAGGAACCCGATGTGGAGAGAGGCTTCAGCTAACTTCATAGCTGTGAAAATTAATGTGATTCCTTTGAGTGACTCTGAAAAGGAAAACCTCAATCAAAAAAAAAAAAAAATACAGTCAAGTGTTGGGACAAGTTTGCAATATATTCCAGATAGCTTTTTTTTTTTTCCTTTTAACTTGGAGGATGATAATCAGTTGCTACTTATGGGATATGAGTCATCATAAAATAAAAAGGCAACCCTGACCTATATACTTCTGAACATACTTAACCCTTAGTACGTCTTTGATTAATCAAACAAATGCGTAAGAAACCTAACACAGAGGTTGCTTGTGGACTTGTTCAGTGACAATGATGATTAAAACATATTAAATATAACAGAAACATACAAAGTGGAATTGGCATTTCACTTTGCCTCATAAATAAATAATGGTAAGTTTATTATTTATCCTGATAAATAGTGATTAAAAAAAGAGAGAGAGAGACAAAGACGGATTAAGAGTATGATGAAAAGCCAAACTTTATCATGGGTGTGGATACTCTGGGGGTGGAAAGCACACCATCTTCTCTGATGTTAGGCCAGTTTGGTCAATTTCCAGTCCCAAGGGTTGGGGGCGGGGGTTCGGTCTGTCCTGAGCAGGGGCTAGTCTGACCATGCACTGTCTCTAGGCCAAAGAAGTTAGAAAAAGATGGAGCATTTCCAAAACAAAGATGAAATTTTTCTCTGGAGTCTGAAGAGCTGTGTTTGAAGCCCATTACCACCAATGGTAACTGGTATTTTTAAAAATTCCCGGTGTCATATTACAAACCTGCAGAGAGTAGATAGTGTTTCTCCAGAGTTCTTGTTAGAAACCATACCAAAAATATATTGGAAAGGGTTTTGAAACATACGTGCTTATTTCAACATTGCTTGGTTCAAAACCACAGGTGAAGTTCCAATCAACCACTTACCTCTTGACACTTCAAGAAAAACCTATTTTTTTTCTTTTAAAGAAACAATACAAATTGTTGTTTGACTCAGTGATTGGAGGTACTGGCCAATATTACCAAAGCTTTGAGTTCTTTACGATGAAAAAACCAGATGTTATATATTTAAGGTCTGAAAACTAGCTAGAATTAGGAGTCCTTTCAGAGAGAAATCTTTAAACAAAAGGTATCATTCCAGCTATTTTGTCAGACTTCTGTAATTTGGGCAGAATATTGGGTTCAACCCTGGAAAGGCTCTTTCAGTTTCGTCTGAAGTTCTCCCAGTTCCCAGCCATGGTGAAACTGGGCATAACCATCCGATTATGACACACGCTTCCCTGTTCCATTAAAGCCAAAAAGAGTTTACCAGGAAAAAGCAGCTTTTCACAGAGGGTGTAGCTCATGTTGTGGGGAAACCAGTCTGGTAGGTTCCACCTCAGCTCAATCTTTCGAGGGCCATGTCTGCTGTCAGCCGTACCAAGGGCTATTACGGCAACCAGCGTCCTAACGCCAGTTCCTCCTTTGGGAACACACACACATTTAGAGTCACTGGAAAATTATAAATCAACCTAACTTCCTCGATGGCCTGATGTCTTCAAAGAGGTAGAGGAGTATCAATCCGATAAAAGCCAGTATGAGTTGCCTACGCTTTAACATTTTGCGGTCTTGCTTAAATAACTGGCAGGTCAGCCTTTTTCCCCATTTCTTTTTTTGCGAGCTGCTCAGTCACGTCCGACTTTTTTGTGACCTCATGGACTGTAGCCCATTGAGCTCTTCTGTGCACTGGATTTCCCAGGCAAGCATATTGGAGTGGGTTGTCATTCCTTCTCCAGGAGATCTTGCCCACTTAGGGATCGAACCCACATCTCCTGCATTGACCAGTGGACTCTTTTCCACTGAGCCCCCCGAGAAGCCCTGCCTTTTTCTGTGCGGCAAAATGAGCTTCGACAGACCGGCCAACTACAACTGTTTCCTCTCTCATTTTTTGTTTTTATTTTATCTTATTTTACTTTATTTCTCACGGTCTGGTCTTGGGCTCTCTCCAGGGTACTGGTGGGGTGCAGTGGGAGGGGAAAAGCTACATCTGGTCTACCTGCAAGGAGGGCAGCCAGGGTCGAGGCTGGGGGTAAGGGCAGCAGGCTTTGCTCCCCAACTCCCTGCTCTGTGCCTGAATGCCGTGAACACAATTTTCAGCACACTTTGTCATCAGAGGAACTTTCTGGAAGCCAGCCAGCTTGCAAGGCCCAAGGTCAAGCAGCCACCATGACTGTCAGTATCCAGGAGAACCTTGGGGAATCCGAGGAGGTGAGGCAGGTGGAGCGGCAGTTAGTGAGCTCCGCAGAGCTGTCTGCACGGCGCTGTGCCTTCGTGGATGGCAGGGGCAGCCCTGACCGCTGGGAAGGTCTTATCTACTGATCAACGCGGTGTGCCCGAGGGCCGGGGGAGAGCCCGCTTTGGCAGAAGTTTCCAGTTGTAGCCCGCAACTAAACAGCAGAAGGAAAAGGGGGAAAAAAAAAAATCTAACAGCAGACCAGGGGGATCAGGTCCTCAGAGAATACGCTCTAGTTGGAGGCCTGGTCTGCTCCATAGCTGCCTGCTGGCAGGAAGTACCTCTTATTCCCAGATGCATTTATTCCAAACTACCGTTGGGGTCCAAAGTGCAGGAACAAAATGGCTTGGGTGGAAAGCAATTAACAAACAAGTTATTTGAAATTAGCAGACACTTGGGACTTAACTGGAGGTCCAGTGGTTAAGATTCCAAACTTCCAATGCAAGGGGAGTGTGTTTGATCCCTGGTCAGGAAACTAAGATCCTGCATGCTACATCCTGAGGTGTGGTCAGGAAATAAAACAAACAAACAAAAATTAACAGCGAGTGTAAATATCTGGTCCACATCATGGTGGAGTTAGCAACACTGTATATCTGGTGAAGGGATAAGTGGGTTCCTTTCTCTCTAATGATTTACTTTGATTCTGAGATTTTAAATATTACATCCAGACATATATATCAGTGAGTCAATAAAACTAAAAGCTTACATAAACCTCTCTCTGAGTCATCTTCATTTGTATATAAAATGTTAGAATTTCTATAAACTCATTTTATAGTTAAATTCGTTTAACTTGTTTTCAGGTCCCCCCGTGGCCACACTAGGCTTCCCTGGTGGCTCAGTGATAAAGAACCCACCTGCCAATGCAGGAGATGCCGGTTCAGTCCCTGGCACAGAAAGATCCCCGGGAGAAGGAAATGGCAACCCACTCCAGTATTCTTGCCTGGGGAATCCCATGGACAGAGGCGCCTGGTGAGATACAGTTCATGGGGTCTGAGACATGACATAGAAGCTCAACAGCAATACATCTCTATAGTACTTGGCTTATAGATTTTGGAATACAACCTTTCCCCTTGTGTTATAGACATAGCTTTTCTCTCCTATGTTGGAAGTAAGCACTCTGTTCTCTATTGCCTTGCATATAGTGGTGGTTTAATAGTGTTTAATGAAAAAAAAAATTGCTTCACAGATTTCAAAATCGGTGGTTGCAGGAGAAAACCCCAGAATTTCATATGAAATTTCTATAAGTTAGTAATATGGTACCCATGGCGTCATAGAAGAATTCTCCACAGGATACTAAGTTCCTCAGTAACATTTAACATTGTTTGATTTAAATGCAGCTATTCAGGAGCACTTAATAATATCAAGTGGGAGAATGCCCACTGGGTTATTGTGGGTGGGAATGACACCTGGGAAGCAGCTGTGTTTTAGTGTCATTTATAGCAGCAGTAAATGCATATTGATTAGAATATATTCACACAGGCAACCTGCTCTTCAATCTATAATTCAGATAGACTGAGTATAGGTGCTCGTTCTCTCTTTTGTGTGGAGCCCAGAGCACTGTTGACACTCATTAAAAGTTAAGGAGAGTAACGCCTGGCTAGTATGGGGTGCAAATTTTCCATTTTACAGGCCATTGAGCAGAAATGACCAGGCATGAAATGTTGGGTAAAACGCACAGAGATGTTACAATGTCTTACCCTGATGAATATAGGGGAATGGTTGGTTGAGTTTTCTTATTGAAGCCTTACTGCTCAGTACTGACCACTTGTCATAAAGAATTGGGAGAAAAGACTTACAATGTCATATGTTGAGATAAACAAGCCCCTCTAAAAACTTAAAATCAGGGGTACAAACTACTTGGCTGTAATGAAAAATTGAGATGCAGAAAATAAGATGTAGTAAGAAACTAAAATTGGTTATAATCAAGTTGTTCACTTGGAGCATAATGAATTAACTACAAATCAATTTCACTATTAACCAATTTGGAATTTTATTTTACTGTCTAGATTCTTACTGGGGGAATGTTAAGATTCTTCGGGAAATGCATTGACGCTCCCAGTCCAGAAAATGGCAAACTAGTGGACAACTTTCTAAAGTAAAGGCTGGAGGAAGTTTTTACTGATTTACTTTGCTTTCTGTGCCTTCCTCTGTAGGTAAACAACATTCTCCTGCAATGAGACTCTCAGGTTTAAGCATCTATGATCCTATTTCACTTTCTACAGAGAAGTCACTTGTGTCCGACCAACAGACCACCAAGATCAACAGTGAAATAGAGGGACAGTCCAGAAATTAGCACAAAGTATAGGCATTAGGAGACCTAACTTCTGCCCTTGTTTCTGCCTATGCTTCATTTTCCACTTTAAAACGTGAAGCAGATTTTGCCTGGGTGCAGAGAAAAAAATATATAGTTTCCTATTTTTAAAACAACTTTGCATTTTTGAAAAAATGCAACCTAATAATAAACACACACACACACACACATACATTATGCAAAAAAGATACCTAGGCATCGGTCCTATGGGGCACCTTTTATTGCAGCTGTTTGCTTCAAAAGCACACCAAATTTTATTTAATTGTCCTATGTTTGCCAGAATACAATACTTTTAAAACTTTAAACTTAGTAAAAAAAGAATGTCCCCAAATCAGGCTTTGATTTTTATAAGTCACAACAAAAACTTTCCAGTCAGTAATAAATGATTGTTTTCCTTGTTTCAGATAAACAGAGAACAAGTACGCTGATTGAAATACAGACAAATAAAACCCACCATTAGTATGAAAATCTTTAATCAGATTTCATTTCAGTGTTTCCATTTGTGTGGCAATGTTATTAAAAAGCATCTTAATGACTTAAACGTACAAGCTGGAATGGTTGTAATATTATGGCTTTTGAAAGGGAATTACATCCTTACGGGTAATTTTCCACACCCCCCCCCCACCCCCACACTCAAGACACCAGCTGACTTCAGAGCAGCTCTGTTCGATCTCTCCCAACAAAGTGAAAAGAGAGCAGAACCCAGAGCAATGAAAGAAATGAGTCAACAGTGAGTCATGATGTGCCCAATATTATTCCTGGGGACACCGAGACCAAATATGTCAATTTCTCAAAGACAAACCGCAAGCGCGGGCCAGTCTTGGAGTTGAATCTCAGCCTACAGAGGCTGGGCCCTTTCCACTGCACCTGCTGGTCCTGATGCAATGATGTTGGCATCGGGAGAGAGAGGGGATGACTAGGGGAAAATTCAGCACTCGCTGTACTCTCAGAGTAATCCATCCCCAGGCAGACTCTCCCAGCAGGCCTCCAAGTTCCGCCAGCCTGTTTCGCAGACGATGTGCTGTTCCTTCCCACCACTCATCGGCTCCACGGCTACACCCTCACCCATCCCCTTCCAGGTGCACTCTGACTTCGGGAAAGTAAACAGATGACTTCATGCTGACCCATTTGGAAATTCCTGCACCCAACTCCAGTATTCTTGCCTGGAGAATCCCATGGACAGAGGAGTCTGGTGGGCTACAGTCCATGGGGTCACAAAGAGTCTGACACGACTTTATGACTAAACCAAGGGTCCAAAGACTGCAAATTACTAGTATGTGCTTGAAATGTCAGCAATGAAATTAATTTGACTGATATTAAAAATGTTGGTGCTAATTGTAGCCTCAGTAAGCACCGTACATTTTATTAGCACAAACCACACTATTGTACAATTATTATTTATATGTAATGTAATCATCCTATCAATTTGCTAGAATTTCTTCTCTTCTGCAGTTTTTTTTTTTTCTATTACCTATGAATATCAATACTGTGGCTGAATAGTAAGCAAACTAACACTTTTGAGAATGATAAATAACTCATGAGGAGAGTATGTATCTTCAGTTTTAAACGGCGGGCTTTATGCTCTAGATGTAAAAACATGCTAGAAGTAGCAACTTTCAACTTTTAAAGTTATAGGGTTTTGAAACTGATTTTGGAGAACGGTTGCTTTTAGACCTTGACGAGAGGAACCAACATACAAAGTATTGATGGAAAGTGGTCTGAGCCGTATTGTATAGTGCGCAACATTCTAGGCTCTCTTCCCACTACCTGGCAGGATTAGATGGAGTGAGTTGCAGAACTTCGTCCTCTAAACAAGTCTCTTAACAGTTCTGCCAGGGGAGTAAGGCAGGCTGAGAGGACGTACGCTGCCAGGAAGACTGTAGAAGGGACGTGAGTTCTAACTAGTACAAGGGAGCTGGGTTACAGATTCCTTTCCTGGGCTTCTTTTCAATAAGACACAGTGTTCAAGGGTAGAAACGTCTAATAAAAGGAATTTTGGGTTTTGTTGAGATCCTGAAGGCCGTTTTATGAACTTCAAATAAAAAGAAATACTGTGTCGTTGAGAAGTAGAAAATATGGTGTTCCAGGATTTAGCCTGAGGACACCCGTTACCAGAAAGTGCCCAGGTGTTTGACTTCAGGACAAATATCTAGACATGACAGAGTCCAGCGACACTACTGGGCAGTGCTGAAGATTTTGCAGCTCTTACAATGCGGTGTGTGCGTGCTCCGTCGTGTCCGATTCTCTGTGACTCCAGGGACTGAAGCCCGCCAGGCTCCTCGGTCCGTGAGATGTTCCAGGCAGGAATACTGGAGTGGGTTGCTATTTCCTACTCCAGGGGATCTTGCAGACCCAGGGATCAAACCTCTCTAGTGTCTCCTGCAGTGACGGGTGGATTCTTTACTAACTGCACCACCTGGGAAGCACCTCTTACAACGCAGTAGTTTCTCTTATTCAGGTATGTATTGATTTGAAGGGAAATGTAGAATTTTTTTAGGGAGGGGGCTGTAATGCTCACCAGTGGAGCAGTGGTTACTCTTTATGAACTCAGTTACTATGGGGGTAAAACTGGAAGGAGCCTTAAAGGTTGCTATTCTCTATTTTGACCTTTCTGAAAGTAGGTGATAATGGTTTACTCACCATTAACTCACCGTGTAGAAATAGAGCTCTCACAGTAAATAATTATTATTTCTGTGACAACAAACAGATAAAAAGTCAGAATACAGGGAACTGTTTATACTATTTCCTACTTGCAAAGCTCTTTCTCTTTCTACCTTCCCATCCACATATGGTCGGACACAAAGTCAATTTTTACTTCTCCATGCTGAAGGAATTGTCCATCCAGTTTTCAGTAACTGTCTCTATTCTCTTGTCTCCAACAAGTCAGGGAGCATCTTTTTTTTCTCAGATTTTTTTTGTGTGTGATGTTGACCATTTTTATTGAATTTGCTACAATATTGCTTCTGTTGTTTATGTTCTGGTCTTTTGACTTAGAGGCCTGTGGAATGTTAGCTCCCCGACAAGGGATTGAACCTCACACCCCCTGCATTGGAAGGCGAAGTCCCTACTGGACCACCAGTGAAGTCCCCGTGAACATCTTAGCTCCAACAGGAGGACTTAGAGATGAGAGCCGAGACTGGACACAGAGGTTGCTTGCCGATTTCCATTTGAACACTGCTTCTCGGAGGGGTCTGCTATAGATAAACACAGGACCGCTCTGTTGGTGGGGTGGAAAAGAGAAACATTTATTTGAAAAATGGATATCTGTTATTTACGTGTACCTCAAAGAGTGGACTCATTGGAAGAGACCCTGACGTGCTGGGAAAGACTGAGGGCAAGAGGAGAAGGGGTTGGTAGAGGATGAGGTGGTTACATAGCATCAGTGACTCGATGGATGTGAGTTTGAGCATATTCTAGGAGACAGTGAAGGAGAGGGAAGACTGGCATGCTGCTGTCCCTGGGGTGGCCAAGAGTCAGACATGACTAAATGACTGAACAACAACAGCAAAGTTAAGAGAATTTATTACTTATGTCTATCAGATTTACATTTACATGTATGTGACATATACACACATATATGTATGTTAATTCAAGGCAGAATTTTATTAAGGATTAATTCATTCTTTTTTAAATGCAATATAGTGTCCATTGCCTTAATGACCTAAATTATACATCACTCGTAACCAAATCTGAATATCAATTCATCCCAGCTTCACTGAGCTGGGTGCAAAAATTTGCATTTTTCAATTCAGTTTCTTTCTGGTGGGCCAAAGATCTCTAGTTGAGAAAAAGGCAGAAAAAAAAAAAGATAAGATCCTCCTTATCAGATTGAACAAACTCTCTCAGAGTCAAGCTGGAAAATGCCTCCCGGTGCTGTCAGAATCAAATGGAAACAAGTATTACATAAAGGCTAAAAAATCTTCTGAAAATTACCGCAGCATACCCACTGCATTCTTAGATATAGATTGCAGAAACCGTCAGAATCCACAGGTATGGAATAAAAGCTAAAATAGCTCATCAAACGAAATCAAATGAAATATTTAAGTATGTACGTAAAAATTCAACCTACTGTTTTTTATCTGCATTCAACTCTAGATGTGACATCTAATCCATGAATTTCATGTTTAGAGGCTGGAAATAAAGAGAGACTTTAAGCTCTTTAAGTTTTAAAGTTTGAATTGTGGTTTCTTTTTGAAAATCTTAAAAATTCATCAATTCTTCAAGAGATACAAAGGTATATTATTATGCTGGTTAATTTGTATTTTGCAGTAGCTCTGTTCTTTATGAGTGTATTTATTAAAGTGCTTCTATATGTTAATAAGGAAATTCTTTCTAGTCTAACTATTCCTCTGAAAGATACATTTTAAAAAAAGGACATTTGCTCTCTCTCTCTTATTTTCATCCTATTAGTTTGGTGAGTAATTCCTTTCCTAAGTAAAGAAAGACAGAGACTGGCATAGGACTTGATAAACTTCTTTGAAAAATAAATTGGGAAACTTCAAAACAGATGTATGCGGCATTCTAACCCATTTTTCTGTTTGCTTTTTCTTTTTTAAAATTCATTTATTTAAAAAAAAATTTATGCATTAAAAAAATCGAAGTATAGTTAATTTTTCATGTTGTGTAACCCATGTTTTTAAATTAAGACTACCTGGAAGCGGAAAGAGCTTGAAGTACACACACTCCCTTCTAATGAACCGGGTATTTTCACTCCTGCATGTTTCATCTCCTCCCCACCCAAGAAAGCACATCGTTGGCTCACTCCATCAGACCTCTCCTTATTAGGAGCCTCTCTTCCTTTCTGACATTACCTAACTCCATTGTGTGCCCGAGTGAAACGCCTCTGTTCTGTGGAACCAGGAGTGGAGTGGGTGAGAGGGAAGGAGGGGCCCTGGTTTCTTCGTGAGCTGTCTTTCTGAGTTAGTTGGCAACTTGCAGCTCAGTTACCACATTTATCACCGTGGCCTGTCTCGTTCTGAGTTATTTATGCGTCTGTTCCTTCACCTGGCAGGGTTGTGTTGAGTTGAACTGAAGTCAGTAGTCCTGGCTGGATCTATCTCTGGATCGACGGCTTTCCTTGTCCAGAGTCACTCCCTGAAAGTTGATGAAAACTCATCCCATCCTCAAAACAGACGAGGGAATTCTTGGGCCAATGGGCTTGGGAGCTAAGAGTGAGAGAAGCAACCTCCCTGGAAGAAAAATTTCTGCTCTAGATCAGAACACGCTGGTTTGAGGATCAGCCATAGCCATAGCCCTTTTTGCCTAGATTTCTTCCTGCAAGAAATCTACCCCTGTAGGCATCCTGACCTTACGTGGATTTCTCAAACCTAATTTAGATCAGGGTGTGAGTAGCGAAGAGAGTTCAAAAGAAGAGGCCCCTGAGGCTTTCGGAAACTTTCTATTTTTAGGATGTCAACTTTGATGTTTCCTGGAGTCTTGAGCCAAGCCAGCCTTGGAACAGGGAGCCAGTGTGGAATGGGGTGAGGGGCAGGCTGAAATGCCAGGTCTCGGGCCGACCAGTTGTGTAACCTTGTGGTCTCACTTCTCAGTGCCTCAGTTTCCTTATCTGACATGTGAATATAATAATAGTATCCGTCTGGTGTGGGCTTCGTAGGTGGTGCAGTGGTAAAGAATCTGCCTGCCAATGCAGGAGTCTCAGGTTTGATCCCTAAGTGGGGAAGATCCCCTGGAGAAGGAAACCTGCTCCAGTTTTCTGCCTGGGAAATTCCATGGACAGAGGAGCCTGGTGGGTCTCAAAGAGTCTGACACTGCTGAGCCGCTGAGCTGCTGAGCGCGAGCTTCCGTCTGGTAGGGTTGTCATGAGGATTAAATGAGTTAATACACATCAAAAGTTTAAAACAGTGACTGACCTCAAAGAAGCATGTGATTTTAATCTAATTGCATTTATTACTATGAGGGCTTATTTGCTTTCAAAGTTTTTTTTAGTTTTCCTTCAATTCTAAGAGGTTGATCAAATGCTTAAATGTCTCATGTCCCCTTGTTTCTAAGGCAAAAAGATACTAACAAGTCATGAAGAGGAAATGAAGGAACCAAACAATACAGTCCCTTCACAATAGTGTGTGTGGGTTCCTCTGTTTTTAATGACCTAAGAACACCTTGGTTCTTCCCCTGTCTACTTTGAATTTCTAAAAAAAAGCTGAAACAGACTCTCTTCTCAAAATTATTATGTGAATTATTATGTGGCCTTATTGTGTCTTTGGGAACTGCATTCAGGGGAAAAATTGAGAAGTTATAGCAGCAGCTTATTAAGGAAAGCCCCTTTTACATAGCTGGATAATGTAAAAAAAAAAAAACAAACCAACAACCTGAGACATGTGTTATTTGTCTTTTCACATGCCCACCCGAATTGGAGAGTTTAAATAGGGGAAAAAAAATTTATGCATGTACACACCTGTGTAGGTGTGCACACACACACACTTTGAAATGGTAAGGACAATAGTGAGACATTTAAAAGACAGAAGAAAAAATTTCCAAGGTTAAGTGACTCACCAGATGGCCACACATTGGAGAGGAAGAAGTGTACTCAGCCACTTTGTTGAATTGTTTCCCAGGTGACTCAGTGGTAAAGACTCTGCCTCCCAATCAATGCAGGAGACGCAGGAGACGCAGGAGACCTGGGTTTGATCCCTGGGTTGGGAAGATTCCCTGGAGGAGGAAATGGCAACACACTCCAGTATTCTTGCCTGGCGAATCCCGTGGACAGGAGCCTGGTGGGATACAACCATGGAGTCATAAAGAGCTGGACATGACTGAGCGACTTAGCATGCACTTGGATGATTTATCTCCAGACGTATATTTTTCTTTTACAAAATCAGGAGAATCACTGTGAAAGACTCCAAGCAACTTTATTCAACAACCCAGCTTCCTGGATCATGCTCTTTGAGCACTCTCAGCAGGCTGGGACTTCCTGCCAAAGGTTTGGGCACCATGGGCTTCATCTGTAGAAGGACAAGAGCATTATCTCTGGGACGATGACATGGGACCAGAAGAGACATTGAACCTGTCCTCAGCTGATGGTGTGATCCTGGGCCATGCAGACCGCCTCGCTCTGTGCCTTACAAACGAAGACATTGGGCTAAGACATTAACCCTAAATGTCCTTCTACATCTGAGACAGAAATAGGAGAGGTGAGTTTACTTCAAAGACCTTGGGCAAATCCCACAGGGTAAGATGCTTTTGTGCCTCTGCCCAACTTTTTCTTTTGCTTGTTTTTCATCATCTCATCATGTTATTCCCTATCCTGTGAGATGGATCAGTCAAGTGGGAGAATGATTGAATAAACCAAGCCATCGTTTGTGTATTTTTCCTTGAGGGTAGCTGTTGGATAGCTCTTATGGGTGAGGGGGTTGATATGAGTGATGGTTTTCCCAGTAGTCATGTATGGATGTGAGAGTTGGACTATAAAGAAAGCTGAGCACCGAAGAATTGATGCTTTTGAACTGTGGTGTTGGAGAAGACTCTTGAGAGTCCCTTGGACTGCAAGGAGACCAAACTAGTCCATCCTAGAGAAAAACAGTCTTGAATATTCATTGGAAGGACTGATGCTGAAACTGAAACTCCAATACTTCGCCACCTGATGCAAAAAACTGACTCGTTGGAAAAGACCCTGAAGCTGGGAAAGATTGAAGGCAGGAGGAAAAGGGGACAACAGAGGATGAGATGGTTGGATGGCATCACTGACTCAATGGACTTGAGTTTGAGCAAGCTCTGGGAGTTGGTGATGGACAGGGAGGCCTGGTGTCCTGCAGTCCATGGGGTCATGAAGAGTTGGACATGACTGAGTGACTGATTTGAACTGAACTGTTTGTGTATTTCTTTCTTTTAGCCTCTCTGATCCCGTTCCCCTTAGCAGTGGAGAATGAAGAGTCGCTCGTGATTCAAGTTGCATGTGTCTTTTTATTACACAGCAAAAACATATACTAGAAGTATTGAAAATGAATGTAGAGACAGATGATGCTTTCTGAGTTGTTTACATGTATAATAACAGAAGAGAACAGCATATATGGATAGTATTTTCTTAAATCATCTTCCCCCCCTCCCCAGCCCTGTAGGGGAGAATACACACAGTCACCTCCCCTCCGTTGCTAATGAATTAAAGCTGAAAAGCAAGTTGAAGGATGAAGTTGTCAGTAAATGATAAATAATTGACTCATGATGACACTGGGCTTCTCGGTTCATAATGGCTATTATTGTTGCAGGAGGGGCTCATTAGTTCCTAGGTGTGGTCTTCCTTCCCGGGCCAGATCAGTTTATCAGGGACCAAATAAATGCAGACGAAATAATTAGAGATGTGCGAAGAGCCGAGCACCCACTCTTCCCATTTGAAAGAAAACGACTCACTTTTCCTTGGCAGCCACACCTTCTAATTACTTGCAAATGTTTAAGACTCATTATCTTCAAAGTTTGGAGAAAGACAGAAAAAGGAGGGGGTTGGGGGGAGCTGATAGTGGATCAAAGGCCCTCGTTCCCCAGCGGCTGGCTTTGTTTTGGGCGACTTGGAGCCTCAAGGCGGAGTGGATGAGTTGACAGCTCTTTGGCAATCTGGGCAGCCCGGAGGAGGGCAGCTTCTGTTCAGCCCCACCGCCTGCGACCCGCCCCCTTTACCCATCTCCTTGGATGTGCCATGTTGAGCAAGAGGTGGTGATGGTGGTGCGGTTGGGGAGAGAAGCCTCGGAGTTTTCTAGAACCGAGATGGTTAAATACTGCCCCCTTTCTTTCCTCCCATCACCTCTGGGCTGGCTCACCTTCTGGTAGGCTTGAGACCAACTCCATTCTCTTCAGACCTTCTCCCTGTGAGTGCCTTTGGGCCCAAGGTCCTTGCTACAGGGTCTCAAGCCCACGAGTGTGCGTGTGTGCTCAGCCGCTAAGTTGTGTCCATCTCTTTGCAGCCTCATGGACTGTAGCCCGCCAGGCTCCTCTGTCCACGGGATTTCCCAGGCAGGAGTACTGGAGTGGGTTGCCGTTTCCTCCTCCAGGTGATCTTCCCAACCCAGGGATCGAACTCGAGTTTCCCGTAGCTCCTGCACTGGCAAGCAGATTCTTTACCACCAGGCCACCAGGGAATACCCCAAGCCCACTAGAGCCGCTGGGAATTTTTGCTCACACTGCTGAAAGACTCAGGGCTTCTGTATGTACCTGTGTAGGCATTTTATGTAAATTCTGCAAGGGATATGCTCTTCCTAATGTCTCCTCGTTGAGGGTTCAGCAAACAGGAGACAGATCAAGACTTTAAAAAGGGAGAGTGTTCAAACGAGCATGATGAGAAATCACTTAAGCCCAGTGACTTTCAGCGTGTCATCTCCATACAATATCTGAATGTTGGTTTTAGAATGAGATGGATTGACATGGTATACTGAGTCTCCTGTCAAATTTTTCTCAGATGCACAATCAAGCTGAGACATTATTTTTTCTTTCTTCTATTTCCTCTTCTTCCTGCATCTTGAAAGACTATATTCTTAAGAAGGGGAGCTTTTATAGTCTTAGGGATGCAGGTATAAATAAGCTTACTTTCTCTTTCCTTCTTCCTGAATGCCACCTTAAAGGTGTATCTTTAAATCTCCCTAAAGGATTTTTTTGGGGTTTCCCTGGTGCACCAGTTGGTAAAGAACCTGCCTGCAATTCAGGAGATTCAGGTTTGATCCTTGGATCAAGAAGATCCCCTGGAGAAGGAGGTGGCAACCCACTCCAGTATTCTTGCCTGGGAAATCCTGTGGACAGAGAAGCCTGGTGGATTACAGTCCACGGGGTCACAAGAGTTGACATGACTTAGAGACTAAACCATCACCACCACCACCAAAGGATTTTGACCTTTGGACAAGGGTATTGTGGACATTTGTTTGACTCTGGTGGCCCATATAACTATGGAAACATCTCTGGAGGTTTCATGAATGTATTAAGGCTTCCTAAGATGAAGAAAGCAGGCACTCTGGGCTGTGGTTAATTCAATACAGTGCTTCTTTCCTGGCCTTTCTGTTTCTTTGTTTTTTCATCTTCCTTTCTCTCCTTCCCTCTCTCTTTCCTTCCTGTGCTTCCAATACCAAGCATCTCTTTCCACTTATAAACGGTTTAAGGAAATATTTTCTCAGTTGTTCAAATAAATCTTGGTGATGACTCTTCCTACTTTCTATTCTTCGGGAAGAATAATAAGAATTAGAAGACACTGTAAAATTGTGAATTAACTTAGAAATATTTCCAAGATTTTTCCTCTGTCTCAGGAATTTTTGCACTCAAGGTTATCCTGTGAAAGCTGCCATGTCGCCACTTAAGGCTCAGTCAGCCATATCAGCTAGAAGATGCTCTAATTAACCAAACAGTACCACTATGCCTTTGAATTTTTATGCTACTTTAAACCCTTTAACATGGACTGGATTTTTAAACTTCTTCTCTCTTAAAGTTTAAAAACATTTTTAGTATCTGTTAAGTGTTCATGTTGTGCTCAGCACTTAGCCAGTGCTATAAATGTTGCACTATATGAAAACCAGATGATACAGACGCTCTGTCAAAGGTTTTGGCATTCTAAAGGACAGCAAGAGACTCAGCTTTTGTGTGTATATATACAGGTAAATACAATATCATATAGGCTTCCCTGGTAACTCAGTGGTAAAGAATCTGCCTGCCAATGCAGGAGAGGTGGGTTCGATCCCTGGGTCGGGAAGATCCCCTGGAGAAGGATATGGCTACCCATTTCAGTATTTTTGCCTGGAGAATCCCAGGGAAGAGGAGCCTGGTGGGCTACAGTCCATGGGGTCACAATGAGTCAGACATGACTGAGTTACTAACATTTTCACTTTATATATATATAAATGTTTATATATACACACACACACCTGTATGCTTTAAACCAATTGCACATGTATGCACACAAAAGACATATCCACAGTTGTCCTTCCAAATTCTGAAGCCCTTAAGACCATAAGGAAAATATATGGTTTAGGAGCTGAAGTCAAAAGTGACTTTTAAAATGCTCTGAATTTCATTGACATAAATAATAAGTACAATACCAACTGTGACACTGTGATTTGACACAAGCAAGAAACAATTGATCTTTGTCCCTGTTTTTGGCACAAGTGAGTGAAAGTCGCTCAGTCGTGTCCAACTCTTTGCGACCCCATGGACTATATAGTCCATGGAATTCTCCAGGCCAGAATACTGGAGTGGGCAGCCTTCCCCTTCTCCAGTGGATCTTCCCAACCCAGGAATCGAACCCAGGTCTCTTGCATTGCAGGCA
Source organism: Cervus canadensis (assembly GCF_019320065.1). Classification (NCBI taxonomy): domain Eukaryota; kingdom Metazoa; phylum Chordata; class Mammalia; order Artiodactyla; family Cervidae; genus Cervus; species Cervus canadensis. The sequence continues at coordinate 6,169,492 of NC_057413.1, read as the reverse complement.
GACTCTTTACCAGCTGAGATGCTAGGGAAGCCCTAGTTTTTGGCACAGAGCTCCTAAAACCTTGGGAATTTCCTCAGCCTTGAGAGAGGGAGGATAAAGGTGCCTTTTTTATGTTAATGAGGTGAAACTGGGAGTGGGGTAGGGGAGAGCACCTGGGTATCTCAGGAGGGGCTGGCTGCCTGGGGAGCCAGCCAGGTGATTAGAAGCTAGAACTTTTAAGTCCCTTCCCCAACCTCCTGGGAGGGGAGAGGGGCTGGAGATTGAATTGAGGGCCAGTGGTCAGTGACTTAATCAGTCACGCCTCTGTAATAAAGCCTTCATAAAACCCCCACAGGGGAGAGTTCAGAAAGCATCCAGGATGGTGAACACACGGAGTTTGGGGGAGACTGGCAGGCTTGGAGAAGGCAGGGAAATTCTGTGCCCTTGCCCCACGCATGCATGCTAAGTCGCTTCAGTCATGTGTGAGATTTTGTGACCCCATGGGCTGTAGCCCGCCAGGCTCCTCTGTCCATGGGACTCTCCAGGCAAGAATATCGGAGTGGGTTGCCATGCCCTCCTCCAGGGGATCTCCCCTACTCAGGGGTTGAACCCACATCTCTAGTGTCTCCTGCATTGGCAGGCGGGTTCTTTACCACTAGCGCCACCTGGGAAGTCCTGCCTTTGCCCCGTATCTTGCCCTATTTAAGTTTTCAGTCAGGCTGTTCCTGAGTTATATCCTTTGATAATAAACGGGCGATCTAGTGAGTAAAATGTTTCTGAGTTCTGTGAGCCACGTTAGCAAATTAATTGAACCCCAGAAGGCGGTTTTGATAACCTCTGACTTACAGCCAGTGGATCAGAAGCATAGGTAATAACCTAAACTTGTAACCGGAATCTAAAGTGGGGAAAGCCTTGTGGGACTGAGGCCTTACAGCCTGAAATCTGACGCTACCTCTGAGTAAACAGTGTCCGAAGTGAGTTGAATTGTAGGCCACTCACTCAGTAGGTCTTGGAGCATCACCTGCTAGTGTGAGGATCGCCTTACCGCGCCCCCCCCGCCCCCACACACACTGTAAGAGGTGACCGGAACTTGAGTAACACCAAAAAAAATCCCAAAACAATGATATTTTATAATGGGATGAGTAGTTCTTGTCATTTCATTTGCCATCCTTTGCTCATCTGGAAACTTTTCAGTAACTCTCTTCACTAAATTTTTAATGAATTGCAGGTTAGCAAATCATTTAGCATTGTTGAAGTTAGACAACTTTTGTCTGGTCCTCCATCCACACGTTCAATGTCATCCTGAGTTTAGATATCTTGCCTCAGAACCTCTTTTAGGATCCTACTGAAATCTTGGGGATATCCAGCTTGGGAGATCTCACACCATAACTTGAGCCATTTACCCCTCTACACACTTCTCAGCTATCTTCCCCTGAAGTTATGGAGAGATGCTCATAGCCCAAAGTCCTTCCATCTTTTTCCTGATCTTCCCTACGACTTCATTATGAAATCCAGCACCCCTACTCAGCCCTCTTCATTACTTTCCTGTTGTGACTTCTGCAGTTTTTTAGTAATCAGGTCTAACAGGATTGCTTCGCAACTTCATATACTAAAACCAAGAAGATAAAAAGAAGTAAAAAAAATATTTTTCTTTTTGCTAGAACTTTATATGGAAGGACTGTTGTCTTCATTAATTAATGATTGATATTTAGTAAGTTATATGAAACTTTGGGCCTCCCAGGTGGCACAGTCATCGAGAATCCTCCCGTTAATGCAGGAGATACAAGAGATGTGGGTTCTATCCCTGGGTTGGGAAGATCCCCTGGAGAAGCAAATGGCAACCTGCTCTGATATTCTTGCTTGGGAAAGTCCCATGGACAGAGGACCTTGGTGGGCTACAGTTCATGGGGTTACAAAGAGTTGGACGTGACTTAGAGATTGAGCACGCACACACACACACATGAAAGTCTTTATGTCGTGTTTTGGTGTTTATAAAACATCTTAAGAACCTAAGTCTTATCTCATGTTAATTATTTAGTTAATTACTTAGTCATTTACCAAATATTTGTTGAAGACCACCTATATGCCAGACACACTGAACCCTGAAGGGAGAAGGTGAGAAGACATGGCCCCCCTCTACGTGAAGCTGTGTGTCAGCCCCCACGCTAAATGCTTTGGGCTCATCCTCCCTTTATCTTTGTAACGACAGTCTGCCCCCTTAAGGGAGGACCCTGAGGCCAAGAGGCCGTGTTACGAGTCAAGCTGGATGCAGTCTGACTGATGCCAAAGTCGTTTACTTGAAGCATCACATGGTACCATTTTCACCGCCTCTCGGTAGGTAAGCTCCTGCCACTGGGTATGTGGGAGAGAGGGAGGATGACCCCAGAGGTAACCACAGAAGGGCAGGCGTTGGACTGACCGTATGGTCGTCAGGCCTGTAAAGAGCCCCTGATAATCACCACCTGTATGCACCTTGTGTGATCCCCTCCCCTTGGGTGGGCAGAGAACCCGTGAATATGATGAGCTGTCACTCTGGTGATTAGGTTACATTATATGGGTGATATGTCAAAAGCAAAGATATTTTATAAATCAGTTTTCTTGAGTTCATCAGCTGGGTCAGCCTCACCGCATCAGTTGAGGCCTTAGGAGCAGGGGCTATCTGATGTCAACAGCCATGATATGAAAGCGCCTGGGAGCAGGAGGCACCTAGGAGCTGAAAGCAACCTACAGCCAACAGTCAGCAAGGAACTGGAGACCTCAGTCCTGTACCCACCAGGTGATAAATTCTGCCCACCAGCAGTGAGCTTGGAAGAGGATGCTGGAAGAGAGAAATTCAGATGAGATCCAGCCCCGTGAACAATTCAATTTTCACCTGATGAAACCACCTTTCCGATCCACAGAAATAGTGAGATAATATATTTTTGATGTTTTAAGCTGCTAAGTTTATAATAATTTGTTACACAGCAGAAGAAAATAAAACAGGAAAGAAACATTGAGATGGCATGTAGATCAAAAGTTATCTCAACAAAAATCAAGAAAACTGATTAAACATATATATTTCAACTCTATTTTCTCTCTCCCTCTCCCTATTTCTTGGGGCTTCCCAGGTGGTGTTAGTGTAAAGAACTCGCCTGCCAATGCAAGAGACATAAGAGACGTGGGTTCAATCCCTGAGTAGGGAAGATCCTCTGGAGGAGGTCATGGCAACCCATTCCAGTATTCTTGCCTTGAAAGTTCCATGGTCAGAGGAGCTTGGAGGGCTATAGTCCGTAGGATCACAGAGTCAGACACGACTAAAGTCATTAGCACACATGCACACTCTCTCTAAGTCATTGTGATTTAGTTCTAAAATATGCTCACTGATTTGGGATTTATTCCTTTGATATCACTTGACATGTTCATTTATTGTGAACTTGGACCCAATTGATTTAACTCTTTAAAAATTAGCACTAGGAAGGAGTTTCTCCAGTGGCTCCATACCTCTTTGTTATTATTGTTCTGTTGCTAAGTTGCGTCTGACTCTTTGCCACCCCATGGACTACAGCACATCAGGCTCCTCTGTCCTCCACTATCTCCTGGAGTTTGCTTAGATTCTCGTCTGTTGAGTTGGTGATGCCATCCAACCATCTCATCCTCTGTTGCCCCCTTTTCCTCCCGCCTTCAATCTTTCCCAGCATCAGGGGTCTTTTCTGATGAGTCACCTCTTTGCATCAGGTGGCCAAATTATTGAAGCTTCAGTTTCAGCGTCAGTCCTTCCAATGAATATTCAGGGTTGATTTCCTTTAGCATTGACTGGTTTGGTTTCCTTGCTGTCCAAGGGACTTCTCTTGTACCACAGTTCAAAAGCATCAATTCTTCCATGCCTTTTAAAGTGAGGCAAAATTTGCTAGGATAGAAATTTTACTGGAATGTAAATCCCACAAGGATGTAGGCCTCGTGATGGCAAAGATTCTTGTCTGGCCCATAGTCAATACTAAATAAATATTTGTTTAACCCAATGATTCATAGAAACCCATTGCTATACCTGAACCCTCTGTTACCATTTGCTGAAGATTTATTGATCAAATTCTAGTTTCAAAGTCTGAACTCTTTACCTGCCCACCAGCAACCATTTCTGTTTGAAGCATTCCTCCAATCCCTTGCTTTTCATAAGTTTGCTAGGTCACACATTCAAAAATCTTTTGCAAAAGACCCTTCAGCATCCATTGCTGAATTTAAAAACACAGAGAATACCTTCATGTGTGGCAACCATAATTGACTCTTGATCACACTTGGTTGAAAAATTGTTACCTTTTAGTGAGCATTTCCAGTTTATGAGGTCAAAGAGGAGCTAGAAATATTCAGATATATTCCCCTAAATCTGAAAAGGAATACGTACACACTGAGTAATAATTAAATGAACTTGGTAGGTTTTATAGTGTTTGTAAGATGGACAGGGAGGCCTGGTGTGCTGCGGCTCATGGGGTTGCAGAGTTGGACACGACTGAGCGACTGAACCAAGAACAGATTATTCAAGTAGCTTGATTGTGCTCTCTCTCTCTTTTTTGTGCTTGATATTTTAAAGCAAAGTACTCAGTGGTGTGCTTTCCACTGGAAGATGTTTCTGCTACTACAAATTACAGAGCACTGGCAGAAATGCTAATTGGACAATATGACTTCTGTTTGCTCCCTAAATATCTAAAACTTCTGTCTGTCCCTCCTCTGAGTGGCTGCCCTGATAGCCTGGCTCATGGATCCGCAGCGGCTACCTTTTTGCCATTGGTGTATCTCTTAACAAGGGGATTTAGCTGGATTCCAAGCTGGCTCAATCCTCTGTCAGTTCTGGTAGGATGATTCCCCCAAAGAAGCAGCAGCTTTGTTGGTTTTGCTTTGGTTTCTGTAACTACGTGGTTATTATGGTTTATTTTCATAACCGCAGTATTAGTCATGTGTCAGAAAAGAAATTTAAAAAAAAAGACCTTCTAGCTTCTTAAACATGTTACTAAAAATTCCAGCCAAAGACACATCAGATATACTTTCCTGTAAATACGTAGGAACCACTGAGCTTCCTCCCAAAATAAAAACCTGATGTGTTTTGCCCCCCCGTGCACGCACATTGTCATTCATTGAAACAATATACATGCATCAAAAATTTAGTTAGGAGACCTGTTCATGATTAAGTTTTCAGCAAATATTGTGCATATATAGAAATCTATTACCTGAACTCAAAACTCTCTTGGGGGTTTATTGAGCATGGAAGAATAGATTTTTACTGTGGATAAAATGGCAAAATAGGAAGCTTTTTTTAAAAAGAGTCTTTCTACCTCAAATCACTGTGCCTCTCTGGCAGCTATGTCTTTGCAGAAAGCTATCTAATGAACTCTCTTTACCAATCAGATCATTATCATAATGGGTTCATGTCCTAAAGACATCACATTAAAGAAGAAGCGGTAGCTAAGCTCACAGATTTCATGGAATATGAATTTAAACAGTTCTCTGCCTTATACAGCACATTTTAAAATAAAAAGAAAACATCAAGGCATCATGAAAAAGTGCTGCTTTGTTGATGTAGATCAAACTTCTCATATTTCCTTAATAATCTTACATACACACACACACATACATACGAACACACTTTTTTTGATTATGTAGTATTTATATGGTCAAAGCTATGTTTTTTCCAGTAGTCACATCTGGCTGTGAAAGTTATAGCTGTGGACCATAAAGAAGGCTGAACACTGAGGAATTGATACTTGGAGTTCAAACCAGTCAGTCCGAAAGGAAATCAACCCTGAATATTCATTGGAAGGACTGATGCTGAAGCTGAAGCTGCAGTACTTTGGCCACCTGATGTGAAGAGCTGACTCCTCGGAAATGACCCTGATGCTGGGAAAGATTGAAGGCGAAAGGAGAAGGGGGTTGCAGAGGATGAGATGGTTAGATAGCATCACCAACTCGATGGAATTTGAGCAAACTCTGGGAGATAGTGGAAGACAGAGGAGCGTGGTGTGCTGCAGTCCATGGGGTGGCAAAGAGTCAGACACAATTTAGCGCCGAAAAACAGGGAAGTATTTAAGTGAGGCAAATGAAGTCCTTGTTCTAAATGTCTCTAAATCATTATTGTTTGCTAACCTAGGAATGATTCAACTCGAAGGAACGCAGGAAAAGTGTTGTCCGCAATCAGAGCTCTGGTTAAGCAGATTCACGGAAATGCACCAGTATGAAATAAGATGTGTAGTATTTACTTTGCCTGGGAGATAGCAGGAATGTGGGTGGGGAATGTTTGGGATCCTTCCTTGCACCTTTGTGAGATGGGGGCAGCAAAAACAGGAGAAAATAAGCTTTATCCTTGAGCATCTGCACTTCTTCTGTCTAAAACATATTGAGCCATAGACTTGAATTCATCCTACGTCCAGCCACATTTTTCAGATAAATTTGGCTGCCTGACAGCTGACACCTGTCAGTCACAAGAGGAAATATGATCAAAGGTGGTGAAGATATGATCAAAGAGGATGAAGAACCATTCTCTCAAAGTCCACTCTCCATCTTTATTATACGCCAGCAAGCTGTTCTGGTTTGTAACCTCCTCTCACTGTGACAGGCCAATTCAGAGAGCTCATTTTGCTGAATCAGGTTGCGGGAGTGCTCAGGGTTTGACATTAAGAAGCTGGTGTTTGCACCTGGAGGAACCAATTCGTTCCTTCATTGGGCAAAAGCCGACTGTCATTTTCAATAGGTCATGGGAATTGGAGACATTGGATTACACTACCAGTGGAAAAATAAACACTCATACATGTATGTACAAACATATACTTGCATGCAAGCTCAGTCATACAATTGTGTCCGACTGTCTGAGACCCCATGGACTGTAGCCTGCCAGGCTCCTCTGTCCATGGAATTTTCCAGGCAAGAATAGTGGAGGGGGTAGTCATTTCCTTCTCCAGGGGATCTTCCTGACCCAGGAATTGAACCCACATCTCCTGCATTGGCAGACGGATTCTTTACCCTCTGAGCCACCAGGGAAGCCCCCCCTGCCCCATATATATATATATGTGTGTGTGTGTGTAGGTGTATATATATATATACACACATGTGCATCCATATATGTATAAAGAGCACATACACACATATGTGTCTGTATACATACACAGTTGTTACATGTTGTTACATGTTGTTTTATGTTGTTTAGTTGTTACATGATGATTTTGGTTTCAGAATTGATCTAGACCACAAACAAAAAATATGGTTTCAGTGGCCAAAAGACCTTGTCATTCAACATAAGTTTTATCATCAAAACCACTTCCCCACAGAGGTGTGTATCCCAAAATGAAATGAAATACCCAAACTTCAAAAAATAATTTAATAGGAGATAATTGGTTTACAGTGCTGTGTTGGTTTCTGCCGTACAACTACATGAATCAGTCATAAGCATATATAGGTCCCCTCCCTCTTGAACCTCCCTCCCACCCGCCCCCATCCTATCTCCCCCGTCTAGATTGTCACAGAGTACCGCACTGAGCTCCTTGTATTTTACATCAATCTCTCACTAGCTGTCCAGTTCACATATGGTGATGTGTATGCCTCAGTGTTACTCTTTGGGTTCATCCTACCCTTCCCCCCTGCTGCGTCCACAAGACTGTTCTCTATGTCTATGGCTCTATTCCTGCCCTGCAAATAGGTTTATCAGTGTCATTTTTCTAGACTCCATATATGTTATATGATATTTGCTTTATTCAAAATACCCAAACTTTAAAAGCTCATTTTAAAACTCATTTATGCTCAAGTCCAGTGCCATTGCCATGGGTCTTGGTGCTAGCGAGCTTGTGTATGAAGTCAGCATCATCCACAAAAACAAACTCATCAAAATGTAGAAGGTCCGCAGGACTCAGGAGCCAAGGTTCCAGAGACTCCAAATTCATAGATGAAAATTTTTTTGCAAATAGATTAAGAGAATCTGAAGAATCTAATATTGTTGACCCAAATATCTTCCTTTGCTTGGACACATCATAAAATGATAACATCCACAGGCAAAGAGGGAAGTTAGTGAAGCATAAACCCTGAGAATTGCAGGGACAATTCAGGACATTCAGGCACAACTCAAAGAAATGTCTCAGTTATATAACTGTTTGGTAACACTCCCCATTTAAATCTGCCTGTCCAAACTCAAAACAGTTTGCCCTCTATAAATCGTGATGCTCATCAACCTTAACTAGCTACTCTTCAGTTTCTTTTTCCTCAGGTAGGAAACTTGAAAGAATATGATTTTGCAATAGCTAAACATTAGAATGCTGTGTGAACTGTGTACTGTTCCTGAATTGGCCCTGTGGGGTTAAAAGAAAATCTACATTTGTATAGCTCTTGCTGTGGACTGAATTGTGTCTGTCCCAAATGCATAAGTTGAAGCTCTAGCCTCTGATGTGACTATATGTAGAATAAGCAAGGTTAAATAAAGTTGTACGGATGGGGCCTTGATCCGAGAGAGAGCTGTTGTCTTTGCGGCCCCGTGGACAGTATGTGACCAGGCTCCTCTGCCTACGGGATTTTCCAGGTAAGAATACTGGAGTGAGGTGCCATTCCCTTCTCTAGGGGATCTTCCCGACCCAGGGATCAAACCTACATCTCTTGCGTTTCCTGCATTGGTAGGTGGGTTCCTTATCCCTAGCGCCACCTGGGAAGCCCATGTTGTCCTTTTAAAAAAAGGAAGACACACGAGATACTCTCTCTGCCATGGAAGACACAAAGAGAAGGCTGCCGAATGCAAGCCAGGCAGAGAATTCTTGGTGGAGGTGGTTTAATGGCTAAGGCCTGTCTAACTCTTTGTGATCCCATGCACTGTAGCTGCCAGGCTCCTCTGTGCCTGGGATTTCCCAGGCAAAAATATTGGAATGGGGTTGCCTTTTCCTTCTTGCAAGTGGTCTCCTGCATTGCAGGTGGATTCTTTACCAACTGAGCCACCAGGGAGAAAGAACCCTTACCAGGAACTGAATCAGCCACGAATGTGATCTTGGACTTTCAGCCTCCAGGTCTGTGAGAAATGCATTTCTATTGTTTAAGCTACCACATCTGTAGTATTTTGTTATGACAACCCAAGTGGACTGGGAAGGTTCTCTTTACTCTTCTACGAGGCCTCCGAATGGATCGATTTCCTCTTAGGAGAAAGCTGAGACAATTGCAGAGTTAAAGGACAACGGAGGCCGTTTAACAAGTATTGAGTGATTGCCCAGGGGGTACAGCCCTGGCGTCTGAAGCTCTCCTTTCAAGTACCCAGGATTCCGAGATTCTGGTGGCAGAGTCTGGTGCTGGGTGGTATCCTTACCTGGGAAATCCCATGGACAGAGGAGCCTGTCGGCTACAGTCCATGCAAAGCGTCAGACCACTGGGCGACTGACACTTTCACTCCGTCACTCACTCACCGAGCAGACAGCATGGCCTTTCTGCCCTGTCCTACAGCTTTCCTGTCGGACTCACTCGCGGCTGCTAAGAGGTGTCTCCCAGATCCCCTGGGACCCTAGGGCTGGAAAGATCTGTGAGAAGCGCCGAGATATCCTTGAAAGTGTTGGTGCTAGGGCATGTGTCTTGGAAAAGGAAGGGTGCGTCTCGTTTCCTTATGGCCTGGATCCAATAATATGTTCTCAGTGATGTCATCTCCGCTCACCAACTCCGTTTCTCCATCTTCTCCTTTCTTGATGCCTTAGGGTTGTCATCATGTAGATCAGTTTTTTTAAACACATTTATTGGAGTATAGTTATTTACAATGTTGTGTTAGTTTCAGGGATACAGCCAAGTCATTCAGTCATTAGCATATATATGTTTATATCTTTTTCCGATTCTTTACCCATGTAGGTTATTATAGAATGTTGAGTAGAGGTCCCTGTGCAATACCAGGGATTTTAACATAGTAGTGTTATCTATTTTCTATATAGTAAGTAGTGTTCAGTTTTTACAGAATTCAGTGATTCTAGAGAAAGAGGTGTGTGGGACCGTTTCTATACTGAATGGAACCAGACAGCTCTGTGCTGTTGTTTTAATTTTTACCCATACCGGCAATAGGTTTGGAAATTTTAAAGCACTTTCTTTGTCTTAATTAGATGGCATTATGATACTCATTATAATAGATAATAGTTGACGTTAATCAAAACAACCAACTTTCTAATTGAATTGATAAACCAATCAGTCCCCTAAGGCACTTCATGGCATACTATGTAGATGGAGAATTAGATGTATTTGTACAATATGGTGAGAATGAAAAGTAAAAAAAAACATATATATATATATGATTTGTAACTGTAATTTAAAGTGTTGGGATTTTTCTTCAATGATAATTATCATCAGTGATTCTCTAGGGGAAATTGCTAGTAAAATTTATTTGGACTTTTACAAACGGAAGCGTCTAAACCCAAAATTAAACAAACAAATGTGTCTATTTTTTAAAAGAGCAATGTGCACATTTGCTTATTCAGTTAACCTGGATGGGCTTGACTCATCTAAGTAGTAGAAAGATGCTGTTGAAGAAGAGTTTTGACCTTCAGGGAACCCACGTCTCCTTCTAATGCCCGATATTAGTCTGTTGGATTCCTTTAAACGTAGTCTTTCGTATCCTGATGTGAAGAGAGCGTTCTGAGCATATTGCAATGCGCAAGGTTGGGGGGTGGGAGTTGTGGGTTTAAGGGAAGAAGTTTGCCAGCCTTGGGGAGTAGAGAAGGCGGGATCGGTGCTCAGGTGTGCCTGGGGGCCCAGGTTACTGCTAGAATACAGTGTCCTGTGGGAGGGAAAAGGCTGTAGAGCGAGAACGTTCTCAATCAGAACGCCCTGGGGCACTTCGGGGGCCCCATCCCCGTAGTTTCTGTAGGTCTTGGGTTGGGCTGGGAGCGTGCGTGGCTCACCAGTGCCCGCACACCGCTGCTGGCTGCCGGCCTGCGGCAGGACTTTGAGAACCTCTACTCCAGGGCTGCGCGATGTGCTGTGATGAGATGTGGAGCTGGGTCCCCTGGATTTGCTGAGGTCAAGTAAAACATCTGTATAGTCAGTTCTTTTGTTAAGTTCAAGAGGCTTGCTTGCCAAAATAGCTTCAAAGAGATCATATGAAATCTATGTAAATACAGCTCATACAGTCTTAGAATAACACCCTTACATTTTAAAGCTATTTGCCTTAAAAAGCTATGTATATAGTATATGTGTATGTGTGCATGTATATGTGTGTATATGTGTCTGTGTGTGAGCGTTTAGTAAGTCAGGTGCCTTTCCATCGTTTTCTCCTCCTATAAATGATCTGATGTAAACAAATACCGTGTATTAATGCATATATGTAGAATCTAGAAAAGTGGTACAGATGAATCTTTCTGCAAGGAAGGAATAGAGACGCAGATGTGGAGAATGGACTTGTGCACATAAGGAGAGGAGAGTGGGGGTGGGATAAACTGGGAGATTGGGATTGATATATATACACTACCATGTGTAAAATAGATAGCTAGTAAGAAGCTGCTGTATAAATAACATTGGGAGCTCGGTGCTCTGTGATGACCTAGAGGAGTGGGATGGGGGGTGAGGAGTGGAGGGTGGGAGACTCAAGAGGGAGGGGAGATATATATATATATATATATATGTATTTGTTGTTCTGCAGCAGAAACCAACACAACGTTGTAAAGCAATTATCACCTCAGTTTAGTTGCTCAGTCGTGTCCGACTCTTTGTGACCCCATGGACTGCAGCACACCAGGCATCCCTGTCCATCACCAACTCCCAGAGCTCGGTCAAGTTCATGTCCATCCAGTCAGTGATGCCATCCAACCATTTCATCCTCTGTTGTCCCCTTCTCCTGCCTTCAGTCTTTCCAAGCATCAGGGTCTTATCCAATGAGTCAGCTCTTCGCATCAGGTGGCCAAAGGATTGGAGTTTCAGCTTCAGCATCAGTCCTTCCAATGAACACCCAGGACTGATCTCCTTTAGGATGGACTGGTTGGATCTCCTTGCAATCCAAGGGACTTTCAAGAGTCTTCTCCAACACCACAGGTCAAAAGCATCAATTCTTCAGTGCTCAGCTTTCTTTATAGTCCAACTCTCACATCCATACAGGACTACTGGAAAAACCATAGCTTTGACTAGATGGACCTTTGTTGGCAAAGTAATGTCTATGCTTTTTAATATGCTGTCTAGGTTGGTCATAGCTTTTCTTCCAAGGAGCAAACATCTTTTAATTTCATGGCTGCAGTCACCATCTGCAGTGATTTTGGAGCCCAAGAAAATAAAGTCTGTCACTGTTGCCATTGTTTCCCCATTGATTTGCATGAAGTGATGGGATTGGATGCCGTGATCTTAGTTTTTTTTAATGTTGAGTTTTAAGCCAACTTTTCACTCAATATAAAAGCAATTATACTCCAAGAAAAAAAAGAATTATGCTGAAATGAGCCCCCAACACCCCCAAGTCCATGTTTTTTTGTGGAAAACAGTCAAGAAGGCTACAAAGATCATTTTAAAAGTCATGCAGTAAGAGCTTTGAGAACAGAATCTAAATCTTTAAAAATAATTTTATTTACTTTAGTCCCTAAAGTCAAGGGTTTTATATGGTGTTTTCGTATGTCTAGGAGGCCCAAAGGTAGACAACAAGATCTTTTAATATCCCTGAAATCATATGAAATATTGTGTATATATATATGTGTGTGTGTGTGTGTGTGAGTTATACATTTTCCAGTCTTTTACTTCCAAGAGCTTCTCACATATAGCCATATAATAAATATTTTTTAATTTTAGAAATTATACCTATAGTATAGAGAAATCTTTATATGCTAATACCATCTGTTTTTAAGATCACCACAGTATTAAAACTATTGACTTAAAATATCCACCTGGATATGATTCTGGGCAGTGTCCTCAAAATAAATCAAAATGTGGTAGTTGCTATCTTGCTTTTAAAAATCAGTTTGAGGGGCTTCCTTGGTGGTCCACTGGCTAAGACTCCACGCTCCCAATGCAAGGGGCTTGGGTTCGATCCCTGGTCAGGGAACTAGATCCCACGTGCCATGACTCAGAGTTTCCAGGCCATAACTAAAAGATCCGGCGTGCCACAACTAAGACCTGGCACAGCCAGATAAATACATATTAAAAAATATAAAAATTAATTTGAAAAAAAATCCTAGGATATACAGATGACAATATAAATGATGGCTTAGTTGAGAAACCTTGTAAACATCTAGCACATTTACGTAAGAGATTTCCATTTATAAAAATACAATGGCGCCACTGTATTTTTTGTGATGATTGAAGAGGCAGGCGTGTTGCTCAGACAGAGTTGTGTTGAGCAGAAATCAACACCCTACTTCCAGTTTGTCAAGATGTCTTCACTGGGACTGTGGGATTTTACTCTTCATTTCTTCTACCCTTTAAGTTCTCAGTTTATTTTTGAAAACGGTTCAGAGGATGGTTATGTTAGAAAAACAGATGTTTAAATGTTTCCATTTTGTTCAGTGACATCTTTGATTTAAAGGGTTTCAAATGAAAAACAGGTTGGGAATAGGTTTGAGGTGATGTCAGAACAACGCTCACCTTCATGCAGGGACAGACTGGGAATTGTGTGTCTGAACCTTGCTGCCGTCACACTGTCATCTACAGAACGGAACTCAAAACCAAGTGGTGGGAGAGGTTGCTTATATTCTCAAAGATTCAAAATGGATGTTATTGTAAGGAAGGTGCCCATAAGGCAAGTCACAACATCTAATCTACCTAGGGAGGCAAGCATTTAGTGGATGGGGAGTTTGCCAGGCTTTTAAAAGCCATGAGAAATCTTGGAAGGGTCAGTTCTTTTGGTCAGCACAAGAGGCTTGGCCACTGATTCTGCTCAACCATAATAAAATCATCATCCAGAAGCATCGTACAGATTCTCAGAATAATGTCTTCAAATGTTAAGCCTCTCCAAGGCACTTATCCTCACGTTAAAAAAATTGATGAGGACAGTGCCTTCTTTGTCCTTTTTTGTCTTACGAATGAATGGCACAGTTACTTTACCATCAGACGAAGTTGCAGCTCAGACTTCCCTGGTGGCCCAGTGGTTAAGAATCCACCTACCAATGCAGGAGACCTGGGTTCAATCCCCGGTCTGGGAAGACCCCACGTGCCAGGGGGGGAACAAGGTCATACAGCACAACTACTAAGCCCACGCACCCTAGAGCCGAAGCTCCACACCAAAAGCCATTTCAGTCAGAAGCCAGCACACTGCAGCTAAAGAGTAGCCCCCTCTCGTCACAGCTAGAGAAAGCCTATGCTCAGCCAGATGAATGAATAAGTAAACACAGCTTTTAAAAGTTGCAGTTCATCCTACCCCTCTACTTACTTACATAAAAGCAAACTTCTTATGAAAAGAAATGCCTATTTACCCAATCTGAGCCTCAATTTTCTCAGAGGTAAGTGGGAGGGATTATAACAGGATTTTAAGAATTGACTAAGGCAAAGCATCTGGTACATCATCAACACTCAAAAATATCTGTCCTTTCCTCATTCTCAGGGATTTCAAAAATGGCACTCATATGAAACTCCTTTGTATTTTAGTCTGGGTCTCACTGTGATGGTACTGATGAGCGAAATATTTGGTTACTTCAATTCCAATATTGTTTCTAATTTCAGGAAATCATCTACTTGTCAGTATTCTAGGAATGTGTTACAAAGTTAGCTCTATCATAAAGGAGAGATTTTAAAAAAATACATTCTCTCTCTGAGTCCTGCAAAAATGATACATTTCAAAAAATAAACAGGAAATAGGTGTCATCGCTTAGTGTTTTCTGTGCTGGGATGTTATTCCTAATTCGAAATCATTGGACTGGGATGTTATTCTCTAGATTGGAGAGCAGCCTCCAGGGGTTATTGTACACTCTGATGTTTGGGGGAATATGTTATTTACCACCTGTAAGTTGCCTATCTTGTTATTTTTGTTGGGAGTAAAGCTGTAGCCTTTACCTCCATTAGGTAGTGGAGTTTGGTTAATGGATGGGTAACAGGAAAGAGTGTAAGGGGAAGCCAATGTTAATGTGAACTCCTGCCGTTTTTATTATAGTGGCACCCGCAATAGTTAAGGTTGAGCAGCTGTTTCCATTATGAACTCCTATTTCAGGGGTTTATAACTGAGCTGTAAAAATTTGCTCTAGGCTAAAACTCAGCTCATCAGGTCTTAGCCTGGGAGAATTTTTCCCCCCTACCATTTTTTTTCTTTTGAAAAGAAGAAATCAATTTAGCTTTTTAAAATAAATAAAATCACAGAAATTTCAAAAATGCTGAATTTTTATCATGTTAAGCCAAGATGTTGAAATGGATGTTAATTACATTCCTGCAAGTCTAATGAGAAAAGTAAGTCTCAAAATTGTACCTTTCAAGTATACTTTTCGAATGTCTGATACAGACTGATGTTGCAATTTAGCAAGATAAGCAATTTCTTAGGCCTTAGAGCTCATCATTATTTGTAAAAAAATTTTACCAATGAACCTCTTTTATTCATAGTATTAATTTACTTATTAATCAGGTCTGGCTATAGAAATCAGGGTAACTCTTTGTAGAACTTGTTAAATTACTTTGCATTTTAGTAGAGCAATAAATCGACAAGTTAAACTAATGAAAGGCTATTGAAGACATTGGTGGCGTTTTAATTTACATGTTTAGAAGCCCTTGTGAGATATAAAAGGGCTTACCTACCTGGCTGTAGAAAGCTTTGTATACACACGATGATGACAGTTGAAGTCTATATGATATACTAGAAAGACTATAGACATTGACATAACAGTATGTTTAAAGTACAGATTTTGTTATTACTCAGGGACGATGGTCCAACTCTCACATCCATACATGACTACTGGAAAAATTATAGCTTCGACTATATGGCCTCTGTCAGCAAAGCGATGTCTCTGTAGCTCTGGAGAAGACTCTTGAGAGTCCCTTGGATAGCAAGGAGATCAAACCAGTCATTTCTAAAGGAAATCAACCCTGAATATTCATCTTTCTAAAATCTAAATGAAATCTTGCCTCTTCCCTGTGAAAAATGTGTAATAACTTTTTATCCTTTACTCGGTGGATTATTAAGTTCTTGCAGCTGACTTGTAAATTCACTTTTCTGACACAATACCCTTTAGAGTCTTCCTGAATTTCAGTCATCCACAATTACCTATGGCTCCATAAGCAATCAAGGTATTTTAGGTCCACTCTTCTTGGTCATATCGTGTCCTCTCAATAAAATGTCTTCCTTCAAATTGTATATCTGCCAAATTCTTTTTGGTTTTTCAAATTTACACTTGAAATCCAAATTATTGTAAAGTCACCTCTGATGACTTTCCCAGTCCTACTCCTCTGCTTCTATAACATAAGCATTCTTTTATGTATATGCCTTTTTCTCTACTGATAGATTTTTGTCCCTTAATAGCAGATTTTCAAAATATTTTGAAATCTCTGGCTCCCCTGAATCTAAGGACAATCTGAACATGGCAGGTGCTCAAAAAATTGATTAACTTGATGGTACGGCACCTGTTCCAAAGGACTGGCAAACTTTCATGCTTCTAAACCTGAAAAAAATGGGCTAAGTAGCAAGTTTACAATGCTCCTGCTGCTGCTAACTCCCTTCAGTCGTGTCCGACTCTGTGCGACCCCATAGACCGCAGCCCACCAGGCTGCCCCGTTCCTGGGATTCTCCAGGCAAGAACACTGGAGTGGGTTGCCATTTACTTAACTTTAAAATAATAAACACATTAAAATCAAGAAATACAAGTAAAAGCTGTTATAGTCTAATATCTTTGCATTAAATATATGCCATCCTCTCAAGACATTATGCTTGGAACATAAACTTTGTGTCAACAAGGAAACCCTCTGGAAAGGTTAAGGAAGCCTTTTGAACAAGTTGAAAAGCAAAATCTTTCTCATAATCCACTGCAGTATTTTTTGTTTTTGATAATCTTATGGTGATAAATTGGTGATTTGATAATCTCATGGTGTTAAAACAGTGGTCCCCAACCTTTTTGGCACAAGGAACAAGTTTCATGGAAGATGACTTTTCCATGGACCAGAGGAGAGGGGATGCTTTTGGGACTATTCAATGCATTACATTTATTACACACTTTACTGCAGAATAATTAGCTCCACCTCAGATCATCAGGCATTAGATCCGGGAAGCTGGGGACCCCTGTGTTAAAGGACACAATCAGTTCTCTAGGTTGTGCCACGTAAAAAACTGAAACCATCTGTGGTTTCTTGGGTAGAGTTTCACAATGTGCTCAGTTACGTGAATCTGTGTTGATGGCATTCTCTTTCATGTCACATCAAATTAAGCAATTAAATTAAATATTGGAATTGCTTTGCAAGGAGCTTGCAGAAGGTAAATCTACTGGTGCTTTTTAGGTTGTCCTCAGTTGAAAAAAAACTGGTATAGGCTGCTTTCAAGGTTTACTCATCTTCTGTATCTGAAAAATCGTGAATCAGTCTACTATTGGTAATGACGGATGAACTAAAACATTTTCATTCTGACCTGCATAGAAAGAGAAATGTGTGTTTTATTGTTCACACATTCCACGCGAGAGGTCAACACTTCAGGGTTTAGAGTGATTCTCAAATGTCCCCACCACAGCACAGATAAGAGGTGACAGCCACTTATCTGACACCTGTAGTCTGTGATGTAGGTAAGCTTTTTTTTTCCCCCTGCAAGTCCCTGCAAGCTTACTGTCTCTCCGCAGTAAGAAAGCATATTTATATATAACTACAGGGACTGAGCTTAATTGAAAGGATAACCTTGAATGTAAACCCATTTAATAAAGAATTAACTAGTTTGCACATTTCGTGTATTTTTTAAAAAATTAATTGTGGATTATAGCTGGCCAAACTGGTGGGTCTGAGTGAAAAAGAAAAGATCAAAGGCAAAGTTTTACCAAATGTTACAACAAATTACAGAAATAGTTGAGAAGTTTAAAAGGTTTTTTTTTTTTGCCTTTATAAAAGCAATAATTCTGAAGGAAATTCTGGAAATTTTTGAATAAATTGTGATTATAGGAAAAAGGTTGTAAATTTCATAGGATGTAGGAACTCACCCTTTATAAGGCAGTTACTTCATCTATTAAGTGAGTCTACTCTAAAATTAACATTCCATTGGACTAAGGGAAGAGAATAATGGATTAATGCCCCTTAGAGCCTAATTTTTTTTAAGTCTTGATTAAATTATGTTATAAAAGAAAATACTTTATGTTAGTGGCTAATGAAAGAGCAGACCCAATATGTTCCTGCTTTAGTATGATTACAAATTTCTTTCTGGAATGTCCTTCAGTCCCCAAATATTAAAATCCTATACATTCTTTAGAAGTCACTTTACAGCTCAAATAACTTTAGCCTTGAACTCACCTCACAGATCAAATGATTTTGCTCTTGGTCAATGCTGGAGCTCTTAATGGATATTGAAAGTACATATCCATTACTTTCAATGGATATTAGCCAGGTTATCTACTCTCATCTCCACTTGGTTGTCTCATAGGCAGCTCAAAGTCAACAGGTTGAAAACCAAGGACATAACCTATCTTCTCCCTCCAAAATCTGGTCCACTGTCCCCGCAGACCATCCATCCAGTTCTTAGCCAGAGTCTCATTCCAAACATCTGATTATCTCCAGCTAGTTTTTCAACACCTTTTACCTGAATCAAGGTATTTTCTTCCTATCTAGTCCCAACATGTAGTCTGATGCCCACTTTAGTTTCTTCTGTTTCCCAGCAAGAGTGATTGAGTTGAAGTGCTTAAAGTATGATTGTGTACTACATTTTCTCCAAAGCTACCAAATACAGTGTAATGCACATACACACACTCTCACCCCAGCACACACACGAGCACAAAGCCTTCCCGTGGCTCACACATTCTTCTCTGATAAAGACCTCATCTCCAGTACAACAAGCAAGCCTCTGTGTGTCCTGCCAACCTTGCTTGACCTAATTTTGTGTCATTTCCCCTCAACGCTGTGTACTGCAACCACACGAACATTCTCTTGGGCACATCATACTCCTGTCGATCTTGGCCGTCACAGATACTTTGCCTCCAATCATAGTGGTTCCCATTGCTTCTTTTCCCAGCCTCTCCCTTGGTCAACCATTTGTCTGGTTGACTCCTACTCACCCTTCAGAGCCCAATTCAGATGTTATTTTCTTATCGAAGTCTTCCCTGACTCTCTAAATTAGTTCACTCTGTACTGTGTTCTCATATGCTACTCTTAGCTCATCCTGTACAATTAATAGGTACACATTTTGGTTAATTTCTGCTTTGAACATTAAACTGTAAGCTCTGTGAAGGTGAGGACTATATATATATATACATAAAGCATCACACTGTTCAATATCACCAACCATACTCCAATCACAGGTCTGATTCCAAGAACGACTTTTTCCATTCTATGTTTTGGTTGAGATATACTTACTCTTAGAGTAGTGTTGATAACTTAACAGCCTCAAGGAATTTTGAACTTGACATCTAGTTTGCTCACTTTTGTTGGAGACAAGCATTGTAAAATTACACTGAAAAAAAAGGAGTGAAATTGGGTCACTTGTAGAGATGTGGTTGGATCTAGAGATTGTCATAAAGAGTGAAGCAAGTCCTAAGGAGAAAAACAAATATCTTATATGTATATGCATATACGTGGAATCTAGAAAAATGGTATAGATGATCTTATTTGCAAAAACAGAAATAGAGACACAGATGTAGAGAACAAACACATGGACATCAAGATGGGGAGGAGGGGGTGGGATGAACTGGGAGATTGGAATTGACATATATACACTATTGATATCATGTCTAAAACAGATGACTAACGAGAACCTACTGTATAGCTCAAGGAAACCTTCATAGAGTTCTGTGGTGACCTAAATAGGAAGGAAATCCGAAAAAGAGGAAATACAGCTGACTCACTTTGCTGTACATTAGAAACTAACCCAGTATCGGAAAGCAGCTATATTACAACAAAAATTAATTAAAAATGAATAAAAAATAAAAACTATACTGTGTACAGTGTAAGAAAACCTATACAGAATGCTGACATGAACAAAAACTGTATCGGGAGATGGATGCAGTATTTAGAGACTGTCTATTCTCCACTGCTCAGGTAGGAAAAAGTAGGACTCAACTCACCCCAGTGAACAACTATAAATAATAATGGTGGCATTATTCTTTTGTCTTCTCCTTTGCAGCTGCTAATGTGCTTTGACAGTTAGCTTTGCTCTTTTATGAACTCTCCACCAGCTATAATCAGTCATGGGGAAGCCAGGCAGCAGCATGTGCCAGTTCTCACCCTTGCTTTCTAAAAAAAAAAAGCATTTGAGTGTATAAAGCATTTTGGAATGTGATTTTCTCCCTATGTTCCAATTTATAATTTCATCTTTCAATATACTATTGTAGGCTGTGAATGTCAAGTTAGTTTCTGCCTCAGCATAAATTGATGACATGCTATTTCTAAGAGAACTAAGGCAACTTTTTAAGAAATGAAGACATTGCAACACAATGTCAAATAACTGACTTTTGTACACATGTAAAATATGCATGCATAGGTGCTAAATCGATTCAGTCCGGTCCGACCCTTTGCGACCCTGTGGACTGTAGCCTGCAGGTTCCTCTGCCCACGGAGTTCTCCAGGCAAGAATACTGGAGTGGGTTGCCGTGCCTTTTTCCAGGGTATCTTCCCAACCGAGGGATCAAACCCGTCTTAGGTCTCCTGCACTGGCAGGCAGATTGTTTACTAGTAGCACCACCTGAGAAGCCCAAAAAATGCATAGAATATTTTAAATATTGTGGGAATGTGTGGGTTACCCTCTCTGCTCAAGAGTTCAACTACCTATGCCTTATCCACGCTCTACCAAGAAACCGGGGAGGAAGACAGTGTTTCAGTGAGTGCTGCCAGCTCACTCTTGGGCTCTCATTTATTTGCTCTGCTGTAAGGTATTAAAATTTGGGCAACTAGTGCATTGTTTGAGAGTTGATGATGAGAATGGAAGTTTCCTTGAAGAAAAAAGGTATATGGGAAGTCAAGACCTCAACATGACCTCAACTGTAACTATTGCCCTACTGGTTAGTTGAAATTGGAGATCAAAGACCCAATGTGTTAAATGTATTTTGCTGTAAATTGTTTCAAGAAAAGAGTGAAAAAGTATTTGATGGCACAGTTTTTCTTTTTTTTTCAAAATTATTTCCAGGGAAAATGCATTTACTCACTTAAAAATACAAGTGTGTTGCATAGTAAAGTAATACTTCATGAAAATGGACTGCTTGGTCTTTTTATTCTTCTTTGTGAGTTCAACTATCTACGTAGATTCTATTAAAATAGATTTTTAATACAAGCGTTCAGTTTGTATATACCTGAGTTTTTTTAAATTACATTTTGGGTTTATATATATGTATTTACATATATATATAATTAAAAATTGAAGTATAGTTGATTTACAATATTTCAGATATACAGTGAAAACAGTCAGTTGTGCATATATATAAACATGTGTATTTATTATTTTTCAGATTCTTTTCCACTATAGATTATTATAAGATATTGACTGTAGCTCCTAGGCTATACAGTAGGTCCTTATTGTTCATATGTATATATGTATGTATTGTGTGTGTTGTGTGTTAGTGGCTCAGCTATGTCCAACTCTTTTTGACCCCATAGACTGTAGCCCACCAGCCTCTTCTGTTGATGGGATTCCCCAGGCAAGAATACTGGAGTGAGTAGCCATTCCCCTCTCCAGGGAATCTCCCCAACCCAGGGATCAAATCCGGGCCTCCTGCATTGCAAGCAGATTTTTAATACTGAACCACCAGCCCATATACATACGTATATATATGTATGTATATATACACACATATATATATTAAGGACTTCAGATTTGGGAAAAAAGAGAAAAACATCTTTCAACAAGTAGCATTTTTCTTTCATCTTCTTTTCTCTGTGTCTAGGAAGAACACCCTTCTCCCGTGTGTTCTCTTTACTCTGACACTCACGACACTTCTGACAGCAGACATTTGGGCTTTCTATATATCAAGTAATTCTCTGTGACACCAGCTGGGTGTCCTACCTGGGGTTGGCATCAGATTCCACAAGTTAAAAGTTCAACTGCAGTCTGCTCCCACTTCGGATGCCAAATACAAGTCCTAGGTTATCATCTGCGCCTCTGACGGACCGGTTCCCATGACTCCCTTCTTGGATTCCACACTAGAATTTGCTACAACTGCTCATGGAATTGGAGGAAAGACTTATGTTTAGTGGCTTATCATAAAGGATATGATAGAAGATGCAGAAGACAGCCAGATGAAGAGACACATAGGGCAACCTACGCAGGAGGTGCTCAGGGATCGAACCTGTGTCTCTTGGGTCTCCTGCATTGCATCAGCAGGTGGGCTCTTTACCACTAACGCCACCTGGGAAGTGGTGTTTCTGGTAACCTGCATACCTTCCAGATGTGGATGTCATTTTTCTCAATGCATTGTTTTATTTTTTTTTGTCTTTATATATTTGCACATTAAAAGAATCCCTCAGGCATCGTAAATGCATGACTGACACTGGTCATCCTTATCTTGATCCTCAGAATCAAAAAGCCGGGTAAGTTGCAGGAACCGTACAGCGTCTGAGAAAGAACTGTTCTGATTCACGTTGCTCGGCTCATTCATCTTTATTTCATAAACTTTAACGTAGTCAGAAGAGAATTAGATTAGCAGTCAAAGGGTTGGCCTCTGGTCTCTGGTATAGAGAGAACTCCTAAGCCCTTGGAGCCTCAGTTTTTGCTGTTTTGAATCGAGGGTGGTGGGTGGCATGGAGGGGAATTGAAAATGATGTTGGACGAACATAGAAGCTCTCAAAGATCTGTTCCAGTCCTAAAATTCTTTAAAATCCTTTCATTTCCTTAGGTGTTCTATAAATAAAGTTTTTAAAGGTTAGCATGTTCATTCTCTTTCCAGTTCTTTGCCTTAAGAGTTTTGATGGAGCGCCATGGTGCCTACCTGGTTCTTTTAACTCTATTCGTTTACACCTGGGCATGGCCAAGGGTGGGGGACTGGAATTCGTTGCCTCAGTACCGGCAAGCTCCCCACCAGAGTGCGGGCTGCTATAAATCAATTTACTAGGTTCTATTTCCTGAAAATTTCTTTTAGGTAGTGGGGGAAGGGTGGCCACAGAATTCAAAACAGATTTATAGAAAGGCCTTTGAGAATAAACTGCAAGAGATGACCCAGCTGCAGAGCTCAGTGAGGGACTCCCAGCAAAAAAAGACTAGTAATTAGTTTCATTTGTAGGTGAAAGAAGGTCTTTGAAGATGTCTGGCATTAATTATAATAGTGGTCACTGTTGCCATTTCCAAATCCCGCTTTTTAAGATCAGGGACTGTCAGTTTAGAGACGGCTTAGCATCTCCTCTTAGGAGGAAGAGAGTACTTAATGCGGGCATAAGTGGTAAACGTTGGACATGTAGAGCACGGGCAAGATTAAATAGCATGTCAAGTCCCATTCTTAGAAAACTCGTTCCCCAAAGTCAAATTACAGGCTCGCTGCTTTTGTGTAACGGGAACTTTTCCTCTTTGTCCTAAAATACAGGCCATCATTCCAAGTGGTGCTACCAGTAAAATTGTGCTTCAGCCAGCTCTTATACTTGGTCACTGGTCCAACACATGCTTCGTATCTTACCACCTTATGGATCTCATGTGCTCCTCCAGACCCAAACTTCACACATTCTTAGTTGCCATTCTCCTTAGTCTATCACTTAAATCACTAAGCAACTCCCGCTCTGCAGGATGAGAAACTCCAGATGCTAACTGGCCACTGGATTATCTGCATCAGGAAATCTCCAGGTCCCACATGTCCTGGACCCGTGGAGTCTCTGGACCCCATGTGACTCTGCAGGCTCCTCTGGGTCCTGAGACTTTATTTTTTAAATTTATTTTTATATTTATTTAGCTGCACTGGGTCTTAGCCTGTGGGATCTAGTTCCTGACCAGGGATTGAATCTAGGCTCCCGGCATTGGGAGCAATGAGTCTTAGCCACTGGACCATCAGGGAAGTCCCTCCCATGACTTAACTGTCCGGTTGGTCCCAGGACCCAACAGCACTCAAAGTGTTACCCTTGCCAAGTCTATTCTTCTTTGCTCTCCTAAATTCTTCTACCACTACTATTGCAATGGTAAGAAATAGCATTTATTGAGCCTTCACTATGTATTAGGAAGTAAGTTAAGAACTCTGCACACAGAATCACTTTTAATCCTCACAAGAGGGCTGGAATTTTTTTTTTTTTTAATATTTGCATTTTTCACATGAGGAAACGGAGGTGTAGGGCTGCAACATACTCTGCCCGCCTGCTGTTCTGCTCCGTCGTGTCGGACTCTTTGTGACTCCATGGACTGTAGCAGGCTAGGTTCCTCTGTTCATGGGATTTCCCAGGCAAGAATGCCGACGTGGGTTGCCGTTTCCTCCTCCAGGGGATCTTCCTGACCCGGGGATTGAAGCCACGTCTCTTGTGTCTCCTGCATTGGCAGGCGGATTCCTTGCCCCTGCCACACGTGGGAAGCCCCCTCTGTACAGGTTACATGGCAAACATCAGCATCGGATGTTTAACCCAGGAAGTTCTGATTCTGAGGCTTAGCTCTTAACCAAGGCGCCAGCAGCCATGTGGAGCCCCAGGAAACCATGACTGGATGTCCTTTGGCCTTCTGAATTAAAAAAAAAAAAAAAAAACTGCTTCTCTTGGTACGATCCCAGGCTTCAGTTATGGGATCCTAGGCCCCTTAATTTATTTGCCCTGTCTCTAAGAATCAAAGGCTCTGACAAGCACTTCGTGTTGGTTCTTTATTGCTTCACAACAGCTTACCCCTGAACATAGTGGCTTGGAGCGATGCGTATTCATTATCTCATAGCTTCAGAGGGTCAGGAATTTGAGAGTGGCTTAGTTGGGTGCTTCTGGCTCAGGTTTCTCATGAGGCTGTAGGCAGGAAGCCAGAGGAGGCTATGTAGGCTGAAACTTGGACCAGATCTTCTGAGAAGTCTCAGTCACATACATGGCTCTTGGCGGGGATTCTTAGATTCTCACCGCAAATGCCTCTTCACGGGGAGACCTGGGTGTCCTAAGACAAGGCAGTAGGTTTCTCCCAGAGTGAAAGATCAAAGGGAGAACTCCCAAGACAGAAACTGCAGTCTTTTTAAACCTTAATCTCAGGAGCGAAATTTCTGCTATATTCTTTCATTTCTGCTGCATCCTCTGTTTTAGAAGCAAGTCACTAAATTCAGCCCCCTTTCCAGGAGAGGAGGATTAAACTCCACCTCTTGAAGGGAGGAATACCAGATGGTTTATGAATGGACTTAGGGAAAGATTGAGGACAAGATGAGAAGGGGGTGACAGAGAATGAGATGGTTGGGTGGCATCACTGACTCAATGGACATGAGTTTGTGCAAACTCAGGGAGACAGTGAAGGACAGGGAAGCCTGGTGTGCTGCAATTCATGGGGTCCAAAGCACTTGACATGATTTGGTAACCGAGCCACACCAACAATAGGTTTTAAACCATTACCTGCTGGTACCTGAGAAGTTACTTCATGCCAGAACTTGCTTACCTCAGTTCTGAACTTCATTGATTAAGGCACCTATGGTATCAAGAACTTATAGTCAAGCCAGACTGTTCCTATCCTGGCCTTACCAGGTCTTAGCTGTAGAAGCTGTGGTGAGTGGTTCATTTCCTAAGGTGAAAATGGAGATAATAGTCCTTACCTCATTTTTATGTTATTATGATCATGTATAACTTAGAATTTCTGTGAAAGTGTTGTGGAAAAGCTATGCAAAAGGAAAGTATTTTTGAATAATTTTGAATGTTAGAAAACTCAACATAGTTTTTTTATCTCCTGGATAATATGGAAATACTATTTTTAGAACCAGGATTATATCTAAAATTCTCATATTATCCTTTATTTGGCAGGGTATTTATTAAATTGCCAGAGCAACTTTCTAATAAACCTCTGTCATGCAACCCACTGGAAAGAAGGAAAAAAATACCACTGAGTGTATAACAAGGCACACGTTGTGATCAAGATAAAAACAAATAAAAAGATAGTCATTAAGACAATAACAATAAGCAAGCTTACAGACAGTGCAGCGGAATATTTGAATCTTCAGAGGAAAGAAGAGCGATAATTAACAAATTATGAAACTCAAACAGCTTTAAAGATAATTTTATGACACCTATTTCTTATTATAAGAATATTTCTATCAACAGTTACCAACTACTAATTAAAACTTTCTCCATCCTCTTCTACAAAGTAAAGTCAACAGCAAAAAAAAGAGAAAGTGACTGTAAGGATTTTATTTGGAGTCTCAACACAGTGAAATTTGCATAAGTTCTAATAAAGCAAAATTAAAATCCATTAACACTTGTCTCTGGTAATTAACAAAAGCTTGCTGTTTTAAATGACTGTGTTTCAGACATATGGAGGGAAGGAAAGATGGGAGAATGTGGAGCCATGGAAAAATATGAAGATTATAAACTCGGAACGATGTTATTTAGAAAGTCCCCAATTTTAGGAAGGAAATAAAAGTTATTTAGGCTTTTAGGAAGCATTGAAAAATGCTTTCCATTTTATAATGTATAGACTCACTCAAGAATTTCTCCAGATGTTTATTTTACAAGATACATATGACACTTACATTTATGTACATTAATGATAATTTACTACTCAATTCTAATTACTACCCTCTGGAGAGAACAGACATGTTGACAAATATTGATTATTTAAGGCAAACTACAGAAAACCCATACTTTCTGATTTAAAAACGCTGGAGAATTTAAATTTTCTTTTTCACAGATTCCCAAATATTTGGAGAGAAGAGAATTAAGCCATAATGCATTGAAAATTACTATTTGAAGTTATTGATGCATTACTTTATATTTTGGTGTATTTATTCTGGAAAAAATTCATTCTGCTATGATGGAAAGTATCTCTGAAAATAACATAAAGAGCTTACCTTGAAAACATCTTGTCTAGAGTCACTGGTTATAGTTGCACCTACATTGGAAACAAAATGTATGAAAAGAAAGAAAGAAAGGAAAAAAGAAAGGCCTCCCAGGATTCGGGTGGTGATGGTCGTGATGATGACAATGATGACCTGAGATTTATTGAGTGTTTACTGGATACCATGCATTGTATTAGTATGGTTTATCTTATTCTCTGCTTACCGAGCCTGCTACTGTTATTTACCTATACTACTATTAATGAGAGAATAATCACAATTTATTGAATGTCTACTATGTGTGAATGTTCGGGCACTGTGCTAGGTACTTCACCCAAATGATTCCTATTTCTTACTGCAGTTCTGTAGGACAAGCATTATGTTTACCGTTTCTTATGTGAAGACACTGAAGCTCAAATAATAACAACACAATTTTCTAGTCACACATTTCAGAAGTGCACAAACCAAGGTTCATAAACAGATCTGTCTTGCTCCTTAGGCTTTTCTGTTTCACCATTCTGCAGGCTCATGCCGCCCTCGACTGATAATAATATTAATAACAACAATGATAGTAATAACACCACCACCGTTATCACTGTCATCGCCGACAGAAATTTGTATCTGGCGAGTGCTCTCCAATTTACAACGTCCTTGGGGCAGGCAATTGTGACCTGATAGAACACAGTATTTATAGATAAAAGTTATAAGTTGACTCACATGGTTCAAAACTGTGTTGTTCAAGAATCAACTGTATTTTATTATTTTTGACACTTCAGTAAGTGGAGTTGTTTCCTTAATTTTGCCTTCAGAGGTTTATTGTTAGTATATAAAAAATGTCACTCAGTTTTGAAAAAGGAACGCTCCTACACTCTTGGTGGGACCATAAATTAGTGCAGTTACTATGGAGAACATTATGAAGGTTCACTAAAAAGCTAAAAATAGAGGTACCCCATGATCCTACTTCCCAGGTATTGTTGTGGGAAAGAATCCGCCTGCCAATGTAGGAGATCCCTGGGTCGGGAAGATTCCTTGGAGTAGGAAACAGCAACTCACTCCAGTATTCTTGCCTGAAAACTTCCATGGACAGGGGCGCCTGGTGGGCTACAGTTTATGGGGGTCACTAAGAGTCCAACATGACTGAGCGTATGCTCCTACAATCCCACTCCCGGGCATATATCTGGAGAAGAAGATAATTAAAATGTTACATGTACCCCAGTGCTCATTGCAGAGCTATTTACAACAGCCAAGACAAGGAAGCAACCTAAGTGTCCATTGATAGTTGAAGAGATGAAGAACACAATGGAATATTACTCAGCCATGAAAAGGATGAAATAATGCCCTCTGCAGCAACATGGCTGCCCATGACTGCACAGCACCCTGGGGCTGTGCCTATGAAATCACAGCAAGACTCGATCAGAGCACAGACTCCTGGAATGTGCAGGGCCGGCTCCCAGTTGTACACCCTGCGTGTAAACTGCCCCAGATACAAGCATATCTGCCTGCCGCTGGCCTGGGGGCTGGGAGATGGGTAGGTGCTACTCTGCTAAGAGCCTAAACTGATTAAAATCAAGCCACATTACCAATGAAGGCTTCTCCTGGGAGTTACGAAGTCTTCAAACAGACTCCAGAGTTTCAAGGCAGTTACATCAGACAGATTCTGCCAGCACAATTGTCTAGTTGAGGAGGTGAATTCCTGGTGTTTCTGACTCTGCCATCTTCCCAGAACCCTCCTCCTTTTACTTTTAAATGAGTGTAAGAGAAGAGCTGATTTATAAGTGCAGAAATTTTCCATGTAATATTGGGGGAAGTCATCATTTACTAGGTTGGCCAAAAAGTTTGTTTGAATTTTTCCATAACATCTTGGGCTTCCTAGGTGGCACTGTGGCGAAGAATCTGCCTGCCAGTGCAGGAGATGCAGGAGGCCCCGGGTTCAATCCCTGGGTTGGAAAGATCCCCTGGAGAAGGGGGATACTACCCCTCCAGTGTTCTTGCCTGGGAAAACTCATGGACAGAGGAGTCTGGCAGGCTGCAGCCCATGGGGCCCCAAAGAGTTGGACACAACTGAGCAAGCACACCTAACATGTTAGAGTAAAACCTGAATGAACTTTTTGGCCAGCTCAACGCATAGGTGTTACCTGAAATTTAATGATCCAGTGGCTCTGGAATAAAAGAAATGACCTATATTACCTTTTTTGAATGATAAAGAAAGGTGTCTTTCATGAATCAAATGTGGATTTGAAGTTCAGAGTGTCTTGAAAGGGTTGATATCAAATAAGTGGGTTCTCACCCATTTACAAGTTCTTTCTTGGAGAAAAAAACAGTTAAAACAACTGTCTAAGTACAGAGTCCAATTCTTAACAGCAGCTGTGCTTCTGGTTAAATGTTTGTGACTGTTATTGTAGATTTGGACTTGTTTAGCTAATGATGGCTGGATTTGTGGCTTTGCACTTCGGGATCTCACGGTCCACATTCTACAAATGGTTATTTCTGCACCTGTGGCCAGCTTTAAGATTTTCTTCTGCCTTGCAGGTGCCTTAAGAGTTGGCTTCAAAAGTCACAACAGGCACCAGAGTAATTTTCTTTCCAGGAAGTTTACCAGTTGTCTTTTGGACTAGAAACAACATTACAGGAAACACATTTCTATTAGGGTAACTGAAATACTAGAGTCCCTAAACTATTACATGAATATGAAGGAACATCTCAGGCAATATTTAAGAAATAGTCATCTTTTTGAAACACTATCCGGATAAATAGAAAGCATATCAAGGACATTATAATATTTAGAAAACAAATGTACATATATGTATATATATCCTGTTTTTGAAACCTGTACTTACATGCACTCATTCTATTCTTACAATGCCAAACAATTAGGAATACTTAATATTTCATATAGGGACCAGTCAATGAAATATGCTATCTATATAAAGAAGAACCGAGAAAATAAAGACCTAAAAGGATCATGCATATGTCAATATGCAGGCTTGCATACACACATATGCACACACCAAAGCTGGAAATAATTCAATTAATTCACAAGAAGTATTTGAAGTATTTGCCAATTTGATTCTCTTTCCATCCAAGGATGGAAGTTAGATTTTATAACATAAAATTAAAGACAATCTATTTGCTTTAAAAGCATGTTATAAATTATAGCTTAAATGATAAAAATCTGATTGAACAGAATCAAGGATATTTGGAACTATTCCAGTCACTTATTCCTGATTTTCTGATTCATTATGAGCTCATCCAGAACAGAAAATCAGTTGCTTCATTTTCAGAGGGCTGGTAATGTACCTTAGTATCTGAGACAGCACCAGTGGGGGGCAGGGCGGGG
The DNA here is from genome assembly GCF_019320065.1 of Cervus canadensis. NCBI lineage: Eukaryota > Metazoa > Chordata > Mammalia > Artiodactyla > Cervidae > Cervus > Cervus canadensis. The sequence continues at coordinate 6,139,249 of NC_057413.1, read as the reverse complement.
GAACAGTTGTCAATCCCAAACATCATCTGACTACTGTCTTTGCTGTAGGCACTCCAGGGCCGCGTTGGGATAAACGTTAAGCGTATCTCTCTTAGGGGGTTGGTGGCCAGCAAAGGCCTATTGGAGAAAAATTTCCCAGGTTGAGACAAGGGTTTCCCCGGTGACTCAGCAGTAAAGAATTCACCTGCAATGTAGGAGACGCAGGAGACTGGGTTCGATTCCTAGGGCAGGAAGATGCCCTGGAAAAGGAATGGCAACCCGCTCCAGGCTTCTCGCCAGGAGAATCCCATGGATAAAGGAGCCTGGTGGGCTGCTTCCATGAGGTCACAGAGTCGGACACAACTGAAACGGCTGAGAACATACGCAGGCTGAGATAAACATGAAGAGATATTATTGAAACCATGTGACGTGTGTGCTCAGGCACTTCTATCGTGTCTGACTCTTTGCGACCCTGTGGACCATTGCCCACCAGGCTCCTCTGTTCATGGGCTTTCCCAGGCAAGAATACTGGAGTGGTTTGCCATTCCCTTTTCCAGGGGATCTTCCTGACTCAGGGTTTGAACCGGCGTCTCCTGCCTTGGCAGGCAGATTCTTTACCATCTGAGCCACCAGGAAAGCCCCTTAAGTGAAGTGATGCTCAAATCAAGAAGGGTGGAGAATGTCATTCTGGAGAGGAAAAAGAACCTCAGGAGGCAAGATTTTTAAATAATCCCACTCTCCCTCTGAAAACAAACTAGTCACCATCTTCCCTCCTTGCCCCCACCCTCCAATAACAACTTGGGAGACCACACATTAGTGCAAATCTTTCTGTTTACCAAGGAAGAATGAGCAGAAGCAGGTGTGAGGCCAAGATTTGGCTTGCTGTTTTTTCCACTGACCTTGTTCTCCAATATAACAGAATGGCAATAGCTCCCTATTCCATTATTCATAGGGCTTAATTTTTACCTTCATTCTGCTAGCTAACACAGAAAGTAAAGTCTCTCAGATGTAAATATAAAGATAGGACTAATTTCTTTTTCCATCTTTGACAATGTTCCCTCTTAGTTTCAGAGGCTGGTTTAATTGCATTTTTTCAAGGAGAGGTCCATTTGTTCTGTATCATTAAATAATTTAGCTAAATGTTACTTGCAAATATCTGTATGAATTTTTGAATGGTTGAACAAATGCTTTTAAAAAACTTTAAATCTTTGAAGCTGGGCATTCCGTTCCAATATATTGGAAAAGTGAATATACCTTTGAGATTTCAGATATTTTTATTGGGTCTTGATTTGTTACCAAAATGTATAATCTTCCTGTCTAACTTTAGTCTCTAATTTTCTATAAGTTGTTATTATAGCAAAATGCTGTGTCAAGCACTTGGAGGCTACAGAAGACATAAACCAAAATATTTAGGTTGAAATGACTTTATAATAATAAGCTAAACAAACATTTGCTCTAAACCTCAGTCCTTTTATTGTTATAATTGGAAGCAGCTAGGAAAGTCTTCCTTTTGGTTGTTTGCTCTTGGCATGTAATGAAATTGAAATAGAGCTATTTCTATTTATTAAACCAATAATCCACTTCTCAAAATAAGATAAATTATTTCCATAGAGTTTACATTTTCTCTATAGGAGGCAAGTCTTGATCCTAAACATTTCTTTTACCTCTCAGTAAGGAACTGAAATCCATTTTAATAGACCAGTTGGTTAACTAGAGATTTCAACATGCCTAGAAATGAGGAAATGGTTGGTATAGTCACTATCCTGGCAGTTACCTGGCACCCAGACCCCTTTCTCTCAGAAAACTTGGAAATTTGAGCAAGAAGCATTCAGTCAACAGAAAGCAATGGTAGACATCTCAAAAATATATTCATAGTGAAGGTATTACTGGGCTTCCCTGGTGGCTCAAATGGTAAAGAATCCGCCTGCAATGCAGGATACCCTGCTGTGATCCCTGGGTTGGAAAGATTTCCCTGGAGAAGTAGGCTACCCACTCTAGTATTCTTGCCTGGGAAATCCCATGAACAAAGGATCCTGGTGGGCTACAGTCGATGGGGTCACTAAGAGTTGGACACGACTGAGTGACTAAGCGCCCCCCCAACCACACACACCCCCAAAGGCATGAGATATAACTATCATTTTTGATAGTTCAGGTTTTGACATAAGATCCTCTAGTTATAATTAGTTAGATTAATTCAGCTTAGTTAATATATCAAGGGCTTCCCAGGTAGAATTAGTGATAAAGAGTCTGCTTGCCAATGCAGGAGACACAGGAGATGTGGGTTTGACCCCTGGGTTGGGAAGATCCTTTGGAGAAGAAAATGACAACCTGATCCAGTATTCCTGTGTGGAAAATTCCATGGACAGAGGAGCCTGGTGGGTTACAGTCACCGGGCCAGAAAGAATCAGACACAACTGAGTGACCTAGCATACAGTTCAGTTCAGTTCAGTTCAGTCGCTCAGTCGTGTCTGACTCTTTGTGACCCCACGAATCAGAGATCAAATTGCCAACATCTGCTGGATCATCAAAAAAGCAAGAGAGTTCCAGAAAAACATCTATTTCTGCTTTATTGACTATGCCAAAGCCTTTGACTGTGTGGATCACAATAATCTGTGAAAAATTCTGAAAGAGATGGGAATACTAGACCACCTGACCTGCCTCTTGAGAAACCTGTATGCAGGTCAGGAAGCAACAGTTAGAACTGGACATGGAACAACAGACCTAGCATACAGGCAGGCGGTTAATATAGCAGACTTCAGCAAGTAAGCCTGCTTCACACAGCAGCTCAGGTTGTGCACTGCACACGTCCTGGGGCACCACCAAAAAGACTGTTGTTTTCTGCAGCAAACCTCCACTGAGGGTTTAACCACTTTGAATAAATTAGTATGAGTTCTTACTGTTGTTTCAAGAGTGTTTTATTTGTTATGATTTTAACTGTCTGCAGGTGTTCCCTGATGCAACTTTGTAAAGGATAATCTCAAAAACGGCAAAAATAAATTTGTGGAATGGCTGAAGATGGGCGATATGACTCCTATTTCAAATGCTTCCCCTGTTTTGCCTGGATGTCGAGCAAATTGTTTTGACAGTCTTTAGCTTGGTTTATTCTTCAAGAAACGATGGCTGGGACTTCCCTGGTGGTCCAGTGGTTAAGACTTTGCATTTCAATGCAGGGGGTTTGGTTCGATCCCTGGTCAGGGAGCTAAAATCCAACATGCATTATGCCCTAAAATAAACCAAAACATAGAACATAAACATTATTGTAGTAAACTCAATAAGGACGAAAAAGGGTCCACATCAAAAAAATCTTTAAAAAAGGAACTAAGTCTGGTGGTGTTTGCTTCATATTTCAAATGATAATGCTGGACACTGTATGTCATACATTTTGCCATTCTCAGATAAAATTGGATGCTATCAATATCTTTATCACGTTGTTCAGTCACCAAGTCTTGTCCAACTCTGTGACCCAGTGGACTGTAGCATGACAGGCTTCTCTGTCCATCACCATCTCCCGGAGTTTGCCTAAGTTCATGTCCATTGAGTTGGTGATACCATCCAACCATCTCATCCTCTGTCATCCCCTTCTCCTCCTGCCTTCAACCTTTCCCAGCATCAGGGTCTTTTCCAATGAGTCAGCTCTTCGCATCAGGTGGCCAAAGTATTGGAGTTTCAGTTTCAGTATCAGTCCTTCCAATGAATATTCAGGACTGATCTCCTTTAGGATGGACTGGTTGGATCTCCTTGCAGTCCAAGGGACTCTCAAGAGTCTTCTCCAACACCACAGTTCAAAAGCATCATAGTCTTTATTTTCACAGAGTTAACACCAGCACGTGTCCACTGAGAACTGCAGGAAGAACGTGTATTATCACCACGAGGCATTTCTTTTGTCAGCGTGCCCGTTAATGAATTCACTGATTTCATGAAAACAGGGGTCCCCAACCTCTAAGATCTAATGTCTGATTATCAGAGGTGGAGCTGATGTAGTAATAGTAGAAACAAAGTGCACAATCAATGTAATGTGCTTGAATCATCCCCAAACCATCCCCCCAAGCCTGGTTCATGGGAAAATTGTCTTCCATGAAGCTCATCCCTGGCGCCAAGAAGCTTGGGGCCTGCTGCCTTGAAGGCAGGGCCTGGGAAGGATGAGGAGCAAGACTGAAAAGGTTTAGCTGAGGTGCTAAACTCCCTTACTGTGAGCCTTCAGCATCACTGAGGATCCCGTGGTGCTCACTCTGTTCCCTTTTTTGACATAGGACCATAGGAGGTCCTTTGATAGCAAGATGGCTTCATGAGGGTTTGAAACTCAGAGGGTAGGTATGGTCTGAGGGAAATTAAACAAGTGTACACTATGTGGAAATTGGGGATCACTCATGACACTTCTTAATATGCTTCACTTCACCTGGCTTGGGGTCTTTCACTGAGTCTGAGTTCAAAGGCACCTTTATTAATGTGCCAATGGACCTGTTTTAGTATTCTACTGAAATGACAAGTTCTTAATGAAGGCTAATAAATTTCATCATGCTTATTATTTAGACCCTTTGCTATAAAAGTGAAAGTCAAAAACACCATTCAGGATATATGCTGCTGGCTTTTTTTATTTCTTAGAAACTTTATTCTTTCAGAGTGCACAGTATATCACATTTGCAGAATTCTGTTACCCAAATGAATATATGTGTATCGATATAAGTATAGATCCGTCCCTGGTGGCTCGGGGTAAAGAATCCATCTGCCAATGCCGGAGACTCAGAAGACATGGATTCGATCCCTAGGTTTGAAAGATCCCCTGGAGGAGGAAATGGCAACCCACTCCAGTATTCTTGTCTGGGAAATTCCATGGACAGAGGAGCCTGGCAGGCTATAGTCCATGGGGTTGCAAAGAGTCAGACCTGACCAAGCAACTGAACACACACATACATATATTACAGTTAATAAGATTTTTCGGAACCCATGATGAAATTCCAGACAGAGGGGATAACATGTCCAAAGAATTATCCTTATTTAATTATACTATAAAGCCTCAAAAAGTTTTAAGGATTTAAAATTTTCTTGAGCAGATGCGTGTGTGTATGTGTGTGTGGTTGAGTGTGCATATGTGTGTGCATGAGTGGTTGATTGTGGGTAAAATATTTCTGCCTTTTCCTCTGAACTCCATGAAGAATTGACTTGTAGAAACAGGTTGTCTTGCCATACAATGTTAACATGTTGTTAAGTCTAATACAAAGGCAATGGCCTCGAATATAATGACAAATCAATCCTAAGCTTCAAATGAGGGCTTTTTAAGGATTTTCCTCTGTCAAAAAAATATCCGGCTTTGCATTAAAATCTGACTCAAAGAAAACACTGTGAAGGCCACATACCTTCATCTACTAAAATTAACACAGAATGGAACCTTTGTCACACACACCCCATATTTGTCTTTTTCTTTTCAAATGGGCTATTATTTAATATTTGTTGAACCAAATCCGTTCACTGCACAAACTTCTGTCTGCGATAAGTGAAGGGCTTTTGTTTATGGAATTAACATGCACCCACAAGAGTGCCCTTTTAGTTACTGAATTACAGGACCTCTGTGCTGTGAGAATTACAGCAGGTACTGCTTTAAGAAAAAACCCAAAAGGGTGAAATCACTTTACACAGAGACTTTTCTGCTACTGCAAATGTTTTTCTTTCTCTTGCTGTGTTCCCACCCCATTAATTTCCCTGGAAACTTATTTTCTTAATTATTTGATTAACATTCAGAAAATCAGCAGTTTTGCATTGATATTTTTCATCACCACCCGAGCCACTGATTGAATCCATAGAGTTGCTTAGAAGTTGTCGGCTAAAGCAGTGAGTGATTCTCAAGCCTTTGTTTCGGCAGTTGTACCTGACAGGTGAGGTGCATTCTTGTGTCATATTCCTTAATTCTTACAGTCTTCTTTGTATCATTTATGACACAGACAAAAAAATGGAGGGGGAGGAGAAGGAAGAAGAATTTTTTTTGGTGTTCCTGATTATTTATTCAACTGCAGAACTTCACTCACAAGCATATACTTTTTTTTCCCTAAAGATTTAATTCACCACCTGAACCTGTTCAAGTCAGCTGAGACAGAAACGCTAATTTATTTGCTGGACATGATTGGAATTCCTTCTGTCTCTCTCTCTCTCTTTGGGTAAGTCACACCCTTAAAGCTTCATTTGTGATTTCCAGCTTACATTTCTTTGAAGTGGAACAAAATAAGTGCAGAAATTATCTAGAGTTTTTTTTTTTTTTCTGATTTTTGTTATTTTTTCCCTGTCTTTATAACTTTTTCATCCATATTTCCTTGGACAATAATTTTTCCTGGTGACTAGCCTTTGTTTTAAAAATGTTTTCATCTCAGTTTTCATGGAAAGTACTTTTTCTCTTTTTTGTATCCATACTTAATTTTGTAAATATTTAAATCAGATTACCTACTTACAGGTGTATCACACATGATGTAAGCAGGAGCAGATCTGATTCTTGATGAATCAGCCACTGGCCTGGTGGGTGTGGAGCCCTGCGGATGAGTAGAGAGGGGCCAGGGGCATCTTGAAGGTTTAGTATGAAGGGCAGTGAAGACAGAACTTGCGTCATATTCTTGCGAACAAATGCTCCCCAGAAAGCACTGCTGTTATAATTGAGTGAATATTGGGGAACTTTAGTGCAGTGGACCCCAAACCTGGATGCATTCAAAATCCCTGGGGATGCTCTTTAAAGTACTGATATCCAGGCATGATTCAGAAAATTCATTAGACTCTCTGGGCTGGAATCTGGTCATGCATATTTTTAAGAAGCTCCGCTGGGAAGCCTGACATACACACAAGCTGATTGGGTTCTCAGCTTCAGTAAAACTCGACCCATTGAAATTAAAGATGATTTGTTTCACACAATTACCCTAAAGTGTTTTTTTCCCAGTAGAGGAAAGGCAGAAGGCATTTTTGTTCCACTGTCAAAGTTTTAGGATCACTGTGGACTAAATTCGATTAGGAAGGGTTGCTTGTTACAAATGGGATCATCTCATAATGCCTAGAAATTGAAGTCAAACCTTGCTAGGTAGAAAGCAGCTGGTAGTACCTATGTGTTGTTGGTCTGGGCAGTCTTTCTGCCTTTTCATAACTTTTAGGAAAAAAGCAGTGTCATTCAACCAAAAAAAAAAAAAATGTTGCAAGTTTCTTACTTAGTGCATTTGTTTTTAATGAATATATTTTTATATATGCATTTGGATATAGACTTCTCTGGCTGTATTCATTCTGCTTTTAATTTCTTGTTAAATGCATTAAGCTCTTTTCCTAAATGTATTGAATTCAATATACATACAGTGAAGGGTTCAGAAGGGATTCTTGTCCTTGAGGTGTTTTCTTGCCTGCATTTTTATGCCCTATACCCAAATAATTTTTAACAAGCATAATTTCTCTTGTCCCCCATTCTCTATACATTTTTGGATTGTCTATAACTGTGAAGAACTTGTAACTGCTTTGCAATTTAATAAAGGAACTAGATAAAAGTTTAGTTATGCATGTAAAATGCTAGAATTACAATGCAAATTCAATTCTGGTCTTTTAGCCTGACATTGTATATGTATATATATATATATATATATATATATGCATATGCTTGTGTGCATTCTAAATCACTTCAGTTGTGTCCGACTCTTTGTGATGCCATGGACTGTAGCCCGCCAGGCTCCTGCGTCCAGTGGGATTCTCCAGACAAGAATACTGGAGTGGGTTGCCATTTTCTCCTCCAGGGGATCTTCCCGACCTAGGGATTGAACCTGCATCTCCTGCATTGGCAGATGGATTCTTTAACACTGAGCCACCTAAGAAGCTGAATAGTGTTTCACAGTTTATAAAAATACTTTTAGACATACATTTTCCAAATTCTCACAATAAATTTATAGATTTTATCCACATTTTACAGACCAGAAAATTGAGGCTGAGAAAGAAAATACCCTGCTGAGCCGAGCCTCTGACTCCACAACCGGCTGTTTCCATTACACCAAAGAGAGAGAGAAAACCCGCCAACAAATAGGTCCAAGTTTTGTCAACAGAGACAACAAATCCAGACCATGACTGCTCTGTAGGGAATGTGACCGCATGCTTCAGGCATAAAGCTGTTTGCAGGGCAAGGGGTCCGGGAGAAGGAGGGCGGAAAATACACAGAGAGGACGAGTGTGAGGAGATAGACACGCGGGGAGTCCATGTCGGTTCTCATACTTGCTGCTTCCCCCTTGTTGTTGCTCAGTAGTGTCCGACTCTTTGCAACCCACAGACTGCAGCACGCCAGGCTTCCCTGTCTTTCACTGTCTCTTGGAGTTTGCTCAAATTCATGTCCATTGAGTCGATGATGTCATCCAACCATCCTCAGTCGCCCTCGTCTCCCCCTGCCCTCAATCTTTCCCAGCATCAGAGTCTTTTCCAATGAGTAAAACCTCTATATTTGTTGTATTAGGCCCAGGAGAGAATTCAGGAAACCGAATGTTGAAATTTGAAAATAATAACCAGCAAACCCTGCTTCTAACGCTAGTTCCTTAGATTTTCAGTGTTTGTATCTTGTCTCTTAATCTTTTACACACACATACCTCTACATACACCTCTAAAGTAGACTACAAAAGCTAGGAACCTGCAACACAGCCAACATAAAACAAGCCCTCCTTCTCGTGCTGGGATGGAGTGGCTACCTTTCCGTGGGGTCTCTTGTCTTTGTATTAGAATGTAAGTGCCCAGTGGGCGGAGACCCTGTCATTCTGGATTAACTCTCCCACAGGCTTAGTGAATCACCACGAGCAGGGGAGTGCTTATTAAACATCACTTGAGTGACTGATAAGACAAGTAATTGTGCCAGCAGAAATGCTAATTTTAAAATGTCTATAGATTCCTGAATTTCACACAGGGGAAGTCCACACAGGGAGGGGATGGCTCCCGGAATTAGTAATCTGATACAGACTCTTTCCCCTCTGTGTCACCTGTTACAATTTGGCCTCCCTGTGCCACGGCTGAAAATCACTACCAGCTGACGGCTCTCCCAAGCCTGGTGTCTGCAACCAAAGTGAAGTGTAGAACACTGCTGACACTGGGCCAGGAACAACCTTTATTTGTAAATTTGCCTGGATTGCTTAGACAGCTCAGATCATTCTATGGAGATCTAAAAGTGCGTACTGATGGCTATTCATCTTGGTAGGTAACAAACAGTTTCGAGGGCTTTTATCTGAGCACTAAAGGTGTTCATTCTGCCTTTTATTAATGATACAAAGATGAAGTCTCTCTTTTGATTGGCTAGTCTTCTAGGAGAAAAATGTCGATTTGAGGAGACAGAAGGTGGACTGGTTCCTAGAAGGGAAATATAGCGGGTCCCGAGGAAACCAGAGTATCCCCAGATCATATGCTACCCCTTAGGGTAGAGCTTGGAAATCACACTGACCCTTTTGGCTACATTTAAATGATACTGGCTGAAAGGTATTTCAGTTGCTAAATAAAAACAAGTCAAACGTTGAGGTGCATAATTGCTGGACTCCTCCTAAGACACAGGGCAAAAAATTTAATCTAAATCAAGATACTATGGTGTCATGGAATAAATTAATGATTTGGAATTAGAAGTGCTGGTTTTGCACACTAGCTCTACTTTGTACATGTCATGTGAGTTGGTCAGTCTGAGTCCATATGTGCTTGCTAAGTTGCTTCAGGCGTGTCTGACTTTTGTGAGTCAATGGACTGCAGCCCAGCAGGCTCCTCTGTCCATGGGATTCTCCAGCATGAATACTAGAGTGGGTTGCCATGCCCTCCTCCAGGGGATCTTCCCAACCCAGGGGTCGAACCCACATCTTTCATGTCTCCTTTATTGGCACATGAGTTCTCCAGACCATGAGTGCCACCTGGGAAGCCCAGTCTAAAGCCCAGCCTGCATCGACACAGTTGAAACTTCAGTTTCTCTTTGCCTTTTATACAGTTGGAAATAGCAATGTGTGCCTTAAAAGGGATGAATCGGGAGATTGGGATTGACAAATACACACTACTCTATGTAAAGTAGATAAACTAATAAGTACCTATTTTACAACACTGGGAACTACTCAATATGCTGTGAAGACCAATATGGAAAAAGACTCTAAAAACGAGTGGACATATGTATATCTATAACTGATTCACTTTGCTGTACAGAAGAAGCTAACATAACATTTTAAATCAACTATACTCCAATATTTTTTAGGTGGTTTTCTATGGAAGAATCCCAACTGCTCCATGGAGACACACCCCTCTTCCAGGACTTATAGCTTAATTCTTCTTCCTTTGAGTATGAACTGTTCTTAACGACTTGTTTCTAATGAATAGGTTAAAGAAAGAGGAATATTATAACTCTAAAGTGGGGAAAACTGGAAAATATAATCTTAACCAAGTGATTAAAATCAACACCACCAGTGACAGGTGATGCTGATATCACATACTCCCCATGTGATTATGTAACGAATTGAACACTTTACCTCCATGCTGTTCCTCCCTGAAAAACATAAACTCAGTCTAATCATGAATAAACATCAAACAAAATTGAGGGGCCCTTCTGTAAAACACCTGATCCATACTCTTCAAAAGTGCCATGTTGTGAAAAACAAGATAGAGAGACGGTCCAGACCCAAGGAGACAAAGGAGGTGGGATGAATAAATGCCATGTGGTGTTCTGAACTGGATCCTAGGACAGGAAAGGACATTTGTAGAGAAACTGTTGAAATCTGAGCAAAGTGTGTTTGGTTAATAGTATTGTTAAGTGGAAGTTGCTCAGTCACGTGGGACTCTTTGCAGCCCCATGGACTGTAGCCTGCCAGGCTCCTCTGTCTGTGGGGTTTCCCAGGCAAGAATACTGGAGTGGGTTGCCATTTCCTCCTTCAGGGGATCTTCCCGACCCAGGGATTGAACCTGGTTGCAGGCAGGTTCTTAGAGAAGCCCAACCAATGCTCATTTCTTAGTTTTGACAAAGGCATTGCTGGTAACATGAGGGGGCGCTGGGCAGAGGGTCTGCAGGGACTCTGTGCTATCCTGGAGACTTTTGTGCAAATCTAAATTTATTCCAAAATAAAAAAAAAATAAAAGATCCTGTTCATGGAGATGATGTACATGACAGGGTTTTGTAGATACACAGGATTATAAAACTGTGTATAATATTATTATCAGAATAACTACACTTAAAGCTTAACAACTCACAAGGGCCCTCTGTGAAGTTGTGGCCTGACAGTTGTGTCTAGTTTCTCTCCCCTTCTCCATCTTTAATCTACCAAATTAATTAGTTTTGGGTTAAAGATGACAGTATCACCAAAGTGATGAGTATTTTGAGGCGAAATTAAATTACTACCTGTGTACTGTATTTGTAGGCATCTCAGACTGTAATTTGTGCATTAATAATCAAATAATAGATAGAGCACATAAATATGTAAATTTAATTTATACAAACTTGGGTGAAATTGGGCAGTAAATTATACATTCAAAATCTAGAAGATGCCTATAAAGATTAAGGCAATATTCCATTTTCTTCAGAATTGGCAGCACTAGCTAAAGGAAGATCAATATTAATTAAGAAACCTAGGGAGAAGGATAATAAATTACTGAAATTGGTTGGTTAACAGAACTTGTTATGTAATTCAGAAGTTAGAATTATAGAATTAGGGTTGAAAGGAATTTTAGAGATCATCCACTCCAATCCTCTTATTTTAAGGTGGGAGTAAGAACTTTTAGTTTGGAGATGTTGAAATTTTTTTGCAAGATCATTTCACTGGTTAGCAAGGGCAAAATAGAACATGGGTTTTCTGCCTCAATCGTATCCCTGTGAGTTAGGGAGTTGTTTTTGTGCGAGTCCATGAGCTTTAATGTTCTCTGGGAACTTGGAATTATCCGCAAAGGCTTACCTGTGTGCATATTTGAATTTTTCTGAAGAAGACTCATAGCTTTCGTCAGAATCTTCAAGGAGCCCTAACCTCTCAAAGAATGAGAACCACTGCTTTGGAATTCAAATAATTACTCATTACAGCTGTTCTCAGGACATTGCTAGAATAACTTTGATGCTTGCATCAGATTTTAAAGAGAAAAATGGTAGCTGGGACTAGTCTGTTCCCAGAAGTTACCACATTCTTTGAGAAAATCAGACTACATGCTTTTAGCTTGATAGCTGTAAACATTATCTTTCCTCTGTAAACAAAGTAAGTTTCTGTCTACTGGGCAAAAGATAAACAAAGTATTGAGTACTGACTATGTGCTGATCCCTAACTAATTTAACATCAATACCAATATCCCATTTTATGGAGGTTTTTGTTTTATTTTTGGCTGTACTGAGTCCGTTGCAGCGCGCAGGCTTCTTCAGCTGTGGTGCCCAGGCTCAGTTGCCCAGGGGAAGGTGGGGTCTTAATTCCAAAACCAGGAATTGAACCCACATCCTCTACACTGAAAAGTCGATTCTTTACCCCTGGGTCACCAGAGAAGTCCCCCAACATCCCATTTAGAAGTGAGGAAAGCAAAGCACAGAGAAGTTTGGTAGCTTGCCTGAAAGTCACATGGCTAATCATCGGTAAAGCCAAAGCTGTGGCTTTTGAAGTCAGTCCTAGGGCTGTACCACTCTGCTTCTTTTTCCCTGATGTATTATTTATTTGTATGGTGCATTGGATAAGAAAATCCATCATTCACCTTCATAGAGGTTTTTATTATTTTTTCCATTTATTTTTATTAGTTGGAGGCTTTTACTTTACAATATTGTAGTGGTTTTTGCCATACATACCATGAATCAGCCATGGATTTACATGTGTTCCCCATCCTGATCCCCCCTCACGCCTCCCTCTCCATCCCATCCCTTCATAGAGGTTTTTAATTTGTAATAGTAGAGGCAAAAAAAAAAAAAAGTGGGACAAGGAAGTATGGGCTTGGTAGGTAGGATTATATAAATGTGGGTGGTTCTGTTTCTACCTCCTTCTAGTTCACCTGGGCCAAACAACTTGAGCTTGGTTCTCTTAATTTTTTATAAAATGGGGCTAACCACAATATTTATCAGATAGAGCTGTTCTGATGATGAAATGAGATAATGCATGTAAAGTGTTTAACATGCTAAATTGTCTATTCTTTATAAATGCTAGCAATGATTAGTCTAACTGAATACGCTAAATTCATATTTTCTTCATAATATGTTTTTTTAAAAAAATGTAAAAAAGGAGCAAAGAGGTTGGCATACGTAATTAAACCTTAACATGCTTTAAATGAATTCCCTAAGATTTCAATGTATACTGATATCAACTTCATAAATTTCTAAAATAGCCAGATAAAAAAAGTTACTGCAGTTGTATACAACTCTGTGGTTATTCTAAAATCCACAGAAGAGTACACTTGAAATGGCTGATCTGCATGCTATGTGAATTTTATTTCAATAAAGCTAATATATCAAAAACAAGTTATTGTGGCTGGTACAAAACAAACAGAAAAGTTCACCAAATCCAATCAAGCATTTAATGAAGGATAGACATTTTATTTTTAGAACCAAATGATGTCAAATGTTGGCTCCTCTCCTTGTTTCCCCTTTAGACTCTTCTAGAAGTTGTAGAACTTGTCTTTGGTGTGGTACTGGGTTTAATGGCACTCATCAAATGGCCTGGAATATAGTTGCAAACATGGCATGTAATACATGATAATAAAATACAAATAATCCTTGTTTTTAGTCACTAAGCTGTGTCTGACATTTTTGCGACTCCGTGGACTGTAGTCCTCCAAGTTCCTCTGTCCATGAGCGTTTCTAGGCAAGAATATTGGAGTGGGTTGCTATTTCCTTCTCCAGGGGATCTTCCTGACCCACGGGTGGAACTCTAGTCTTCGGCATGGGCAGGCAGATTCTTCATTACTAAGCCACTAGGGAAGTCCAATACATGATTAGGGAGTGATTTAAATGAAGGGAGTAACTGCTTCAGTTTGTCCATAGAAGTAGGGGATATCAACATATGACATTTATTTTATTTATTAAAATTTATTTATTTATTTATTTGGCTGCACTGGGTCTTAGTTGTGGCATACAGGATCAAGTTATCTGACCAGGGATTGAACCTGGGCCCGCTACTTGGGGAGTGAGATGTCTTAGCCACTGGACCACAAGGGAAGTCCCAACAAGTTACATGTAGATAAATGCTTTGCGTAGCACATTTTTTGTTATAAAAATGATGAGCTCTGATACTTTTGTTGCTATGTATTCATATGCTAACATGGTGCCCACTGAGCTCATCTGTAAATTGCATGGAAATTCTGATTTATAAAGCACAATTCCTCAGGGCTTCCCTCCACTCATTTTCCTTTTGCTTTCTGGTTACTATAGCACTTTGCACAGGATCAAAGAAGCATTCACACAGCGTATCAATGCATGTCAGTGGTTTGCATTTGTAGATGTACAGAATAATGGCATCTTGTTAAAAAAAAAAAAGGTGTGTCCTCAGGAAAGGTGTTGAAAAGATGTTGAGATCTACTATGTCAGTCTTTTTCCGAATCCGATTATATTTTGAACAGACAAAAGGCCTTACAACTTTAGAGTCTTCAGAGCAGTATTGAAGCTGGGTGATTCCAGTGTCAGAAATCAAAGACTAAAAAGGAGCCATTGTGTGACCTAGACAAATTCTTCCTCATGAATTTCACCCTAATATGCTTCTTTGAGGTGAGATGATGTGCCCAGGTTGAAAGGCTGACTGCTGGAGGGGGATGGCTTTGGGCCTGGGATCTGCCATTTGATCAAATGCAAAATTTTTTATCTGGATTAGCTGTCAGAATCTCCTCATTTGTGAAATATGAGTAAAAAGTGCATATATTGGGAGAGAGTGAAACTTCATGTTTTGGTATAAGACCAACCTCTATTGTCCTGGATCTCCCCATGCTTTAGAAATTAATGGCACTTATGGCTCAGACAGTAAAGAATCCACCTGTAATGTGGGAGACCCAGGTTCAAGATCCCCTGGAGAAAGAAATGGCTATCCACTCCAGTATTCTTGCCTGGAGAACTCCATGGACATAGGAGCCTGGTGAGCTGTAGTCCTTAGGGTCTCAAGGAGTTGGGCATGACTGAGTGACTAACAATTTCACTCTTGTCCTGGTCTCCCCATACTTTACAAATTAATGTCTCTAGACAGCGCTACTGGGAAGAAGATCAGTTATCCACTGTGTCTGATCAACAGTAGTAGCAGACAAGAACATCAAAAGGATTTCATCGTGAAAATCCTTTTATTGAATCACTGACTCTCGTTGCAGTGGAGCTAAAGAAGACATTTGTAATTTGAAATTTTTTGATGTCTCACTTTCCTTTAAAGCATTTATTAAGATCCTATTTGATCAGGGAAAATTCAAGGTACTGCTCACAGTTCTCTCTAGTCTCTGAGTGGACCTCTATAGACACAGAGCTCTGTATAAAGCAAATCTTCAGAATGATGCTTCAGTGCCTAGAGGAATCTTGCCCTCGGCATGGACTTCTGTGGAGGGATGGGGGTAGGAACTGCCCTTCTAGGGGAAATTGCTGCCTCTTTTCCAATTAGGCAGAAGCTTGATGGAGGAAATAGGATTTCAGAACTTGTTTGAATGATGGAAACAAGAGAACTGGCTAAATGGGGTCTGGAGAGCATGCTAAGTGTGAAGCCCAACCTGAGACAAGACCTGGGGGGATTGGGCACCGCGATCCAATGTTTAAATGTCATTAGAAACACAAACACAAAAAACGTACAAAGGGTTATGAGAGTAATGTGTAAGTGAAACAGTGCACTGGGTATTCTTTGTCATCCACAGGAGACTCTACCCTCCCAGTTCCTAAATTACTCTATTGCTATTACACTCAAAGCTACAACCACAGTAGTTTTTAAGGATGCTTGAAAACTAGTTTGCATATCGACATTCTCCAAGAGAAGGGGTGGGATTATTTTTTTTCTTTCATTCAGTCATTCAGCAGTTCAGTGAAAGCTAATGAACATTTATTTTGATGCAGTAATTGTCGGGAGAAATATCAATAACCTCAGATATGCAGATGACACCACTCTTATGGCAGAAAGTGAAGAACTAAAGAGCCTCTTGATGAAAGTGAAAGAGGAGAGTGAAAAAGTTGGCTTAAAGCTCAACATTCAGAAAACTAAGATCATGGCATCCAGTCCCATCACTTCATGGGAAATAGATGGGGACACAGTGGAAAACAGTGGCTGACTTTATTTTTCTTGGCTCCAAAATCACTGCAGATGGTGATTGCAGCCATGAAATTAAAAGACGCTTACTCCTTGGAAGGAAAGTTATGACCAACCTAGATAGCATATTAAAAAGCAGAGACATTACTTTGCCAACAAAGGTCTGTCTAGTCAAGGCTATGGTTTTTCCAGTAGTCATGTATGGATGTGAGAGTTGGACTATAAAGAAAGCTGAGCGCCAAAAAATTGATGCTTCTGAGCTGTGGTGTTGGAGAAGACTCTTGAGAATCCCTTGAACTGCAAGGAGATCCAACCAGTCCATCCTAAAGGAGATCAGTCCTGGGTGTTCATTGGAAGGACTGATGTTGAAGCTGAAATTCCAATACTTTGGCCACCTGATGCGAAGAGCTGACTCATTTGAAAAGACCCTGATGCTGGGAAAGATTAAGGGCAGGAGGATAAGGGGACGACAGAGGATGAGATGGTTGGATGGCATCACTGACTCAATGGACATGGGTTTGGGTAAACTCCGGGAGTTGGTGATGGACAGGGAGGCCTGGCGTGCTGCGGTTCATGGAGTTGCAAAGAGTCGGACACGACTGAGCAACTGAACTGAACTGAACTGCAAATGAAACAAGGTCTGGTCCCCTTAGCCCTGCAGGATGTGCTAATAAGAAAGCAGTGATGAGCTCCATCTGCTCAGAGATACCTACCAACTGCAGGAAAGAAAGCCGACTCAGAAAAGAGACACCCAGAGAAGGTGCGAGATAGCATGTCCTTGAAGAACTTAAACGATAAAGAGATGAATCTAGAAGGGTTGAGAACTGTTTTTTTTTTAAGTAGGATTTGACACATTCACACACACACAGCTGCCAGAATGAGACAGCAGTGTGAATCCAAAAATGTTCTGGTTTTATGGCTGGAAAGATGAAACTCTGGTGAGATTTTATATGTTTGGTAAAGTTGAGCAAAGTGGTGGAATACTGAATAAGGATGAAAAGGGTTGCCCTGGATGTTGCAGTTTTTGATACCAGCAAGTTAGAGGGCGCATTGCTGTGTCTCAGATATTGTTAAAGTACTAGTTAATGGCTATCATTGTCTTATAGCATCTGAATCCAGCTTAAACGACAGAGGCTTGCAGCTAAATGTGAAAGCGCATCACAACCAGAAGAGATGAAAACCAAAATTTCTGTGACTACTGATAGCCATAGATGACAGAGATGATATGTATTTCCACAGACAGCTACATTTCTGGGTATATCAGAGAGAAAAAAATATAATGGAAACTTTTGAGAAGCTAACGTACTGACAGGAAATGCCCGAGCTAAAAACGCGTTGGTTAAGAAAAACCTTCATTTTTCACTCTCAAGATGAAATGTGGGCAACCACCTTAGGGGGCTTCCCAGGAGGCACTACTGGTAAAGAATCCAGCTGCCAAGGCAGGAGATGTAAGAGATGTGGATTCGATCCCTGAGTTGAGAAGATCCCTTGGAGGAGGGCATGGAAACCCACTCCAGTGTTCTTGCCTGGAGAATCCCATGGACAGAGGAGCCTGGCGGGCTACAGTCCATGGGATTGCAAAGAGTCGGACACAACTGAGTGACTGAGCAGCGGCAGTAGCCCCCTGAGGGCCAGATTGAGTCCCCTCTCCCCATTTTTAATTTACATTGTTGTGTCATGCTTAATTAGAGTCTACCGGTATTTCTAGAGTTCATTACTCTGGGAGCATTACTTATGGAAAATTTCCATAACCAGAAATCTCAATAGCTCTTCATTATTTTTTTACCTTTTTAAAACATGGAAACTAGTTTTAAAAATATCTGCCATTGATAATTCAGGAAACTAAAGTAAAAGAAAATGCCTAGTTGGCAAAAAAATTAATTAGCCTCAACTGAGTTTTACGATCATGCAAAACATTAACACTGGGTGTTCAGACATTAGGCAGCGGAAAAGAAATTAGAACTTGTTATGATGGATTCTGGGCTTCCCTGGTGACTCAGATGGTAAAGAATCCGCCTGCAATGCGGGAGACCTGTGTTTGATTCCTGGATTGGGAAGATCCCCTGGAGGAGGGCATGGCAGCCCACTCCAGTATTCTAGCCTGGAGAATCCCCATGAACGGAAGAGCCTTGGGGGCTACCGTCCATGGAGTGGCGAAGAGTTGGACACGACTGAGCGACTAATCCAGCACACATGCTGGATTCTGTTCCGATGAGTCTGCAGAACTTCTGGGACCTCATAACATGGCTAACCCTGAGGTTAGGGGCCAGGCTGCAAGCCCCTTGATACTCCCTGGGACAAGAGATGCTCAGCACTGTTGAGGGAAATATTTTTGGGGAACAAGAAGAAGAGTGTGTGATTGATAATTGGAGTGTACATTAATAATTGGAGGACAGCCTTGAAGAGGGTCATATGAAAGTAGAAGCATGTCTTCGTATTGTTCCACAGGCAACAGGTACATGTATTTGTGATGACTCACTGAAGTCGAAAGCATAGCACTTGTGGAGATTCCGAGCTGTCTAAAATTCTTCTCCTTTTTTTTTTAAAACAAGCCTGCTACTCTTCTAGTCTTGGGGATCTCTGACAAATTCTTTTTTTATTCCTTTTTCAAAAATGTTGTCAAAAGAAAACCTCTAATTTTAGCTAGATGCTGACCTGTGAGGTTTAAATAATTCATACTAACCTGTGAATAACTAACAGGCAATATCTGCTAATGGTTATTTGCACCTTAAAAGGTGACTTTGTCAATCAGATCAAATCTCTAATTGGTAGGATCTGTTTGCTATTTTTCATTTTTCATTGTCAGGGAGGTTATGGTGTTTCCCATGCTCCTTGTTCTCCCAAGTTGTTATCTCTAAAGCCATTTATTCCCCTTTCTTATATAATTAATCAGGAAACAAAATTCTTACAGCAAATGTTTAGCAATATGAATTGCGTATATACTTTTGCTTCCCCCTTGTCAACGATATAATAATGTAAAAAAAAAACTTTTTTTGGAAAAACAGAAAAATGTCCTTGTCACTTTTTAACCTTGAGTTTTAATTTTTTTTGGCCACACCTCACAGGACGTGGAACTTCCCGACTGGGTACTGAACCCGCGCCCCTTGCAGTGGAAATGTGGTCTTAACTACTGGACTGCCAGGAAAGTCTAGTATTTCTAATTATGTGACTTTTCCTCCCCTTTTGGTTCATAGCCACGGACACATTCTGATGTGGTTTCAGCCATAATACAGCTTGAGTTACGCTTGAGAAGTCTATGAGGTAATGTGTGCAAAATGACAGTGTTAATGGACATACTAGCTGGAGTGTATGGAATGACAAGCTCTACTAAATACTTTATTCTACACTTTAAAATTTAGCCCTCACCACGACACAGTGAAGCAGACAGAATCCTTGTCCTCATTTTCTGTTGAGGAAACTGAGGTGCTGTGAGGTTAAGCAACTTGCTCAAGGTTAATCAACCCGTAGGATGTGAAATCAGGCAGCTTGAGGTCAGATCCTCTTAAGGTCTGTTGTTTTTATTAATAAGTCAGACTTGTTTTTCCACACCAGTATAGACACTGCATGTCAGCACTGAATATGCAAAGTTAGTACATAAAAAAAAGGATCTGTGTCTTAATTTGCAGTTATTGCCAATAGCTAACTTTCCGACTCTTTTTTTTTTTTTTTTTTTGATGAATCCTGCTTTTTCACTTGTCTAAATTGTAGGTTTGCAAACATTTGAAGCCTCAAATACGAGCTCAGGAAAGATGGGTGTGACCTTGTATCGAGTTACCATCTAGGTCAGGGTTTCCCAGGTGGCTCAGTGGTAAAGATTCTGCCTGCAATGCAGGAAACGCGGGTTCGATCCCTGGGTGGGGAAGAAGGAAATGGCAACCCACTCCAGTATTCTTGCCTGGAAAATGCCATGGACAGAGGAGCCCGGTGGGCTACAGTCTATGAGGTCACGCAAGAGACACACAGGACTGAGCAACTGAACGACAACCATCACCATCAGGGTCAGGACAGCAGGTGTGACATTATTTCCTCTCGATGGTTTGATTCCACAGATAGAACTGAAAAGATTCGACCTGAGAGAATTCCAGTCATCTGGTCTGACACATTCACAGGGGTTTAAAGAGCTACACACTCAGCATGGAGAAAGAGACAAAATATGCGGTTTAATTACAATTGCTGCAGCGAATTCCGAGTGGATATTGCTTCTCCCACATGCGCTGACCACAATTTTCAGCCTGGCATGGGCTGAAAGCTTGAGGAATGTATTTCCAGTAATTGCCAGGCCACCGCATTGTTCCTGTGTATACATAAACACCGGGCTGTGATCGGAGTGGTCATGCTTCAGCTGTTATCTGAAATTCTCTCTGGCTATAAGGACTGACTCATCTAGCTTCTCCTGACAGCAGTTTCCATTGACTGTGTTAGCTTTCTCTCACTTCAGTCAGGCGCGCAGCCCCAGTTAGGAGAGAACAAAAACTGTGCAAAGCGGTAGACGTGCTCCTCATCACAGCTCAGATTGCTCAGATGTCCCCTGTCACTGCCTTCGGGGTCCTTTTTCCTGCGAGTGGAAAGAGAAGGTCCAATACGGCTGGAGGTCCAATACGTCCCCGCGCTGCGCAGGTTAAATGGTAAGGCTGCAAATGAGTGATTCAGTGGGAAACAGTGTCTGCGGCAGAGCACTTGCCAGAAAGCTGCCTCCCGTCCCCGTGCTTCGTCACTCTTCCACAGTCTAGCCTTTCCACCTTTCACCCCTGCCCCGTCATTATCTGCAGATGTTATCTGCCCGGCATATGTTGTAACCTAGAAGATTCTGAGGCTTGTTCCCACCCTCCCACCAGCCCCTCTGCAGTCCTTCCAAAGGGAGCCCTGAGAACGGCAGACCTAGACTGAAATGCAAAAGGGAATGAAGGAAAACCTAGTCCTTTTATGTTCCTATGAGGCAGAGGCTGTCATCTATGGAACCACTATTTGATGATAGTTGTTTCAGCACAGTTTAAAAAGTAAATATTTATCTTCTGGGCCTGAAGGAATTTGAATCTACACAATGGATGGCAGGATAAATTTTTTTCTACCTTGAGTTCAATAAAAGAGACATTTTTAATGAAAGTTGGGACCCGCAGAATAGTCATTTTCCAACTCCTCAGTGCCTACTACAATCAAACCATTGTTGCAGCTAAAAGTTTTCTTAACCACCATTTTTGGGGAAGAATGTAATCCTGTAGCTGCTAAATTAAGTAACATTGTACTTCATCCTACTATATCAGGATACAGTAAATATAAACACGTTTACTACCTAATAAACATGTATATTGGTATAAAGCAGACAGTAGCCGACAGCAAACAAAAAGGAGTCATTTCACCCCAAACAGAAAGGTGAAAGTTAAGGTGTATAATTTGTACCAGTGAAACTTGGCACTGAAAGAGCAAAATCAAATTGGATGACTGTGAAAGACAAAAGAGGGGATCAATTTGCTATTTCATGAAAAATATGGATGTATATTTGAGAAGAAAACACTTTAACTCAGTATTTAGTGAGATTGCTAACTTAAAAACTGCTTAATTTTGCTTACTACTTTTATTTATTTCTCCATCTAATTAGTTTTGATTGTTTTATAGTCTTCCTAAACACAGAGAAAAAATGTAAAGCATAAGTATTATATAGCAAAAGATACTTTAAAAAAATCAATGTATTTTGGTGCTGACTTAATCTGCCCTGAGATCATTTCTATCTATAGAAGGAAAAGCATTTTTAAACTCTCAGGAAAGCAGATGACTCTACCATTACTTATCCGTGATGCTGGGTTTTGCAAATCACTCTCTAAATCTCACTTTCTTTCCATTTTCCCAGTATCTTTTTCATGTGGCAGCTGGGACCGAGGCAGCTTCAGCCCCCAGAAGCAACCCCCCAGAGTTGCTATAGAGACTGCAATTTGTTCAAAGAAAATCTAAATTAAATTAATCTGAAATATCATTTTAAAGTTTTCTATTTCTTCCAGGCAGCAGCAAGGGTTTTGCTAAAGGCTCATCAAGTACAGAGAACTGTTAAATAATATTCCCTTTGATAAAACAAAATTGTCCTGAGAAATCTTTGGAAATATTTCTACCATATGGCTCCAAGATAAGATCACAAGTGTTAAGTAATGTGGTAACTTTTAGCAGGTTAACAATCACAGCTTAAATTTCATAAGATCTCTGGGTAACCTCCATGACCCAGAATCAAAGTCTTTGGTATTTGCTTTCACATACTTCTAAACAATATGCTCCATTAGCAATCTTCTCAGATATTCTCAAGTAGTTTCATATTTGCAAGTGATGATCAATTTTGTAAAAACATACATTAGCCATTAAATTGATATTTCCCTTTGGGAAGCATTTTCATAAACATTTACATTTTCTCAAATAAAAGACTTCAGCTCTTTTAATCATAATATTGTAGAGAGCCATTTATTGTGAAGCAAGAAGAAAAAGAATGATAGGATTTGGGCTTAAATACATATAATTTATTGGGATTATTTTGCTTGGTGCAAGTAGTGTTTTAAGTGATATTTTGCAAGTTTGTCCCTGTTTATTATTTCTAAATCAAGTTTCTTCTTTATTTTCCCAGCTCTATCACTAACTAGTGATGTGATCCTAGGCATTTAGCTTAATCCTTTGGGGCCTTAGTTCCCTCAACTGTAGGATGCTGTATGTCGGGATTGACTGCTTGGTTGCTAAGATCCCTTCTGGTCTTGAAAACCTATGGCACTCTGGTCCCTATCTTGCAGCAGCTCATTAGTTCCTAGTCACAATCAAGAAACAGTTCAAAGGTACAAGTGTCACCACCTATAGGTAGAAAATATATTGCAAAAAAGAAAGAATATACAGGTAAAGAACATTAAAAAATAAATAAATAAATAAAAGACTAGGACTTCCTTTAAAGCTTTCCAAATTCCAGACTCCATCCACAACCATATACCTGAATGCTTCTCTTTTCTTTTTCTTCTGCCACTGTTACTGAAGGTTTTCATCCATATTGTAGCTACATAATTAGGTTTATTTTCCTTACGTGTCTTTTGAAAACTTGGCAGGCTGACCCAGATTTTGAGATTTTACAATATATGAAAAGTTTCACGACTTCAATATTCTTAAAGACTTCCTTGAGATACACGGCTCTGCTCTTCATGTTAATCCTTATGTCAGGTTAGATATTCATGAAAAAAAGATGCGTACAAACCACCTGCAGGAAAGTTTGAGTCATTTTCTAATTGAAGATGTTGTGGCTCTATGGATTCAATTTTTAATGATAGCAAAACAAAACCATTCCAGCATTGTCAGCTTTAAGATACAGTAGATAAATTGAAGTTCAGCTTCAGCTCTTCTCTCTGTACAGCTAAGAGGAAATCTTCCCTCAAAGAAAAATGAACAATTAGAAGAAGAAGAAAAAGGACAAGGAAAAAAAACCTTGATAAATTAAGAAACCATCTAACAGTTAAACTGACACTCCATATGCAGAGGAAACAATTTCCATGCATGTTATAAAAAAATGTGTTAAATCAACTAACATTGATATAACTTCAAGCAATTAGGGGAACGTTAATAGTGATATGAGTCTTCAGCTGTAAATAATTATGCTGCCCCAAGGCTATGCTTTAATTCTTGGCTTGCTGTATCTATAAACAATAATCAAACTGCAAAGCAAGTTGTGTTGTTTTTGTTCACAGTTTGTGAAATGATTTTTATACCCTACAGTGACGCTGATGGCTATTTTGACCTTCAAGAACTCCGGCCTGTGAGGCTAAGAGCTAATGTGTACTTGCATCGATCTGAGTTGGAGACACACAGCGGGTTATAGTGCCTGTTTTCCATGAGCACAAAAGCTGCTATCGTTAATCAGTGTGTGTTGTGAAAAGGGGGCTTGCTGCTGTGACTCAATAAATGGGGACATTAGGAGGAAATGTTATAATTGCTGCTACCCACATCTTGTTAATGAGTAATGTACAGTTAGACACCATGCAATTGCAGCTAAACTGTTTATACAATTTATTCTTATGTTGCAACTAACATTTAACATAATGAAGTATCATAATTGCAACCATTAAAGTCAAGATTAAGATTTGTTTAATTAGAATTAAGAAAATGTAGAATAGAAAACTACTTTCAAACACTGGATAGACAGGATGGATTTGGTGGTAGGAAAGAGAAAAATGCGTGAGGCGCTGGGGGCAGACGTTGTATACATAAAATTGTGTGTTGGAGGTCTGTTCTTTGGATTTTTTTTTTTTCATGCTCTCGTCAAAAGTGTAGAGAAAACAAAATATAAAAGGCATTAACTTGACCACGTATAAATCTAGACTGTTATTATTCAGATCGTTAGAGTTGTAGCTTTTAAATTTCAGAATTTACATTACCCCTGGGCTAAACAAATAATATCTTAAAACATACAACTCATATTACCATCAATGCAAGTTATCAAATGAATTAGGGGGGAAACAAGCTCCTGACTTTGTATAGGAAATGTCATAACTTTGTAAAGCCAAATGGACATTAAACCTCTACTTTAATTATCTACATGTCCAAACACAGGCACTTATATAATATGATATTTTTACATAAGCGGAGGGACAAAACACGGTTAATGGAATGCTTTGAGGAAATATGGCTTGTCTAAATTTATTAAGTGAAGCCATTTCATTTAGGTCATGTCATGCTTTCCTCCCCTTTTCTGTGCTGCTAAATGCTGAAAAGTTCCAAGGTGCTACCAGCAAATGGAACTGTTTGGGATTTTCTCTTTCTGAGAACTGTTTTTTCACCTTCTAGCGCTCTATTTCCGAGCAACTCAAAAACGCCAGTATTTTTCTCTAGGTCTACATTCTGTCCTCAGCTTTCTTTAGTTTGGATAAAGAACGTCTCCCTGTGTTTCTACTGAATCTGTCAATATTAGACTGCACTGTACGCAGAGTTCAGAGGAGAGAGGGGTGGGTTTGGACAAAGGAGGTCTGAGTTCTTCAAATCCCTGTCCATCTACTTTTATGACTTAAGCTGGTCATCTGAAATTTCTTGCCTTCATTTCTTCTTTAGACAGATGAGGTTATGTATATTTGTCCTACTCATCCCACAAAAGTTTAGGGAGAATCTAATGCCCAGATATAATTGGAGGCACTGAAAATTTAATGTACCAAAGAAAGGGAACTTGTGGTTCAGCTTCACTGAGATGGACTCATACTGATTTCATCAACTGCAGACTGTAGCTTGAAATGGGGATAAAAGATAGGGTAATATTTCATTACCCTCAAAAGAAACACTACTATTTTCTTCTTTTCTTGTATCTTATACACACCTTATTGAGAAGGTTTGAGTCAAGTTAATATCAAGTCTTTGTTTATAAACTTTAAGCCAAATTTAAACAAGCACTGCTGATTACCTTAAACACAGAAATCATGGGTCCCTTCTTAGTTATTCCTCAACGGAGCTGTAAAACACTCTTAATGTAAAAAGCAAATGATGATCTGATTTTTGTAGCAATATATAGTCCAAGATAATGGTGTTTGAAAGCTCTATCTGATTGGCTTGCTGTTACAGTGTGGTATGCAGTTGTTGATGTCAGATATCTTGGTTTACTATGGAATTTATTTTTATAGTCTGCTTACTTCCTCTCCATTATAAATTTAAGATGACAGGCTGTTACTTCTTGTATATACTTAAGACTTTATATAAAATTTGAGTTTATCAACTTACAGAACCATTTAAGAACTTCAGCTTACAAATGCTATTAAATTCATTAAGTTCATATATTTAATTATTCTACCACTACTTACTGAGTCCTAATACGCATCCTATGCTAGGTACTGGGTAAAAAGCATGCATGAAGAGGAACAGGGTGATTTGAAGAGCAAGGAGTGATTAATGGCTTACGCTTTGGATACATTATATGGAGCTTCCTGGGAGACTTCCAAAAGAATTGGATCAATTGATGAGATTGCCAATTGCCATTGTCTAGTAGCTTGTTAAGATCCAGCAACTTTCATGAAGGTTTTAAAGGCACACTTTGTGGGACTTCCCTGGCAGTCCAGTGGTTGAGACTCTGCCTTCCAATGCAGGGGGCATGAATTTGATCCCTACCTTAGGCATGGGGTGTGGCCAAAAAGTAAAAAATAAAATAAAATGTGCATTTTGTGGAAAAATTGACAGTGTTCAAGATACTGATATTATAGCTAGTTAGCTCCTGGTGTTATATGAATGATTTAAAAATTGTGGACAATTATTTTTAACTTGGTAACAAATAAAAATTATGTCTGTTTGAGATATGACATTATTATATATTCTAAACCTAATTCACATGTGCATTTGAGTGCAGGAATTTGCTTTAACCTAACTACTCTTGGTGTTTAAGGCTTCCTCCCCTTCTTCCCTTCCTCTCCTTCTTCCTTTCTTCTTTCCTTCCTCCTTCTCACTTGGATGCACCTGTGAGTATTGAATGCCTGCAATGTGACAAGCATGAATGAGTTTAAGTTTTATTTAATTTTATTTACTTATTTATAATTTTAAATTTGTTTATAAATTTATTTATTTTGGCTTATTTTAACTTAATTTAAAAACCCGAAGCAGTATACAGTATTTTCCGCTAAACACAACTTCATTTTCTTTGTAAGACTACATTTCTCCTCAATTGTTGAATTGTGAGAGATATCACCGTTGTATTCTAGAGAATATTTTGGGCATATGTATTATTGCTAGTATAACACAGAAATACATTATTGATCTAGTTGGTGTAAATGGATTAACTTAGTTTGAAATATTTTTTAATTTATTAAAGTAACACTGCAATGTATTTATTTTACTACTTTATGAAGATTGCATGAATTACAGTGATAATGATGTAAATTTTAACTGATAATCACATTAATGTACTTATTATTTTAGTTATCTCTTAATAAAGGATATTATAGCTAAAAGTTGGACTTCCCTTGTAGCTCAGTCGGTGAAGAATCTGCCTGCAATGCAGGAGACACAGGAGTCACAAGTTTGATCCCTGGGTCAGGAAGATCCCCTGGAGAAGGAAATGGCAACCCACTCCAGTACTCTTGCCTGGGAAATCCCATGGACACAGGAGCCTGGAAGATTACAGTCTACGGGGTCGCAAGAGTCTGACACGACTGGATGACTTAGCACACGGAGTGAAAGTCAAGCATGGGCACATTAAAAGGTTCAAGACAAAGACACGCCCTTGATGCAGGATTGAGTGGAGCTACAGGAGAACTGGACAGGAAATGAAAGAAGAGGGGAGAAGAAGGTGTCACAGATTTCATTAAGAATGGCAAAGGCAATTTACTGCAGCAGAGCGCGTCAGAGAAGATGGCTTGTTTACTGTGTACACAGAGCTTTAAGATGATCAGGTTGACAATGTAAAGAGGTATTTTCTGGAATTCATAGTGAATTTGATAAGTTTCCTCTCAACAGTCAAAAGGAATCAATGAAATGAGATGCCTGAAAGCAAAACTGAATGTCCAAAAAAACTATTTTTAAGCGATTTCTAATAGAATCTGAGCTTGTAAAATTGACTAGTTTCAAGAGAGTGTGAATTTTTACACACACACACACACACACACACACACTGAAAACCTCCATTTTTAGCTGGAGAGATGATAAAAGAAATGATTCCAGTTCTGGCAATTTTGTGAGAAAATTATGAGGATTAGACTAAACTATATTTCATACAAAGTAAAAAGTCTTTGGTTAAGCTACCATATATTTCCTGTAGAATAAAAGACCTTACTAACAATATCAGAGATCAATGTACTCAAAATTTTATAAATTTCAAATAATATTTTTAAGCTTTAGATGAATTGCAAGATATAAGACACTGTCCTCTCAATGCCTATGGTACATTTTTTTTTTTCTCAAAGGACTTTGAAATTTATGAAGCAATGTTTCCAATTCATGGCTTAAAAAATTGAACCGATGGTGCAAATATCTTTGCATCCAACATCTACCAAAGAATTTCAGCTAGATATACAAATTTTAGTTTTTTAAATAATGGACATGGTTCCAGTTATGTTAGATAAGATAGCAAATCAAGTTTTGCTGAAATTTTGCAACCAAAGACTGATGCTTCTCTTATTTCTTTGTTCCACTGTATAATGCAGATTGGAAATATTTGTGCAGGGTTTTCTGAAGCAGATTTTATGAAAAATACTGTGGATATGGTTATTAACATCATTCCACACAGATGTGAAAATGACATTAATTATCACCAGCTTATAGAAATGTTGAAATAAATAGCAGAAAAGAATTTGATGATCTATGTTCTTGTCATTGCTCACTGGTGGGATCATAGAAGAGTTTTACAAAGGTTTACTGTGCTGTTAACTCCAACATAAAGAACGCTCAATATATTCAATGTTCAATAATCAAAGGCAAAAATAACAATGTGATTTACAATTTCTCTCCAAAAACACACAGCATATAAATGAGCCAAATTTGAAGCTTCAAAGAAAGGAAATCTTATTTGTGACTTTGGTAGGTGGGTGTAAGAATTTATGTTGAAATCAATAATAATGCCTTTATAATCAATAATAATGATCATACAAGAATCAACATGCAGAATATTTTAACTGTAATCAACAGCATTATGTACATTGGCTCTTGAAATTACAAAAAATTTGAAGGAAGCTTTGCTAATATTGACAAAGTTTCTTTTCAGTTTCTATACTATCCTTTTGAATTCAATGTTAATAATACTGAGTTGGCACAAGCATTAGTGGGTTTACTTAACTTGTATAGACATAATTTTGAAATTAATGTGCTTTTGGATGAAGTCAAATAAGTCTTTTAAATAAGATGAACCAGCCAGTTTTGTTAATGTGGATACAAACATTATTTTAAAAACAACTATTTTTGACTGGGGGGGATGGTTGATTCAGTTATTGGAAAACTATTAAGAATGTTTGGAACAATGTGACTTTTCAACTATAAATGTTATGAAATCTAAATATTGTTCAAGAATTTTCTATGACAATTGAAATGTGATTTTGAAGACTTTTGTACAAAACAAGAAATTAAATAGTTTGCTATTTTTTAATACTTGTTACATTCTGAAATAATAATGCTTTGGAAATATTTGGTAAATTAAATATATTATCAAAATAATTCTGACCTATGACCTATTTCTTTTTGCTTTTAAAAGAAGTGACTATTAGAAAATTTAAAGTTACATTTTGTTTCCATTGGACAACGCTGATCTAAGTAAATCTTGCCATTCTTTGTTTGTCTTCACTTATATTCATATCTAGGATTGGTTTAATGAAAAATTATTCTTCGTTTTTCTATGAAGAAGACATTCCAAGGGTTTTTCATGAGTTATTTAGTCTGTAAAAATTACCTAGTCCATTCTTAGTCAGCTTAGTCCATATATTGCAACTGCTGACTGAATTGCTATTACCCACAATATGTTTCTTGCTCTTCTTTGTTTTATTCTACTGTATCAGTGCTTTTAAAGTGAATAAAAGTCGCTCAGTCGAGTCCGACTCTTTGCAACCCCATGAACTATACAGCCCATGGAAATCTCCAGGCCAGAATATTGGAGTGGGTAGCCTTTCCCTTCTCCAGGGGATCTTCCCAACCCAGGGATTGAAACTAGGTCTCCTGCATTGCAGGCAGATTCTTTACCAGCTGAGCCACAAGGGAAGCCCTCAATGTTTTTAGGTAAAGATTAAATGTGTAAAAGTTTTTTCAGTATTATTTGTATATTTGAACGCCAAAATGAAACAGATGGTTAAGTATTGCTGGAGAGTTTGGTCTTTAGTCTGTATATCTAGACTAGGTTTAATATTTGATTCTATTATTTAAACTCTATTTTCCTCTACTTACTTGGGTGTATGAGTCACAGCATAAAATCATATTTTCTTCTCTATTATAGTAAATAGAAAGGTTGTGATTTGAATTAGATACATCTCTACCATGTACCATTTCTAGATTTACCATATTATTATCAACTATTTTACTTTCTGTGTGTCCTCTACATAGTCTTAGCTAAGAACAGATGCCAGGCTTGCTTCTAGATCTATGGTCAGTAACCCACAGGTAAGTTTGTAGGTCATTTGTAGTGATTATCTCACTGGGGTTTGGGAAAGTCTTGGAGACAATAGATCTGTGATTGTTTTTTTCCTTGAGTTCGGTCTCTGACTTTGTCATCTTTGGAATTACAGAGCTGATTCTGATTAGACAGATTTGTTGTCCTTGCTTGGGTCCAGATGAACCACAATGAACATCTAGATGGTGTTTCATGAGTATGTTTTTTTCTTAATGTTTTATATCCTTTGCCTACTCCCTGTAAAAAGAAAACTAGGAGCTTCTGATAGTCACATTTTTTTTAAATGGAGGAAATTAACCAATTGGTGATACATCTTGATAAAAGGAAAGTATTTGGAATAATAGTGAGGTCAGAGTACCAGATGGGCACAGAGAATCTGCCAATTATAAAGGGGTCAGGATCAGCAAAGGGAAGGAATGAAACGGAGCACGAAGCAATGGGAGCATCTACTGTACAGTGAATTGTCTTTTATTGAAGGATATGCGTTATTTTAGACATCATACTGTGGTTGGCTGGGGTTGAGGGACACAACTGCTACAAGAGAAGAAGACAACAATGGTCGTAGACCCTGGGGTTATTGACCATTTGTCCATTGATTTTTGGTCATCAGTAAGCAAGAATGAGATACACAAAAACCTACACGTACAGTAATATTGTGAGTGCTATGATTACTGTGTTCATACAATGATGGCAGGAGGCATGTAGCAAGAAATGTTTATCCACCTGGAGAATGACATCAACAAGGACTTAATATTTGAATAGAGTCTCAAACAATGTCCAGGAGTTTGCCAAGTATACAAGTTGAGTAAATGCAGTCTAGAGAGAAGGAACGATATGGGGAAAGGTTAAAAAAATTATAGTTACAAAAGGTACAGAATAGCCAGAGCCTTGGATGTGGGAGAGGGTTTCTGTTTAGGCTCTTGGACATATAGGTGCAGGCAATGGAATTAATTACGGCTGAATTAAGTCTTTAAAACTACAAGGGCTTTAGGTCTCTCTGAATTTTCTATCCCCATGTATGCTGTCCATGACTAAGAAAGGTGACAATAAACAGTTAAAGTGAAAAAGAAAACAAAATTATCTGAAATATTGAACGAAGGGTATAGGAACAACGTCTGTAGGAGAGCAATTTTTAAATTCCAGAGGGCAGATGACAACTGACTCGTGCAATTGCTGATCACTAATTAAGCATTTTCTTTTTTAATAGCCTCCTTCAGAGGCAAAACTCTACGGCTGCTGGATCTGAAGCCAGTCCACACCAATCAATATCAATCTGCTGCCAAATGTTATTAAATATCTCTTTGATACCTATTTACAACTCAGAAAATAATTTCATTGCCAAGGGATTGTAAATGTGTGAAAAGAACCTCTGACAGCTTGCCTCACTCACTGTCTACAGCTCCGCGTCTGGGCGCTCAAGCCAGGAGACTAAGATGAAGGACATAATTAAGGAAACATATGAAGGCTAGCACTGGGCTGGAGATTAATTAGCTCTGCGTCAATAATCTCATCAATATCCGATTAACAAATGACACATTGCCCAATGAAACGTATTGATTCATGCACACTCCTCACTGTTAATAAATTGAAGCTGCTTTGCTAAATGAGAAAGCTGACAAAATAATAGGCTGCTAATACTGTGCTGCTATTGTGATAAAAAACATAAAATTAGCCTGAAGTATACAGTACTTAATTTAGGAGGACTGTCACTCCACTTATGAAGCTTGTTAATGAATGACAAGAAAAGCAAAAGGAATTTTATGGACAAGTTACTCAAAAGGGCTAGGAGAATTTCCTGAGGGCAGACATTTGAAATGTAGAGTATGCATATAGATGGCCCTAAGCCTGAATATGTTTCTTAGTTGGTGTGTGTGGAAAAAAGTTTTGTTTACTTGTAAGGACACATACCAATAACATGAGAAATGTCTTCAGTTTTGGAAGTAATCCTTTAATATTTGTCCATATAAGATAATATTGATTGTATCAAGGCGTGCTGCTATTAATCTCTGTTTTAAGGGATGAAGAGCAAATGATTTTTTTAAAAATTTATTTTTATACTATTTTAGAGGATATACTCCATTTACAGTTACTGCAAAATTTTGGCTGTATCCCTTATGTTGTATAGCACATCCTTGAGCCTGTCTTACACCCAATAGTTCCTTCCTCCACCTCCCTCACCAAGTTATCCCTCCCTCCATGGGTAACAATTAATTTGTTCTCTGTATCTGTAAGTCTCTTTCCTTTTGGCTTTATTTATTCACTTGTTGCATTTGTTAGGTTCTACATTTAAGTGATATCATACGGTCGTTATCTTTCTCTGAGCGACTTTTTTTTCACTCAGCATCATGCCCTCCAAGTCTGTCCACGAAGAGCAACTGGTGTTAAACAAACCTGATCCCGCTGAGCCTGTGTGAAGTAGAGTGTGTGTGTACGTCCCACGGAAACCATTAGCTGGTGGTTGCTTTGTCCGTCCTCCCCGTGACAGTGTCGCGGGGTCCCCACCTGCAACACACACCAACGGTGTCCTCCGTTCTTACCTTTGCACACGTGATCCTCACTGAGCCCATTTTCTGAGTTAGGCAGTTTCCAAACAGGCCAGCCCGTCATGTTGTCGGGAAGGCGAGAGCAATTATAATTTATTTTTCTCTTTAGCTCGTGACAGAGAGGTGGTAATAGGCTTGGGCAGGAGGGGAACGAAGTGACGATGGCGAAGGTGAGCGCTCGATATCTGTGGGCGACCTACTGAGGCTGTGGTCAGGAAAAATGAAGGGCGTGTGGCTGAGAAGAGAAGGCTCTGCTAATGAGGCTACTCCTATGTCCCCACAGCTACAGAGACCACAGCTTCTGCCCCAGGACAGCGCCCGGAGCACTGGTGTAGGAGGACCCCCCTGAGAACAAAGCGGTTAAGATATGGAAACATCTGCTGGCAGAAAAGTGTTTTTCCAAACACACGGTCCCAAGAAAATGAGGCTTCCCGTGTGGCTCAGTGGTAAAGAATCCACCTGCAATGCAGGAGATGCAGGTTCGATCCCTGGGTCGGTAAGATCCCCTGGAGGGGAAGATGGCAACCCACTCTAGTACTCCTGCCAGAAAAATCGCGTGGACGCAGGAGACTGGCAGGCTACTGTCCTTGGGCTTGCAAAGAGTTGGACACGGCTGAAACAACAGAGCACAAAGAAAACGCAACAGGAGAAGGAATTAGGAGTGCATTAACTCCTATGGGTCATTAGTATGTTACTGCTGGGGACCACTTGACTTAATGAGAAGCTTACTACCCAGCTCTACACGTCACTGGATCCGCCTTCCTCTTCTCTAATTTGCACTTCCAGGAGACAGAGACCAAGACAGGAAGAGGCTCTCAGAGACGTATTAGGGCATTAGTGTTAGGATGGAACCTGGGCATTTCAGACTGTTCAACCTTCTGCCAAGTCTGCCCTGCGTTCCCAGATGCTCATAATTCAAATCCCTGCTTGAGAACCAGAGAATTTCAACATCAGGAATCTTTAAAGAAAAATCAAGAACATCCCCCGTGGTCTGGTGGTTAAGACCCTGCACTTCCAGTGCAGGGGGCATGGGTTCGATCCATGGTCAGCGAACTAAGATCCCACATGCCATATGACGTGGCCAATCCCCCCCTGCCCCGCCCAAAACAAACAATAGCCAGCCACCTCCCAAAAAACAAACAATGAAACCTCCTGTCATTTTAAGCACTAAGTCTGAACAAAAAAAATCAAAATGAAAACACAATATAAGGAGCCTCAGGAAACTTGAGTTAAAACTCTACCTTGCTATGAAGTGGCGGTGGGAGCTTCAACAGTTACTTAACTGTCCTGTGTCTCAGATTCTTTATCTACAAATGAGAGATTGGACTAGATGTTCTCTGATCTTCCCAAGGCCACTAAGATTTATGGAGCACCATCAAGATATATGTCCATATCTGTGTGTTAAGCAGGTTGAAATGATTTTTCAGCACAACAATTACTGAAAAAATAAAATAGGCTTTCCTGTATCCAAGAATACTCACCAGAATTCTCTATTTCTAGTAATTCTGGTCTTCAGGGCTTGAATATTCAGTATCTTACTGGGGTGGATGGATAAGCACCTGCAACTTCCTCAGTTCAGTTCAGTCGCTCAGTCGTGTCTGATTCTTTGTGACTCCATGGACTGCAGCACTCCAGGCCTCGCTGTCCATCACCCATTCCCAGAGCTTGCTCAAACTCATGTCCACTGAGTCAGTGATGCCATCCAACCATCTTATCCTCTGTCATCCCCTTCTCCTCCTGCCTTCAATCTTTCCCAGCATCAGGGTCTTTTCAAATGAGTCAGTTCTTCAAGTCAGGTGGCCAACATATTGGAATTTCAACTTCAGCATCAGTCCTTCCAATGAATATTCAGGACTGATTTCCTTTAGGATGGACTGCTTGGATCTCCTTACAATCCAAGGGATTCTTAAGAGTCTTCTCCAGCACCACAGTTCAAAAGCATCTATTCTTTGGCACTCAGCTTTCTTTATAGTCCACCTCTCACATCCATACAGGACTACTGGAAAAACCATAGCTTTGACTAGATGGACCTTTGTTGGCAAAGTAATATCTCTGTTTTTTAATATGCTGTCTAGGTTGGTCATAACTTTTCTTCCAAGGAGCAAGTGTCTTTTAATTTCATGGCTACAGTTACCATCTGCAACTTCTGAGGGCATCCCTATCTCGATAAGTAGTTTGGAGAGGAGCTGGGTCATTAAGTTGCATTAACTCTAATTAGTGATCAGAAGGGAGTATGAATCAACAAATTTCATTAGACATCCTGAGAAATGCAGAAGCCCGTTTCCTCCAAGTCCAAGCTTTCCAACTTGAACAAGTTAGCATGTATGAGAATGAATTTTTTTTTTTTTTTACAGTCTCGAATAAAAATGAACTCATTTCTTTTATCTGGGGTTTTCAGAAGAGAGATGTATATTGTGTGAATAAGATCTTAATAATGAAATGCTTTCAAGACATAAAATATAGGAACAACTAATTTTGGAAATTTATGTCAGCAGGGGAGATAGTTTTGCATGAGACCACTTGCTTTTGTCCCTCTGAATTCGTAAAACCAATCTTGACTTTGCAACAATTTTGATGAAAAAAAAATGCCATCTAGTATTAACATCTTACAGTGGTGAGCTCTTTCTATATAGCATGCACTTTATATCCACTATATTAACAAACTCACAACAATCCCATGTGTTAAAAATAACATGCAACCTCTGCTGAGAAAGCTGAAGCTTAGAGAGGTTAAGAAAATTGCTCAGCATCACCCAGAAATAATTGTGAGACTTGAATCTAGACTGTCTGATTCCAAAGCCTGCAGTTTTAAGCACTGTAGGATTCTGCCTTCAGTATAGAATGTTTACCTAGAGCCTGGCAGGGGCCTGCCAGCAATGGACACTAACCACAGGTGGTTTAGCGAGATGCCAATCTTTACACTTTCGGTGGATCACACTCTCTCCAGGCTAATCTCTTCATGAGGAGCGTGCTCTCTCATTGCTAACGGGATGAGTTAGTCTGTAAAAAGAATAACTCACCCTGCCAATATGATGTCACTGGAGCTACCGTCCCGATAAAAATATCTGGTCTCTTGTTCTACTTCTGGCCTCTGAGAAGCTGCGAGTACAAACAAATTAGGGCGATTCGGTGCAGCGCCTGGTGAGAATCAGGGTGACTCGCATCCTTGTAGCATCTGCCAGGTTAACGTGGGCCCCTGGTTTCGCCCCACATCAATTTCAGTCACTGGATGAGGGTTATTCAAGGGGTTTCGCAGGCAGCTGCTCTGTTGGCCGGCTCCAATAGGACTTGGGCTGGTGAGTCAGATTTCATGCCCAATTAGGATACAAGGGGAGAACTTCCCTTGTGTAAAGGACACAGCTGCTCTCGAGGAGCAGCTTCAAGATGCTCAGGACAGCCTCCTGAGTCTGGCTTCCTCCTCTTCTGCAGGCACAGAGGGACAGACGTAAGGAGGTCTTTACCCCTGGCCTTGAGCTGATGCAATTTTTAATATATACGGTTTATTCATTTACATAACCTGATGTTTTATGAATTTGTATAATTTAATGTGTATAGTTTATATACACACACATGTACACATATATTGCTATTCAGCCACAAAGTCGTGTCCGACTTGGTGTGTATATGTATATAGGGGTCCATCTGTCTATCCATAGTTGTTTTGTTTCTTTGCCATGCTCATGAAATTCATACATAGGTTATATATACACATAGCACATATATATAGTCTGTATATACAGTCTACATGTAGGTGTATGTGCCTGTGTATATTTACATGTTTTCGTGTGTATACATGTGTATGTGTGTATTCTCGCCACACTCATGGTGATAGTGGTTTAGCCACTAAGTGGTATCTGACTCTTGCTACCTCATGGACTGTAGCCCGCCAGGTTTCTCCGTCCATGGGATTTCCCAGGCAGGAAATGGAGTGGGTTGCGATTTCCTTCTTCACGGGATTTTCCTGACGCAGGGATGGAACCTGAGTCTCCTGCATTGCAGGCAGATTCTTTGCTGCAGAGCCACCACCATACTCATGTAACTACATTAAACACCTTCCCCAGGGGGTATGTGAATGGAAGATTAAATTGAGGAGCATTGATCTTGCAAACCATTCTTGAGATGTTTGACATTCATTTTTACTTTACCTCAAATCCAGAAGCCAAAATATGAAACTTTTCAGATAAAGTACTGCCCTAGCTCATTCTTTCATCCTGAAACTGTGGATAGAAAAGTGTGTTAGTGCCTCAATTTTCTGTGTTACTAATATTGACCAAATTTACCCAATTGCAACTTTATTTTCCATCTAATACAGTCTATGGAGACATGGTCATAATTTTGTTCAAGGTTTCAAGACACTGTTTTTTCTTTAGAATCTCCTTCTGTTTCTAGTCTTGTTTTTTTCCTATTCTCATTCACTAGTCATTTGAGTGACATTCCATGATTTCATTTCCATCTTTCCATTGTTCCCACTACCCACATCCAGCTGGTTATCAGGTCCTGTCTTTTAGTCCTGTCTGACATGTTTTGAACGCTTTGGTTACATGTTTCCCTATCACCATTTCCCTAGTTTAATCAGTCACCATCTCCTGCCTGGAGTATAACTTATCTATTTCTAGAACACAGGTTTTACCTTCTTCCTCCATTAGAACAGTTTCTGCACTTGTAGCCAATTCACATTTAAGTATCATTTGCTGAGAACCTACTAATTCAGATTACTTAATCCTCAAAGTGACTTCATGAAATTTAATTTCATGCATGTGGACACTGGCCTCAGGAGAAATGGGTCCCTCGATGATAAAAGCAGTGTTTTTTCCGCTGTGCAATGTGTTTCTAAAACGTGGATCTAGTTCACTTGCCCACAGGACGGACTCTAGGCTCCCTAGAATGGTTTGCGGGTCTCTTTACAATCTGCCCTTGTGCTTCCTTCAGGACGCATCCTCACCATCACTCACTCCGCGGTCTGAGTGTACTTGTTCCTTGACATCACTTGACGTTACTAACATGCTCATGCGCTTTTCAGTGTTGATACTTTTCTTCAAGTTATTTCCTTTGCATGCAATGCCCTTGCCTCTCTAGTCTACACATGAAGTCCTTGCCATCTTTCAGAACCATATAACAGGACACCACCTCTTTAAAGCTGTCTTTTATTCTCCCAGATAGAACTATGTGCTTCTTTGTCTATGTTCATCTAATTCTTTGGTTATGTCACAATAATGATCCCATCAAATTATTTTTCCATTGAATAATAGGAAAAAGGCTAAGTAAACAATTGCATATTCATTAAATGGTAGGGTGTGTATACATGATCGATCACCCTTGTCTACACAGACCCTTTACCCTATTAACTAATTCAACTTCATCTGCGAAGCTTCACAACCAGACCCAGTGATCAACACTCCACCCCTGAAAGATATTTGCAGGAATTTCAGGGTCATGGACACACAACGTGAGGGCCAAGTATGACCCAGGAGTCATAAATTAAGCTTTCTCCAGGCCTAACGATGGCTCCTTTATGTTGTGGAATAACACTGGGCATGTTGGTTATTTTTCCCCAGAGCTCTACAAGGGAAGAGGAAAAACACTCTTCTGTTTTTCTGTTTTCTCTCATCCTGTATAAAATGCTTCTCCCTTCTGAAGCTTAGGACCTGTGACGATGCAGGATTTCCCTACTTCTTTGGGCTCTTTATCCAAGAAAGGGGGAGTTTTTTCGATGTTTTCACCCAGGGGGACCAGTTTCCTAGGTCGCAGTTTCCTTACACCCCTCCCTGCATCCTTTCTAGTGGCTGCAGTTTATTTAAAAATGTTGAATGGTGGGCCAGTGACTATGTTGTGTGGATGTGCACACATGTGCTCAGTCATGTCCGACTCTCTGCGACCCCGTGGACTGTAGTCCACCAGGCTCCTCTGTCCATGGGATTCTCCAGGCAAGAATCCTGGAGTGGGTTGCTACTTCCTTCTCCAAGGGATCTTCCAATCCAGGGATTGAAGGCAGGTCTCCTGCCTTGCAGGCGGTTTCTTTACCGTCTGGGCCATATTACATTCCCAGTTACTCTGCTAACCACTTACAAATATTAGTTCATTTAGCTGAGTTCACACAATCCTTCCAACACCCCTATGGGAGAAATAGTATTACTCTTCTTCTACAGAAGAGGACACCAGCACAGAAAGTCAAGTATGTTCCCCAAGCCACACGTTGGCTCCGTGACAGAGCCGGGACTCAATCCTCCACGGGCCTGGGGTCCAGGTTCTTGTCAGCATGCTACGCTGACCCTCATACAAAATAATGGCAGCTGTGACCGGGCACAGAGGAACCGGATTACTGATAAGGAAACAGAAACTTGGAATGACGTCAAAAACATCATATCCATGACATGTTCGTAAGTTTGAATTAGGCTCACTTAGAAAAATAGGTCTGAAAGGAAAAGAAATTACTCAAAGAACTCTTGAGTTAAATAAATATTTTGACTGCGAACAGTCTTTCTAGACTTCAGTTGAAAGAGAAGTGATCTCTATACGTTTATGCTTGAATTACATTATTGTAATGTGCAGGCTTGCTAGTAGCTATAGTGAAATAATTTTCTTTTTGTACTTTTTTTTGGTAGGGATGTTGGGTAGAGAGTTTGGCTATATATATATATGTATATTTTTTTTTGATTAGGGTATATAAGATATATTTGTGTGTGGTATTTATCCAATCCATTCCTCCTCAGAAAGACTTGAGTTGGGCATAAAGCCTAACTTCTTTTTTTAAAAATTAATAAATGTTAAATTAAATTAGCTTCTTATTGGTGTGTAGTTGATTTACAATGCTGTGTTAGTTTTTCTTGTACAGCCAAGTGAGTCGGTTATACATACACATATATCTATTCTTAGTTGGCACACACACATTACTATATATAGCATAGGTAACTAAGAAGGATCTGCTGAATAGCACAGGTTCAGAACTCAATTCAGTCCTCTGTAATGACCTATATGAGTGTATGCTCAGTCGCTCAGCCATGTCCGACTCTGCAAGCCCATGGACTGTGACCCTCCAGGCTCCTCTGTCCATGGGACTTCCCAGGCAAGAACACTGGAGCATTTTCTTCTCCAGGGTATCTTCCCAACCGAGGGATCAAACCCGAATCTCTTGGGCCTCTTGCATTGGTAGGTAGACTCTTTACCACCAGCACTACCAGGGAAGCCCCTTCTTAAATTACCTGGGATTAAATACAGTGTTTCAGCAAATCCATGCTGATGGTCGATTCCCTTTACACAGTTTGCTTACAAGTTATTTTTCACTATTTATGGCTCACTATCAGAGTATTTTAGATTTTCAGATATTGTAAGTATATCAAACATGTGTTTATTTCAGTTGTGAAGCTGTGCCTTTGATCTCCCAGAGTTTACATATCTAGTAAAATTTTAATTAAAAACTAGGTCATCAGGATGGTTTCTCATATATTTAGAGAGGAATTTCTTTTACACTTTATTCAGATCTGCTAATGGGACTCCAATCACTCCTGAGTACTCAACAGTAGATAATGCAATGCTGTTATAGTTCCTTTGACCTGAGGCATTACTCAAATCTTCATTTTCAGGGCAAACAAAAAGGTGCTCTCATTTTAAAAATGTGTACTCATTATTAATAATGTAAAAGTTTAAAAATCTACATTTATTCATAATTAAAACATTGCTACCTTACTAGTAATTCTATTGTGTCACTAAGAGAATAATTTAACTTTGGTTTCCAAATGTACTGTAATCGGTACATAGAAAACTAACTTCAGTGATTTTCCAGGTAACAATAGTATATACTCTTTGTTGAAGGTTTATACCTAGCACTATCATAAGTCCATTGTTGTGTCTGACTCTTTGTGACCCCATGGACAAGCACACAAGGCTTCTCTGTCTTTCAGTATCTCCCAGAGTCCATTATATATATTAAAGTAATACATTTAATTTTCCCTACCATGCTATGAAGTAAGTACTTACTATTCCCATTTTACTCCTTTTCTTAAAATCTTTTTTTTTTTTTTTTCACTTTTTGGTGACACCCTGCAGCACTTGGGATGTTACTTTCCTGACCAGGAATTAAACCTGAACGCCCTGCATTGAGAGCTTGCAGTCTTAACCACTGGACCGCCAGGGAAGTCCTCTCACTTTACTCCTGACAAAACCAGGGTGCATGGGCTTATGCCAAGGTCACAGAGCCAGAGTGTGAACTCAGCGATTCCGGAATCTTGCAATAATGTATATTTTAAAAATTACAGAATATAGACTCTTCTGTGTTTTCATTAATTTCTTCTTTTTTGGAGAAGATTATATTGAATCAATATATCTTTTGAATTTTAAAAAGACTCAATTCAGTCTAGTTCAGTTGTTCAGTCATGTCCGATTCTTTGCGACCTTATGGACTGCAGCACTCCAGGCCTCCCTGTCCATCACCAACTCCCGGAGTTTACTCAAACTCATGTCTATCGGTCGGTGATGCCATCCAACCATCTCATCCTCTGTTGTCCCCTTCTCCTCCTGCCCTCAATCTTTCCCAGCATCAGGATCTTTTCCAATGAGTCAGTTCTTCAAGTCAGGTGGCCGAAGTATTGGAGTTTCAACTTCAGCATTAGTCCTTCCAATGAATATTCAGGGCTGATTTCATTTAGGATGAACTGCTTGGATCTCCTTGCAGTCCAAGGGACTCTCAAGAGTCTTCTCCAACACCACAGTTCAAAAGCATCTATTCTTCAGCGCTCAGCTTTCTTTACAGTCCAACTCTCACATCCATACCTGTCTACTGGAAAAACCATAGCTTTGACTAGATGAACTTTTGTTGGTAAAGTAATGCATCTGCTTTTTAAAATGCTGTCTAGGTTGGTCATAGCCTTTCTTCCAAGGAGCAAGCATCTTTTAATTTCATGGCTGCAGTCACCATCTGCAGTGATTTTGGAGCCCCCAAAATAAAGTCAACCACTGTTTCCATTGTTTCTCCTTCTATTTGCCATGAAGTGATGGGACCAGATGCCACGATGTTAGTTTTCTGAATGTTGAGTTTTAAGCCAACTTTTTTACTCTCCTCTTTCACTTCATCAAGAGGCTCTTTGGTTCTTCTTTGCTTTCTGCCATAGGGGTGGTGTCATCTGCATATCTGAGGTTATTGATATTTCTCCCAGCAATTTTGATTCTAGCTTGTGCTTCATCCAGCCCAGCGTTTCACATGATATACTCTGCATATAAGTTAAATAAGCAGGGTGACAATATACAGCCTTGACGGACTTCTTTTCCTATTTGGAACCAGTTTGTTGATCCATGTCCAGTTCTAACTACTGCTTCTTGACCTGCATACAGGTTTCTCAGGAGGCAGGTCAGGTGGTCTGGTATCCCCATCATTTAAGGATTTTCCACAGTTTGTTGTGATCCACACAGTCAAAGGCTTTGGAGAAGTCAATAAAGCAAAAGTAGATGTTTCTCTGGAAGTCTCTTGCTTTTTGGATGATCCAGAGGGCGTTGGCAATTTGATCTCTGGTTCCTCTGCCTTTTCTAAATCCAGTTTGAACATCTGGAATTTCATGGTTCACATACTGTTGAAACCCAGCTTGGAGAATTTTGAGTGTTACTTTGCTAGTGTGTGACACTGAAAGATGAGCTGCCCAGGCCGGTAGGTGCCCAACATGCCACTGAAGAAGAGTGGAGTAGTAACTCCAGAAAGGGTGAAGAGACAGAGCCAAAGCAAAATGATGTGACGGGTGATAGAAGTCAGGTCTGATGCTGTAAAGAGCAATATTGCATAGGAACCTGGAAGTAGGTCCATGAATCAAACTAAATTGGAAGTGGTCAAACAGGAGTTGGCAAGAGTGAATGTCAACATTTTAGGAATCAGTGAATTAGAATGGACTGGAATGGGTGAATTTAGCTCAGATGACCGTTATATCTTCTATAATGGGCAGGAATCCCTTGGAAGAAAAGGAGTAGCCATCACAGTCAATAAAAGAGTCTGAAATGCAGTTCTTGGATGTAATCTCAAAAACGACAGAATGATCTCTGTTCGTTTCCAAGGGAAACCATTCTGTATCACAGTAATCCAAGTCTATGTCCAGACCACTAATGCTGAAGAAGCTGAAGCTGAATGGTTCTATGAAAACCTACAAGACCTTCTAGGACTAATACCCCCAAAAGATGTCCTTTTCATTATAGGGGACTGGAATGCAAAAGTAGGAAGTCAAGAGATACCTGGAGTAACAGGCAAATTTGGCCTTGGAATACAAAACAAAGCAGGTCAAAGCCTAACAGAGTTTTGCCAAGAGAACACACTGGTCAGAGCAAACAACCGCTTCCAGCAACATAAGCGAAGACTCTACACATGGACATCACCAGATGGTCAACACTGAAATCAGATTGATTATATTCTTTGCAGCCAAAGATGGAGAAGCTCTATACAGTCAGCAAAAACAAGACCGGGAGCTGACTGTGGCTCAGATCATGAACTCTTTATTGCCAAACTCAGACTTAAATTGAAGAAAGTAGGGAAAACCACTAGACCATTTAGGTATGACCTAAATCAAATCCCTTACAATTATACAGTGGAAGTGAGAAATAGATTCAAGGGTTTAGTTCTGATAGAGTGTCTGAAGAACTATGGATGGAGGTTTGTGACACTGTACAGGAGGCAGTGATGAAGACCATCCCCAAGAAAAGGAAATGCAAAAAGGGAAAATGGTTGTCTGAGGAGGCCTTACAAATAAATAGCTGTGAAAAGAAAGGAAGTGAAAGGCAAAGGAGAAAAGGAAGGGTATACCCATTTGAATGCAGAGTTCCAAAAAATAGCCAGGAGAGATAAGAAAGCCTTCCTCAGTGATCAATGCAAAGAAATAGAGGAAAACAATAGAATGGGAAAGACTAGCGATCTCTTCAAGAAAATTAGAGATACTAAGGGAACATTT
Source organism: Cervus canadensis (assembly GCF_019320065.1). Classification (NCBI taxonomy): domain Eukaryota; kingdom Metazoa; phylum Chordata; class Mammalia; order Artiodactyla; family Cervidae; genus Cervus; species Cervus canadensis. The sequence goes on along the minus strand of NC_057413.1, from coordinate 6,095,592 downwards.
CCTGCAAAGATGGGCACAATAAAGGACAAAAATGGTAGGGACCTAACAGAAGCAGAAGATATTAAGAAGAGGTGGCAAGAATACACAGAAGAACTATACAAAAAAGTTCTTCATGACCCAGATAACCACGATGGTGTGATCACTCACCTAGAGCCAGATATCCTGGAATGCGAACTCAAGTGGGCCTTAGGACGCATCACTCTGAACAAAGCTAGTGGAGGTGATGGAATTCAGTTGAGCTATTTCAAATCTCAAAAGATGATGCTGTGAAAGTGCTACACTCAATATGCCAACAAATCTGGAAAACTCAGCAGTGGCCCCAGGACTGGAAACGTTTTCGTTCCAAGAAGTCTCAGAGACCTCTACAAATGGATTGAGTGGTTTTTGTTCTGTTGGATTAAGTTAGAAGCTATTGATAATTTTCCCTCGTGGATCAGATGGTAAAGAACCTGCCTATCAATGCAGGAGACATAAGAGATGCAGGTTTGATCCCTGGGTGGGGAAAATACCCTGGAGCAGGAAATGACAACCCACTCCAGTGTTCTCACCTGGAGAATACCATGGACAGAAAAGCCTGGTGGACTACAGTCCAAGGGGTCACATACAGTCAGAAACAACTGAACAACTCGCACACACACACCCCTACACATTGATAATTCCCTGGTGGTTCAGCTGGTGAAGAATCTGCCCGCAATGCAGGAGACCTGGGTTCTATCCCTGGATTGGGAAGATCCCCTGGAGCAGGAAATGACAACCCATTCCAGTATTCTTGCCTGGAGAATCCAATGAACAGAGGAGCCCGGTGGGCTACAGTCCATGGGGTTGCAAAGAGTCGGACACAACTGAGCGACTAATACACACGTACACAGACATTGATAATCTTCCGTGTTTACAATAAACACTAATCCAAGGGGAAACTGTTAGGCCATCTTATTATTTCCTCAGCACATGTGTTATGCCCGCCACTCTGCTGCCCCAGTTTTAGACTCTGTTTCCCCTCGACTTGACTGTGCGTGAAGTCACTTCAGTCGTGTCTGACTTTTTGCGACCCTGTGGGCTGTAGTCCACTGGGCTCCTCTGTCCACGGGATTCCATCTTTCAAAATAGGTGTTATTATCATTTATAATGTGCCAACAGGCTCCAAATGGTGAACTAGCCTAGAGAAAAGAAATGGTCATGGCGTGCTCTTAACTGGGTTTACCACACTCTTAAAACGTTAAGCCAGTGTTTGCAAATTTGTGGTCAGATGTCCAACTGGATGTTAATTTTCTCATAAGTCATCTGTGTATGGAAATTAATTTAATCTTTTCTAGTTTTTCAGCTACAATATCCTGACCTGTGCTTTTTTTAACTGACATATTATACACTTAAGAATTATACCGCTTTTTTTTTTTTCTACAAGTAATAGTTGTCACTGTTTCACTCAGCTTAAAAAGTAAGGGAAGGAATTGTTGAGGCTTCTGATCATGTAGGAAGCTGAGAGATGGCAATTTTCAAATTGAAAGGAGCATAATCCAAAATCACATGCATCTTCTGGCTGTTACTCCAGCCCCCATGGATGCCCCCTCTCCATCAAGGGACGGTTGCCTGAGCATAAAGCCAGGTACAGTAAAATGCTTCGACTGGGGTATGTAGCAATTATTCTGTGAGTCGCTGAAGTCCTGCCTCACCAGAGAAAGCCAGCTGATGCAATTCTGCCTGAAGGGCTTTTCAGCAGAGCATCTGTTTTTTTGATACACTTTGCCTATTAATTTTTATCTCCAATGTGATGTAACTGAGGACAAAAAAAAAACCCTCCCCTCCTCGATGCCTGTCTCTGCCTATTTCTGATGCAGGTATCATTGACGTTTCAGAAGCACATATTCCCAGGAAGCAGGAAATGATCTTTCTTTTTTTTTTTTTTTTTTGCATAGTCTCTTTGCTGAACTGTGTATTTATTAACAGCAGATTAGATAATTTAGAAGATAGCTTCCAACCTTTTGTTTCTCAAATCCTATCATATATATACTATGGGAGACATAAAAAAGATTGCTTAGGCTAAAATAATTTTCATAATATCCTTGCATTCCTTAGCCTTGTTAATTTCATCATACATAATCTGTATGTGGAATTTACAGATTTTGTTTTTGTTTTCTTGGCAAGGAGGGGTTTATTCCTCCAAGAGAAGCATATAAACTTGTATTCAGATACATCTATTATTAACTTTTTTTTTCTAATTTGCTATAATCTATTGCAAACATTTTTCCCCCTAATTTGCTATAATCATACTCATTTCCAAAAAGATAAAATTAGGAACACTCTTTTCAGAGAGAATCTATCTCTTTAACATCACAGGACACTGTCAGCCCAAAGAGCCTTGGCACAGTGGAACCACTTCCGGTTCTAGGATCGTCCCACCAGGAAACTCAGACACAATTGTCACTATAGAAACCCCAGCAGAGCCAGAGATACAGTTTCAAATGGAAAACGCTTGCCTGGAACTGAAAGACAGGTAGGACTTTCTAAAACTCTTCAGTCACAATTAAACTTTGGTGATAGTGAGGAATTTTTAAGAGTAGTTTTGAACCTGCCTAGGGGTAGAAGAAATAAAACTTTGACACTTTCCTGAATTACTTATGTTACTTAATTCCCCCAGGGGAATTATCCCCCTTTCAGAAGGGATTATGCTATGTTAGATCTTGTTGATGATGACATTTTACAAGCCACCAAGTTGAGAAAGCAACACAGTGCGTCCAAGTTGAGTATCATTTTTGCATTTTGTATACACGAAATCAGTTACTTAATAATTGGATGTGTATGTTTGAAGGGACTAGTGGTTGTACTTTAAAAATATTTTATATTGGATTGTGTCATAGCTGTCTAATTGTCTTTTTAGTTGTATTTTAACTTTTTAAAATAATATTTTATTTTGACAAAGCAATGGCAATAATAAGACTTTGAGCCTTAAGTAATTTGTTGTATTCTTTGTTTTATCTATTGTCATGCATTTAGGTTGGTTCAATATAGTGTTGAGGACAGTAAGTAAAATAACATCTAGTGTTTTTCTCTAATCAAGTGAAATACTTTATGTTTGAACTATGAACAGCTTAAGTAAAAGAAAAAATAAAATGATAAAATGTAAGCACCCTCATAGTACGCCACATCACAACCTCATCAAAAGTCAGTAAGCATCCTTTTCTTCTGTTTTATCAATTTTCTTTTGTCTTATCAACATGGTATTGAGCCATCCTAAAAGGGCAGCACTAGATAAACCAAGGCACAGAACAAATTACCTACCATTTGAAGTCTTGTTATTCTCCTTTCTTCCCTCTTTGACTTTATGTATTCAGAGTTCAAATAGAAGAGGATGCAATTTACATACTGTTGATGCGCAAAAGAATGTTGGCTTCAAACAATTTCCCACATCTCATCCTAGAGTAAATAGTTGATTTATGTATTCATTGAAACTAAATGGACAAAGAAATTATTAATGATTAGTGAGTTATTATGGAGTATTGCCCAAGGGAAGAGAGAACAGGATCAGAGAACTTTGGTCCTTCCGTTCTACAAGAGCTTCTGATAGAAAGCTCTTGGCATTGTTGACTATTTATAGCCTTTTTTGGGCTATTCATGCATTTTATTACTAAAAGAAATTGGAAATAGCACAATTTGCAATAAATGGAATTTCAGCATAGCAAAGCCTTGAGCACTGAATTCTGGAGTTAATTTTATTGGTATGAGTCACATTTCTCACTAGAACCCACTTCTAAGAAGCACCACGCCTACAGATCAAATCTTACCTTGGGCTCGCTTGACTTTCTGCCGTTTCATTGCTCATTACAAACTCTCAATTACAAACACCACAACAGTAAAATCTGGCTTCCATAATGTCTACTAGAGGAATGAAGCTGGAATAGTGTTTCTAATTTGGGGTACATGCTTCTTTGAACATTTATGGAATTTTAAATGGTTTGGCGGATATTGGAATAAGGATAGGTCAGCACTGTAAGGAAATATGGAAGAAACTTTTTTGTTCGAGTTTGCTAGGCTGAGCTATCTGATGAATAGGAATAGACTGGCTGGCTTGTTTGGGTCAGATGTGTTCCTGACTGAAAACTGAGGAATTTCAAATAGGCACACATCATCCAGCTCTCATATGTTCCCCTGAATGTATGATGTGAAAAACAGTCAAATTCATGAATTGATCTAATCCTTCAATTTCAGCTAGACACAACTCATCAAGTTCTCATATTTTTTCATAATGTATTATGTTTAAAAAATCAAATTTATGAATTAATGCAATTCATCCAATTGACATAATAAAAATAAGAAGCAGCTCTTATTAATTCCTGCAGATCTTCTTATACCAATGAATCTTCTATCAAAACCAATGAAGAAGACATATTGACTGATTTAACTATCTTCAGGAAAACAAACTGAATTAAATAGTTATTGAATGGCTAAGTGAATGGTGAAAGAATTAGACCCTTAGTACTTGTAACACAAAGAGCATAAAAGAAGATTTGGAAACACACTATACCACTTTGATAGTTCAGCACTCTCATTTGTAGGTATTCAAATTCAAGTTGCAAACATTTTTTAATATAGTGAGTTGTCGGGTATTGATTATTGCCTATGGCTACCTACTTGTCTCTTCCTTTCACTTGGAAGTCCAGGGCATTTAACACAGTGCCTCACACATAATTTTGGAAAAATGAAAGAAAAAATCAGTAAATAAATGAATATAAATAGGGAAATAAATACCCATGCTGATATTCTGCTTTCTTCTCAAATCATACCTCCTGGTGGATGCCCAGTACTTCTCTTGGAGGCGCCACACTCAAATGCACTAGGCAGCTTCTTGAATTCCTCACTTCCTGTGAAATGAGCCTTCCCTTTGAGTCTTGCTTTCTACTGATCTCAGTTGAGCATTTCTTGACTCATGGTGTCTTCACTTTTTCAAAGGCAGGCAACATTTCTCAGATACCCTGTGTGCGTGCATGCTGCGTCACGTCAGTCATGTCTGATTCTTAGTGGACGGTAACCCGCCAGGTTCCTCTGTCCGTGGGATTCTCCAGGCAAGAATACTGGAGGGGGGTGCCATTTCCTTCTCCAGGTCAGATACTCTAGGTACTGTGAAAAGATTCAACAGTGGACTTTTAGAACGAATAAAAGTCTTAGCAGATTATAGTCTCTTGGCTAGGAAAAATGTTGGACCATGGCTACTCCAACATAACTTGCTAGTTTGAGCAATAGTTGTCACCTGTTGTTCATGTTCACAGGCAACATGTTTGTGGCATTTTTCCTTTCTTGTATGTTTGGCTTTTTCAACTGGGGAAGAATAGACACAGATTTTGGACTCTGCTTAGTCAAAGGACCATCATTACATTTATGCTTAAAACAAAATGGAGCAACCATCATTCTAATTTTCTGAGCTAAGCTAGCAAATTAACTCAGTCGATCTTAAGTTTAGTGCCCATGAAACGCTTAAACCTGAGTTAAGAAGGCAAATTAACTCAGTTGATCTTAAGTGAGTGCCCATGAGGCATTATGGCATATTATGCAAATCCAGCGTGCACTGAGAAAAAGCCAGAGACCTGTGCAGCCACAACAGACTGTAGAAGTCCCCACAAAAGGAAGTAAAAAGTGATGGAAAATGTTTTTCTTTTCTCAACGTGCTATTAATTAAATTATTATACAAAGCAATGCCTTTTGAGTCTCCCATCTTGTTTTTGTTTTCTCTTCAAACAAATGCTGGCTTTATTGTCTTAAGGTGTCTGGAAATTGTTTTCTTTGGAATTTGATTTTTATCTCTATAATAATTATAGAAGAAGGAAAATGCTGTTTTCCTAGGGACAAAGGTATTTGGTGACTAAAAACTGTTTGGGAATGGGAAACAATAGGTTGCATTTAATTAATTCTGGCATTACAATTGACAGAATGATTTTAGATTATTTTTTCCTTTAGCTCCTATTTTTCTATCTGCAAAGTGAAATGACAGACCTAGACATCAATGCACTTACCTCAGATAGATGTAGCCAAAAGCAGCTAATGCAACCTTAGGCACATACCTCGGACATTCTTTAAATACTGTTGGCTTAATGAAAAACAAAAGTCTTTGACATGTAAAGTGCTTTGGCTTCCTAGAACAGCACAAGCCTGGTAGAAATACAATGCAAGCCATATATGCAATTTCAAATTCTCTAGTAGTCGCATTAAAAAGTAGAAAGTTGAAACTGATTTCAATAATATATTTTACTTAACCTAATATATTCAAAATATTTTCATTTCAGCATATAGTCAATGCAAAATTTTAAATGAGATGTTTTATTTTTTTTATGTCCAAGTCTTTCAGATTTGGTATTTGTCTTATGCTCCCAGCACAATCAACTCTGACTAGTCGCATTTCAAGTGCTCCATGGTTACATGTGTCTAGTGGCTGAGAAGAATAACGCTAGAAAGTAGATGTGTCCTTCGGACGTCGAGAACAAACCTATGGATACCAAGGGGGATCTAGGGGATGGTGGGATGAACTGGGAGACTGTGATTGACGAATATACACTATGGAACCTGTGTGTAAAATGAATAACTAATGAGAACCTACCGTAGAGCCTGGGGAATTCTACCCAATGCTCTGTGGTAATCTAAATGGGAAGGAAATCTCAGAAAGAGAGGCATAAATATACACGTACAGCTGATTCGCTTTGCTGTACCGCAGAGACTAATACAACATTGTAAAGCAACTACACTCCAATAAAAATTAAAAAAAAAAAAGTAGGTGTGTGCTGGCCATAAATACAGAAATGGTCACCACCTCAGTCTTCCCAACGACTCTTCAAGGTCACCAAATCTAAGGGTTTATGGCAGAGGTTCTCAACTGGGGCTATTTGCCTCCTAGGTGATATTTGGAGATATCTGGGATAATTTTGGTTGTCAAAACTGGGGTGCAGGGGATGCTAGTGTCATCTAGAGGTCAAGAATGTGCTAAACATTCTACAAAGCATAGGCTAGTCCCCCCAGAACGAAGAATCATCCAGCCCCAAAAATCAGTAGTGTCAACTTGGAGAAACTTTATACAGAACTGACTGTTGGAGAGTAAATTCTGTGACATGAGGCTTCTATGGAACTAGGTTTTATCTTTATTGGAAATCTCTGAAAATATGATGGGTATCTACATTCTGTGTTGGTTTATCTGCAGCCTTCTGAAGACCAGAAATATTTGAGATGCTTGATAAATATTATACTTATTTTAAAAAAACGAGAAAAATATTATCCAAGATTGTCCTGCATGGAATCCCCAGGTTCAACGCTCTGAGTAGGGAGGGAGCTTGAAAAGAAGGAGGGGTCAAGAGAAGAAGGCTAGGGTGGAAGCAAAGAAGAGAGTCGGGGGAGGGAGTAAAAGTCAGGAAGAGCGTAACACCTGCTCTGGGAGGTGATTCACGGGATGCTCTAGTTCTCGGCATCTTGTGCAGTTTAGTCTGATCCACCTAAGCTTTTACAGTTCTATCACTAACCTTGCTGTTATTCAGGTTCTAAAAACCTCTTGTTTGTTTTAAAGCACTCTTTTGCATTTGTTCGCTGATATCCATTACTTCTCAACCTCCTCTTTGCTGCCGTTGGTTTGTTCTTGTTCTTTGGCATTGTCTCATGTTGAATTTAGAGTTTCCCCTTGCTTTCTTGGAGATGCCCTTCCTTAGTTACCGTATCTGTGGTCACAGCTCCAGTTCTTTCTTCTCATAAATTTCAGAGAATGAATTTCATGTTGCTTTTTTTTTTTTTAATTCTTAAGCCTTTCTCCCTCATTTGCAGCTGGTAAAATATGATTTTATGTTTAAGGTTTAAACATTTGGCAACTAGGTGATTTCTTTCTTTTGGAATTATTCTTGGATGGTTTTCTGGGTCCTCTCTGAACCCGTATTTAACTGTCTTTTTGATTTGGGAAAATAGGCTTTAATTTCACTTCAGGTCCGTTCTGCTTCATCTAATATCTCTACTGTTAATCATTTGGATCAAGTATATTATTGCAGATAATTTAGAACCATTTTCTCAGTTTCCCTTACGTGATTACTATCACATTTTGTAAATACTTGTGAAGTAGGCAGGTAGCACTAACACTTCTGCATAGCTGATATGTTGCTCCATGACATTAGTTTTTTTCCCCATTATAATGCCCAATAAATTCTATAACACTATCTGAAAGTTATTGTATTTACAAATGTTCCTCACTTGGTGCTAAGGGCTCAATCACCATTATCTCATTTAATTCATAGAGTAACAGTCCTTTGATTTTCTTGCATTATTCTCACTTAACATGGGAAACTGAAGCGGGGTAGAACTAAATATCTTGACCAAGATCACAGCTAGAAAGTCATAAAGCCAGCTTCCTCCCTTGTTTCATGATGCGTATGTGTGTGTGTCCGTCTGTCCATGTATATGTATGAATGTGTTTAAATTGCAATATGTTCTTTACTGTGGCTCTCATTATCTCCGTTAAAACATAGTTAGGATAAGTTTGCAGATATTTGTTTTGAGACTCTTCTCTTGATATTTGTGCCCCTGGCTTTGTTTCATCTACTTTCACCTGGAATAGTTGCTTTTTTAAATTTAGATTTTTGTGAAGTTTCATCTTGTTTCTTGTTTGTTTGTATACTATGCTCCCTTTTTCCTTTCTTCTGTTTTGCTTCTCTTGACTCATTTTTGTTCCTGAGTGCTAAGCTTCATTCTGGATTACAATATTATTTGCATCAAGATATTATAATAACTGATCTTGGAGTGAAAAGTAAAAAGGGCAAAATGTCTTTAAATACATTGTTTTCATTTGCTTCTACACTGGCCAGATGGAGCAATGTTCAGTTCCTGCAGAAAGAGTTGGCTATTGCCTCAGAATTCATCAGTTCACCCTAAATCCATGTGTTGTCTAACTGTGACATAATAGTATATAATTTACCATTGTCAGAGAGAAACAAAGGAAGGCCAAAATGTTATTGTGAGCCACAGAATTGTAGTTATTTCCTTTCTGAGTTCAAAGTTGCAGTTCACCTCACTCGGTATTCACGTCCTATAGATTTCTTTTTTTCTTCAGGAAAAGATGCCCAAAGTGGCCAAATATGGGAAGGAAAATAAATACACCTCTTTGATTGTTGATATAGTCTCTTTGCTGTGATTCAAATAATATATGCATTTATTCTTTGACGTAGCTGAGACTTCATCTAGAGAATACCTGTTTTAGGTCTGGCACATTTACAATGCCAACTTAATAACACTTTGCATCAGTTTGGAGTTTCTGTTCATAAAACATAAAGAACACAGAAATGACCTCATTTGTGCATTTCCAAGATTAAAAAATATTTTATTATTATTTTTTAATATTTTTATTTTTTGACTGTGCTATGCAGCCTGTGGGATCTTAGGTCTCTGATCAGGGATCAAACTTGTACCCTCTGCATTGGAAGGGTAGAGTCTTAACCCCTGGACCACCAAGGAAGTCCCCATTTCCAAGATTTTTAAACTTTTGCTGCGTTTGGTATTTGCTGAAGCATTGAATTGTTCATAAGGTGAAGGTTATACCATTTTGTTTAAGTGAGATGAGCTATTTCTTAAATCAAAGAATGACAAAAAGATGATAGCTTCAGATAAGGAAAGGATGCACAGGATGGCAGAATGAAACAGTTGTGATGCAGCTGGTTTTGCTTTGTAATGGGATTGCGTGGCGAGTGTATGTGCCTGTGTGCCTGTGTGCAGGTTTGTGTTATTATATCTTCTGGCCTGAAAGGCAAGACATACTGGTTAGACTGGCTCCAATACACAACTACATCATGGATTTGGTGTTTATGCAACATATGCATTTACCAAAATTGTCTTTAGCAGTTACTTTGGAATAATAGGATTGGAGTTTGAATTCTACTTTTGTGGTTTGAAATCACCACTTCTACTGGGTAGATAAAACTTGCATTTTCCTATAACTTGTTCCTTTTTCTTCTATTGAGTTATAATTGAATTATAATAAATGACACATATTTAAATTTATAATCTCAGCAGTTACGACACATGCATCGAACAATTAAAGTCATCATAACAATCACAATAGCAAAGTTTTCCATCACTGAACAAATTTCCTCTCTGTTTCTCCTTCCCCAGGAGTCACCAATCCCAGGAAATGCTGACCTGCTTCCCATGACCACAAATCAGTTTGTGTGTTCTAGAATTTTACATATGTATACACTATGCGTATTTTTTTTTTGGCTGTCCTCTTGCACTTAAGTAATGATTTTGAGATTCATCCATGTAAGTGAGTATAATTCCTTCTTTTCTATGGCCAAGTAGTATTCCACCCTATTTTTGCCTTTTCATACTGCTACAGTCCATGGGGGCCCAAGGAGTCAGACACAACTTAGTGAGTGAACAACAAAAGCAACAAAAATTCCACTCAATGGCTGTATTATAATTTTGGGTTGTTTTCAGCTTTTGGTGATTATAAATAAAGCTCCTACGGACACTCATGTAAAAGTTTACATTTTTCATTTGTTTGTTTTCCATAGACCAATGGCTGGACTGGAATGGCTGCATCATGTGGCTGGTGTCTGTGAGTTTCACATTTTAAGAAGTGACTGAACTGTTTTCCAAAGTGATTTCCCCACTTTGCATTCCTACTGGCACCAAAGAGTTCTGGTTCCTCTGTATCATTGCCAGCCCTTGATACGGTCAGCCAGTCTTTTTAATTTTAGCCAATCGAATGCACGTGTAGGGGTATCTCACTGTGGCTCCGAGCACCACATTCCATATGTTTATCTATTTCACCTACACATATGTGGATAACAAAAATTCCCTCTCTATTTAGTATCTTCCAAGTGTGTCACTATTCACAGCATGCCTTTGTGTCATCAGGATACAGTCTAGAGTGACTGTCCCATCCATGGGAGAAGTCAAAGGACAGGAAAGTCACCATCAACGGTAAGATAGTCGTATGGGTGATACTTTTAGTGGGGAGAACAATCTTTCTTGAATCTCTTCTACATCTGAAGGAAGTTTGGAACATTTCTCAGTAACATGTTACAATTAAGAAAAAATAGAACTTCTTTCAGGCACAGGAAAAAAAATATAATACTGCCTCTAAGTCTGTGGTTTTCAGTTGGGGAGGAGGATGACTGAGACCCCCAGGGAGGCTGTGCTGGAGACATTCTCAGCTGTCACCATCGGCATCCAGGGGGTAGAGGCCTGGATGCTGCAAAATACCTTATGATGACCCCACATCAAAGAGATGTCTGGCCCCAAATTGCAATAGTCCTGCTGTTGAGAAACCTGGTCTAAGCATCCAAATACTTAGATGCCAAGCTGGCCCAGAAACTATTCTTTTCCTTCCACTGTCTCTAATATTTAATTGATTAGACACAAGATAGTTTCATGATTCCTTTGAACTAAATGACAATTGTTCATAAAAAAAAATCTTTGTCCTTATTTTCACCTATGAGCCTCTGGGGATCATATTTTTAATCTGTCAGTTGTGCTATTGTATATACAAAGAGAACTAGATTTGGGTTAAAAGACATGGAATCCATTTAGGTCTCCATCACTTCCAAGATGCACTTGATTTAAAATGAGAAGATCTGGTTTCCATTCAGATGGTCTGACATCCTTAAGAAAGGATCCTTAGGAAAGCCTCTAAAGTTTGCTGAGCTTCAAATGGAAATAACTTTAAAAAATTTAAAAATTGAAAGAGAATTAAAAAATTGAGTTTTAAATGGGACTGTTGTGAAGATTAATTGAGATAAATCATTACCTATAGTTCTTTCACAGGCTTCCCTTGTAGCTCAGTCAGTAAAGAATCTACCTATAATGCAGGAGATCTGGGTTCGATTCCTGGGTCAGGAAGATCTCCTGGAGAAGGAAATGGCAACCCACTCCAGTATTCTTGCCTGGAAAATCCCATGGACACAGGAGCCTGGAAGGTTACAGTCTATGGGGTCACAAGAGTAGGACACACCTAAGTGACTAAGCACACACATAGTTCTATTATGATGATAACATACATGGCATGCATCCTCAGTTGCTTTAGTTGTGTCTGAGTTTTGGTGGCCCCACGGACCATAGCCCACCAAGCTTCTCTATCCATGGGATTACCCAGGCAACAATACTGGAGTGGGTGGCCATGTCCTCCTCCAGGGGATCTTTCCGACACAGGGATCGAACCTACATCTGCTGCATCTCCTGCATTGCAGGCAGATTCTTTACTGCTGAGCCACTGGGGAAGCCCAGTAATATTTATTATTCATACTTAAAAACTTATTCATGTCCAAAACATGCTTATGAGACCTAGAGACACTCCTCGGTTCTTCTTGTAATTCTGAGGGACATTTTGAGTCAGTTAATATGACTCCTAAGATGTTTCTTATTTTAAAAGCTGTTCATTTGCTATCAGTTTGGTAGTTCAGTTGCTCAGTCATGTCCGACTCTTTGCGACCCCATGGACTGCACACGCCAGGCTTCCCTGTCCATCACCAACTCCATTACAACAAAAGCCTAGGGCTTTCATAACTTGGGATTCTTTTCATTTATTTCCAAGATCACTAATGTAAGTTAGTGATGAAATAATTCTTAGAAACAGACTAAGAACAGTTGTAATGCTTGGCCACTCTGTAGACACATTTAACTAATTTATTTTGCTCTGGAGAATGTAATTGCCCATGGGAACAGTCACTTCACTCCTCAGGAACCTAATAAAAATCCTGATTCTGGACCTGAGGTTGGTGATGCTCCTTCGGTTCCATTTGTTCTTCTGACTTGGCTCATTCCCTGCTCTTTCCCTCCTCTCAGTTAATTCAAGGACTATGATATCCCAGACTAGTTGATTTAACTCGCAGCTCTCAAATACAATTTTTGAAAGCATTCATTGCATAGGGCAATAGGTAGAGAAGCTCAGTGAGACAACCAGAATGATCTTTCCAAGGGGTGCATTTTTTAAAATTTATTTTGTGTTGGGGTTAGCTGATTAACAATGTTCTGAGTGTTCCAGGTGGATAGCAGAGGGACTCAGGCATACATCTACATGTGTCCATTCTCCCCCAAACTCCCCTCCCATCCAGCCTGCCACATGACCTTGAACAGAGTTCCCCGTGCTCTACAGGAGGTCCCTGTTAGAGATCCATCTTAAATATAGCAGGGTGGACATGTCCATCTCACACTCCCTAACTACCCCTTCGCAACAAGGAGTGCATTTTAAAGCAGATATGGTATGTGGCACCAACAAACATTTAAACATTTACTTTTTAGGGTCTTACCATCTGGGGACACAGTAGTGGTCTAAGGAACACCCTCAAACGCAGTGCTTTGGGACAGGTGCAGAGGCTAGTGATCTGAGACATTCTAGAGATCATTCTGGCTCCACTGGGTCCCCTCTGCCTCCTTCACTTGTCTGCTCCTCTTTGAAGTCACATCACTGCCCTGTGGGTCCCCAGCTGTTCACATTGCAGGTGTGAGGCCTTGGCAGAGAAGGAGGTTAAAATCCCCCCGGAAAGACATAGCGGGCATTGTGCTAAACATCCCCACAGTTCCTTGCTCCTGCTTTATACCTTCCTTCCTGGTTGCCTCTGGATTATTTTGCTTGTTCTTTTCCTCATCTCAGTAGGACACAGCAGGGCTTTAAGAAAGGAAATAAAGACTTCTGTTTGTTTTAGTTTACCTAAATTACTTCACAGCTTCCCTGGTGGTTCAGTGGTAAAGAACCCGCCTGCCAGTGCAGGAGACGAGGGTTCCAGCCCTGGGTCGGGAAGAACCCCTGGAGAAGGAAATGGCAACCCACTCCAGTATTCTTGCCCGGGAAATCCCATGGACAGAGGAGGCTGGCGGGCTACAGTCCATGGGGTCTCAAAGAGTCAGACATGACTTAGCAACTGAACAACAACAACAAATAATGATGCAAATTGTATGGTACAGAGTTCAAGGTCACGAACACAATAAGAGGCACATACTATGCGCTAAGAGGAATTTGAAGGAACTGATGAGCTAAGATCTTCCCAAGGAGTGGAAGCTGATTAAATACTGAAGGATGACTGGACCACAGATAGCAGAAACTCGGGTAGAGAGAAGAATACTTGAGAAAGAAAGCAGTCGCTCTGATTTTTTCGGCGGGTAGGATCCATATTCTTTGGGAACCAATTGCTTATTGATTCTCTGGGGACTGCTTCTTGCTGTTACATGAGCAGTGATTTCATTATGGTTGAAGTTCGCTTTGTTTCATAGGTTGGCTGCCCATGTTTTCCTCAATGCTATCCTGGTTTTTGCAGTAAGTGGTTCATTTGGTCACAAAGGGGAGGTTTTTGTCCCCTGAACACTTCCTGGCTTTGCTGTCAGCCTCTGATTGCTTCTAAAACCATTCCCTGGGCCTGTAATACATCCATGTCACTTGTCTACAGAAAGTTTAAAAGTAGTGAAGTTGATCTAAACATTTTTGTGAACAAGTGAGCAGTAAGTACAGTTTCAAAGCTGCAGCAGCTGTTTGTGTCTTTCCTTGCAATCTGGTGTCTTAACTGGAATCCTTTATGTCAGAACATAATCTACTTAAAAAGTTTCCATTTATGTCACGAATAATAAACTTGATGGCTCTTTACAACATCCAAACAGCCCCTTGAAGCTGCCTCTTCAGAAGATAGCCTTCTTTCCTCATTGAAGACATTGGAAAAGTAATTTCTTTACACTTCTCATGAAATATTCATCCTTTGGTAAGACTGCTAAAAGTGGAATCGGCAAGTTTTGTCTCCACCATCTTCAGAGCACATGGTATTATTAAACATCAAAAATTATACTTCAGTCGCTCAGTTGTGTCTCACTCTCTGCAACCCCATGGACTGCAGCACGCCAGGCCTCCCTGTCCGTCACCAACTCTTGGAGCTTGCCCAGATTCATGTTCATCGAGTCAGTGATGCCATCCAACCATATGATACTAGGGTTATCCTATAATTTATGTTTAAAATAAGTATATTATGTGTATAAAATTAGATTTTAAACTGCACATGTATATACCTACCTACATATATACACACAATCAGTCTGAAACGATAAAGAATTCTCTAAGAAAATTAGTGCTTGGCAGTTTTAAGTTGAATGGCTCCATCACACATTTCTTGACACCAAGCCCCCAGGACTAGGTCAAGGGCCTATCACTCCTTTCACCTCAATTTTCTTCTTACTCTCCCACATTGCTTGGCTACATGGACTCCACATCTCTCCCCAGTCTGCTTCAGCATCTTTAAGCACTCATTTGTATCTGGCCAGACCTCACCAACAATCTCCTGCATTTTCCTTTTTCTGCACTGGATGGATTTTAGAGAGTCCTAGCCTGTTTACCAGAGAAGGAAATGGCAGCCCACTCCAGTGTTCTTGCCTGGAAAATCCCAGGGATGGGGTCACACAGAGTCGGACACGACTGAAGACTGAAGTGACTTAGCAGTAGCAGCAGCAGCCCGTTTACCTGTTCAAAAGTGCCAGCAGAGTCAAAAGAACTACAATAACACCAGCAAAAGGCACCTCTTTGATACGGAGACAACAGAATTACCATCAGCATGAGGCGATTAATGCCATCGTCACAAACGGATGGTGGGTATATGGCATTCGTTTTATGTACTTTACGTATGCGTGTGTGTGCTAAGTCGCTTCAGTCATGTCCGACTGTTTTCAACCCTGTGGACTATAGCCCACCAGGCTCCTGTATCCATGGGATTCTCCGGGCAAGAATTCTGGAGTGGGTTGCCATGCCCTCCTCCAGGGGATCTTTCCAACCCAGGGATCGAACCCACATCTCTTACATCTCCTGCCCTGGCAGGCGGTTTCTTTACCACTCCCGCCACCTGGAGTGTCATACATAACTGTATTTACAAAACGTTTCATTTTATTTTCAAAATGTCACCTCCAGAGCCATTGGTTTATAATCCTCCTTAGGAATACCCAAGCAAAGAAGTCACATAGTCACCACCTAGGTGGAATTGAGTATTGCATGTGTATGGCTGTGATTTGGAATCGGTCTGAGTTGTTGAGTAATTATACTTAAGCATATGCTTTCACTCCATAAAATGCGGGTGAGTAATACCAGTTTAAGGGAGAAGAAGAGCCCTCTGAATTTCTCCACGCAGTTGGATATCCAGCTGCTCTGGTTTCCAGACTGCAAGTGCGTTTCCTTTGCAAACTTGTTCGCTCCTGTACTGTTCGGAGGCTCTGCCTTTGAGAGGCAGGCAGCACTTAAAGACGACAGGGCAGAACCTACCTGATTCTGTTGCCGTCACCAGCAGCTGGCGCACCCCGCATTCTCTGAGGAGGTGAGCTGCCCTCCAGCCGCTGCGGGATACTGCGGGAACGCGGCGCGTCTGCCCGCGTCAGGGGCTCACTGCGCCTGTGCGGCTGTGGGGGCCCACGTGCCGTTCGCGTCCAGTTTGGCAGCTTCAGCATCCACACGTAAAAACAGCTGTGAAACAGTTTGCTACGCGGTGCATCCCTTCCCATCCAGCCACCTGGTGGATGCTGAGAGGCACAGTGTGACCATGACTCTTTCATGCGTCGCTTGGTAGCCAACATCGCCCAAAACTTCTTGGGAGTTTGCAAAAGCCATACCGCCTGTTCCGTTTTTCTGCACAGCTCCGCCCCCCCCCCCCTTTTTTTGTATGCTTTTTCTTTTCTGGTGGCTCCAATGTATGGGGCTTAAGGCTCTATCCTCCCTAGATTTACTCTTTATGGCAATATTTTCCAAGCTTGGATCCGCTCCCTTCTTTGCACCTATCCAGCCACCATCTTTTCTGTTTTGCAGTGGATGTTGTCCTCTGTTGTGCCCCTTAGTTCCTTGAGGAAGTCTTGAAAGACAGAATGAAATACAACTTTTGAAAAACACAGCTAATATAAAAAGCAAGTTTGCACCTATTACTGTCACCTGTACCTATTACTCTCAAATACAATGATCTGTCTATTAAAAAGGGAAAGGATGATGCCCATTGCAAATGCCAAAAGTCTCAAAAGTTGCCCAGTTAGCTAGAACCGTAATCTTACATTTTAGTCAAATTTGGAGAGTCTAGATAATCTTAGTGGTAGAAGTCTTGCCCTGAATAAAACCAGCAATTACTTGAGAGTGTATCATGTGCAAGGCATTATAAGACATACAAAGAGGTTCAGAATGTACCTGCTTCTTTTGAAGAGCTTAAAATTCATGGTAGAGATCTATACATATAAAAGGAAATTACAAAGCGAATAAGTCATTCAGGGCAGGAGGAAAGCAGAAAAAAGAATCATTATTGGTGGCTAGGATTGTCAGAGAAATACAGGGGCAAAGGATATTTTCCCATTTTTAATTGAAGTCTTTCTGAAGGGAGGTAGGAAGAGGGGACGACAGTGGATGAGATGGTTGGATGGCCTCACTGACTTGATGGACGTGAGTTTAAGCAAGCTCTGGGAGTTGGTGATGGACAGGGAAGCCTGGTGTGTTGCAGTCCTTGGGGTTGCAAAGAGTTGGTCTGGACAAGACTGAGCGACTGAACTGAACTGAACTGAAGGCAGGTAGGCTTATTAGTTTTGCAGAACATTAACTCTATAGAGAGGAAACACTTGGATGACTCTATTCACTACTTCTTCAGTGTTCAAGATGGATTTATTTTGTATTATTGTTGGACGTTTTCCTCTTTTTGTTTCTCTTAAATTGATTGCACATTTGCCTAATTTAATTGCTTATTTGTTTCCTTGAAAGATTATGTCAATGAAATTTCTTTTTCTAGGAACCGAATCCTTATTTTGGGTTATGAGTTCTTGCTTTATTGTCAGTAATGAATTTGGCTCATTGTATGCTGATTAAACCTACTGTGGAAAGGAGTTATTGAATATCAGGGCACTGTAGTGACAAGGCCACTAGTCTTAGGAACAGATAGACTTCCCTGGCAGTTCAGTGGTTAAGACTCTGTGCTGTCAATACAGGAGGCATGGGTGTGACCCCTGGTCAGAGAACTAAGATCCCACAGTGCGGCACTGTACAGCCAAAAAAACAAATGTAGAGAGACAACTGGGCTTGAGTTTGAATTCCACCTCTGCTGCTGGCCTTACTGCTTGAGCTTTATTCACTTATGTAGTCTCTTAGCCTCAATTTCCTTATCTGGAAAATTAGGACAGATCATTCAATATTTATTTTATGGGGTTTATATTATAGCATTACATAAGGTAACACATATGACATTTCTGTTTGGTTCATAGAGGTGTACTATATATACTAGCAACTATTATCATTATTTTTTTTTCTAATTATCCCAATTTATTTCACATATGTGAATACCCAAAGGAGTCTGTTAACTATAGGCACTATGCTGAGGTCCCTGGATTAAACTAAAGGCTTTTTACAGTTAATGCTTTCAAAAACTGTACTGGCTAGAGCACGTTGTCTTTTTTTCATGCTGTTTAGATCTTAATGGTACTTCGTGGGTGGTCTGCCAGTTGAGTTTCTTGTCTATTTTTTTCAAGAAGAGTAACTGTAATTCTTAAAATGGGTATTTTGCCAATTTTCACATGCCTTGTTTTCTCTTCTCAAATCAACATGTCTCCGTATTTATACAATTCAGAGTTCAAACAACATTCATTGCCCGGCTGTCACTGTACATAAAGACAATCCAAACTTGTTATGCCTAAATATAAAACACAATCCAACGAAGTGAGCAGCTGCGTGGCATGAGCAAAGCCTCACCATGTTGTTCCCATTTATTGTCTGCCTTGTTTGGAGGGCGTGCCTGGTGCTGGGAGGTGGTGGATGAAGAGTCTTGCCAATCGCACTTATTTAACGAAACGTTTTCTGCACATTATGTTCCTCTGTTCTGTTGCATTGCCCTTGGGTGACAGAAGGGCTTTTGGGAAGTTGGGTTAAACTTGTCGAGCCTTGGAAATGATTTTTTAAATGTTCTGTAGTTACAAAAATCGTGTTTATTTCAGAAAATAAGACATGCTTTTCTAATTTTGAAGCCAAGATAATGAGCTCGCCAAATGCAGGATATCCAGTAAAATTCCATCCAGCTTTCAAAATTTATACTTTTAAAAAGTATGTACTTATTTTCTACTCCTTTTGCACCTTTCTCATCATAGTAAAGTGCTAGATGTTCATTAGAGTCTGACTCTGTGACTCCAGGGACTGTAGCCCACCAGGCTCAGATGGTTAAGAATCTGCCTGCAGTTCAGGAGACCCAGGTTCAATCCTTGGGTTGAGAAGATCCCCTGGAGAAGGAAATGGCTACCTATTCTAGTATTGTTGCCTAGAGAATCCCATGGACAGAGGAGCCTGTGGGCTATAGTCCATGGGGTTGCACAAGTCGGACATGACTAAGTGACTCTCACTTTCACGTTCATAATAATAAGAATGAGAAAATGCAAGCACTTGTCTATGGAAAGTAGACCCTGCCTCCTCCATCTCCATGGAAATGAAATTCCAAAATCAAGAGCTATGTTTGTAGGACGACTCGTTAGACCCTTTCCTCTGTCAGTATTACTCCTGGGGACCAGGGAAAGGTAGATCAAACTGCCCAAAAGCACTCAGCCCAAAGGATTCAGGCTGTGTTCCAGCCCCATTTTTTAAGAGTTAGTAATAGTAGTAGTTTAGTCGCTAAGTCGTGTGTGCTAAGCTCTTGTAGGAAACCATCAATTGAGTCTACCTGGCTCAGGTATAAATATTTGTTAATACTTAGTAATAAAAAGACTAGCTGGAAATGCCTGAAACTTCAGGAAGGAACAAACTACAGATTCAGCATTCCTACAGACTGGTTCTGTTAGGAAGAAACCATCCCCTCCTTTTTGATTATCAGCTGTGATATTGCTAGGAATTACTGTCCCGAATCCCCCCTTTTCCCCATCTCTCTGATTTTTCCATTGGCCTATGGTATGTTTCTGACTCCAGGACAGAGGATGGTTTACCCTCGATATTCGCCCACAGCCGAGCGCCGCCACCCCCACGGTGAAGAGCTGAGAGCACACACCAGGGCTGAACTTTCCGGGCTCAGCTTACTGCCGGTGGGGGCAACCAGAATCAACCTCGCCGAGGGTGTGTTTCCTCTCCTGTGTGAATGGAGATCCCATTTAGTGCCTTCCTCAAAGGGCTGTATGTTAGGACAACAGAAAAATTACCAGCTGACTCTGCTCCAGGTGCTGGATCTTGCTTAACTTAAAAACCAAAAACTCTGATGCAATGGAAGTTCTAGGGGATGATGAGATAGGCAAAAACCAAAGTGTTTGGGGTGTTTCTTTCAGGTCTCCTATTATACACAGCATTACTCACCCTGACATCAGTCCTCTGGCAAATGTGTGATTCTTTCTGTCTCGGGCAGGAAAAGACCCTAAAGTAGTCTCCACCTTGAACTCTGAACTCCTGGTGACAACCAACCGTAACTCATCATTTGAGGCAAGATCAGAGCTGAATCTAAACACAGATTGTTTTCCTGATGCAGAACACTTCCGGCAAAGGTTTATTGTTCCTTTTAGCGTAACTCCTTTATCAAACATTAAAAAGCAAGCAAACATAATTTCATAATTTCTAGACAAGGAGATTTTAAGCAAGAGATACTGCAGGTATTTAACATTTCCCCCAGTCTTGGTGGCATTTATCTTCTGATAATGGGGCATGCATATCTCCCTTCGCTTTGATTAATAGTTCTCATTGACTGGCTTCGTGTGTTGTGTGTCCTGCATGATGATATCAGAGTTTACATAAGATGTTGCTTTTACTGTTAAATGAAATTACAAATTCCCAGCAGTTAGTGTGGTGCCTGGTCCCTAGCAGACTCAATAAATGTAAATAAAGACCCCTACTCTGGCTCCTCCCACCACATCAGAGCTGCTGTTAGGATGCCAATAGCAGCGGTTTCTCAAGATTTCTACTGCTGGTCCTCCAAGTTTGGTCTGTTAGGAATGCAGGTTATTCAACAGTTATTTTTTTATTACAGTATTACTTTTTCAAGTTGCTATTCCACAAATTGCTGACTGGGCTGCAAGAGCCATGATGTAAATATTTTGTGTATAACACATGCTCCAAACCACCTTGTCTGGGCTGTTGTGGAGAAAGAAGTTTAAAAACCAATTAGGTTTTGGATGAGAACAAAATTTAGCTCAAAAATAACATACAATACTCTCCCCTGTTTCTAAGACTCTGTTACCCATTAATTCCTTTTCTTTTTTCCCTCCTCACATGCTGTCTTGTTAAAGTCTTCCTGTTTAATCATTTCATGTTTACTTCGATGTGAGCGTATATTAATTATGTAGATCACCAGCCTCGTCACTAGGAAGGATGAACAGATATTTGATTTGGTAAAGGAACGCCAAGACAGCCTCATTTCTGGGCCTCCTTCCACCCTGGAGCAAATGCCAGTTCATAATGAGACTTTCTTTGGATACCAGACTTTCCCCTGAAAGTAATTAAAGCCTGCAGGTCTTAGCTACGAAGCTGGTTGATGCAACATGATTTAGCAGAGCATTTTGAATTTACATGATGCTATGTTTCAAATAAAGGGACGGGATTGGCTCTTAGCTTTTTACTTAGATTTGTGTGTGTGTGTCTGGTCCTGAAAGTATGCTGACCCTCTGTGTAGATTAGGACAACACTTCGCTGACTCAGAGAGGCTTGCGCTCCCACCTTCTGCTTGTTGAGACACAGCAATGCCTCTTCTGGCTGTACCAGCTATTTCACCGGGAGCCTGCAGGCACTGTGTGGCCAGGCCAGGCGGGGACCTTAAGATATGCTTGTTCTTGACTTGTGGACACAGTAGGAGGAGGAGAGGATGGGATGAATGGAGAGAGTTGCATTGAAACACATATACTACCATATATAACATAGATAACTGGTGGGAATTTGCTGAATGATGCAGAGAGCTCAAACTGGTGCTCTATGACCGTCTAGAGGGGTGGGATGGGGTAGGAAGGGAGAGGGAGCTTCAAGAGGGAGGAGTCATATGTATGCCTGTGGCTGATTCATGTTGATGTATGGCAGAAACCAACGCAACACTGTAAAGCAATTATCCTCCAATTAAAAATAATTAGAAAAAATATATTATTTTTCTTTCCATGGGTTGCTAGTCTGCGTGAAGACCAACTTACTTAGAGAAAGAAAACAGACCTGATTCTAGCTCCATCCCTGCAACTAGAACGACAGCTCTTAATCAGACCGGTGGCATACTTGAAAAAGTAAATGATGAGTTAAACAAATAGTCATCTATTTTTGAAATGTTTTGAATCAGATACCCTAATCTTAGATTAAGCAAGTAAGGCAAAGGGATTCTGAGTGTTCCTGAGTCATGGTTCTGTAATATTCACTGGGAAGTATTGTGGAAAGAAATTCAGAAATAGCCAACAATGTTGGAAGAGGAAAATAGGTGCTAATTTAAGAAATCTGTTCATGAATCTTTAGATTCCAGAAACCATGATTGGATAAAGGAAAAGAGACTTAGGATTGCTTTTATACTGACCAAGATTATGTGAAATCTAAAGGAATAGGCTACACATTACTGATTAAACAGTTCTTTTACTATTAGGTAAATGTTAGCTTGGTAGAACTGTTCAGATTGCCTATTTATGATTATTTACTTTTCTATGTCTGAATTTCTACATTAATCTCACTTGGAAAAAAGTCATGTAACTTTGAAAATTCATTTTGTTTTTCTTAAATTTTCACTTGGTTACTTATAATGCTTAAGTGTAAAATGGCAATTTAGCTGATAATTGATGGCATTAATTTATCTTTCTGTCATATGAAGCCTATTCATCACCAGACTGATAATAGTTTAATATAAAATTTCTCCTTTTAAATCTACAAAATGGCTCCTAAAATCAAATTACTTTTGTTTGTGTTTTTGTTCTTTGTGAATAGTTGGAATATTTGCATATAGGATACTGGCACGTTATCTCTGAAACCTGAATTAGGGAACTTTCTAAGTATATTAAAATAGAGGATTTGGGGGGTTTATTTTATTTCTATGCAATAAGAGATATGATCTCCCCTCACCCTAAAATGGGTAAATGATCAGTGTATTTGAACTTTCCATTGAGCTTATTGGGACAGGGTATTTTCAAGTACTCGTAGCTTAAAATGTAATGCTATATAGATTGGATTACAGTTAAGCATAACCCTGGCAGAAACAATGGAAAGCCTTAAGTTGTAAAGTTATAGTCCACTGAGCCAGTGACATCCTTTAGCAAAAGACAGGAACAACAGAGATCTGTCTGTGGAAACACATGCCAAGTGACTAATTCTCATTGAAGAATCAAATTGAGATTTTTACCCATGTTCCCTTTTCCTTTTTTTTCTTTATTCTTACTGATTTCTAACCGGTGAAGCCATATTATCTCTTAAAAATCACCAAGTCAATCAAAAGAAACTTCCTCTTGGTCATTTATTTTAGTAGTTTGGAGGAAAGCTTCTCTTGTTATTTTCTTTTTATATACTTCTCTTTATTTCTTGTTTTCTCTCTCTTAAAGGTCAGCAAACTTCTTCCTCATATTAGTTTCCATTAATTTGAAAATGGTTTATTCATTGGGTATTTATTGAGCACCTGTTATATGCCAGGAACTGTTCTTGATCAATGCATCAGTGAGACAACAAAGGTATTTGCCTTTGTGGTCCTTAAGCGCTATAAACTTGGTCAGGGGAAGAGAGACAATATGGAGTAATCATGGTTGAAAGTAAATGACCTGGGGTGGTGGAAGGGAACACATGTCATGGGGGATAAAAAGGAGCAATATAAAAGGGAATTACTTGTGCGAGTGTGGGTATGTGTGTGGGAGTGTTGAAGAGTCACTGGCAATTTTTAAATAGTCAGGGTGAATCACATTTGGGGCAGTGATGTGCAAGCAAGGCCCTGAGGCTGAGATGGGACGTGCGTGGTTATGTTCCAGGAATAACAAAGCCAGCGGAATAGGAGAGAGGGAGAGAGAGGAGATGAGTGGTCTTTCACTCTGAAGGAGACATGGAAACATCGCCCAGCTTACAAGGATGACTGGCCGCTGGTCTGAGAATAGCTAGGGGAGAGGCAGAGAAGGGAGCGGGGAGACCAGATGGTTTATAGTTTTGGGAGGAGGATGGAAGTGAACTGGACCAGAATTAGCAGAGGAGGTGGTGAGAAGTTACAGGATCATACACGTATTTCAAATACATGAGACAACAGGATTTCCTGGTGGACAGAATGTGCGGTTTAAGTGTAAGAGAGAAATCAAGAAAACTTAGGGTTATTAAACTGCTCCTTTGACTCTTCTGCAAGCCTGAATTACCCCAGTAGATTCTTCTCATGCTTGTGAAAAATGTTTCCACACCTTCCGTACTTCCTATGGCTGTTTTCTGAATTTCTTCTATTATTTTTTTTAACATTCTATTAAAATGTTCGTAATAAGTATGGGAAAACAATTCCCATAAAGATGTTACACAAGGGTAATCAAGAGGAAGCTGGTTTCAATTTATGAGAAGTTGGAGAGAGATGAGTACCCTGTTCTCTGACAGGTGACTGAAGGGAAGAAGAGGGACTGATTCTGTTGGAAACTTCAGTTTTCATGGAAACGGCTGGGTATCACTGAGCATCATCAGAAATGATCTCAGGTAGCATCAGCCCTGGGGCTTCCTTGGTGACTCAGTGGTAAAGAATCTGCCTGCCAATTCAGAAGACAGGCATTTGATCCTTGGGTTGGGAAGATACCCTGGGGGAGGAAATGGCAGCCCACTCCAGTATTCTTGCCTGGGAAATCCTATGGACGTGGGAGCCTGATGGACTATAGTCCGTGGGGTTGCAGAGTGATTTAGTGAGTCAACGATAACCACAAAGCATCAGCCTTAATGGGTACCTGACCTCAGTCTGGACCTTCCTTTTAAGGAACCCGCAAGTTCCCTCATATAATAGAAGTCATTTCTTAGGCGTATTCAATTCCACCTAGGAGAGATTATGGGAGATTCACAATATTCTATATCTAACCTAATAGTATTTCCAACAACAAAGCTGTAATTGTTATCAAAAGAATAGTCATTTTGCCAAACACTTGTTTTGAAAATATGAATGTGAATGATAAGTCAGGGAATAATTTTAGTAAAAGGTGAGTTATGAGTTTGCTTATGCATATTCCGTCCGAAAACCGAAACACATAGAAATACACAGAACACACACAGACACACTTCCGGCATCTCTGGGTAACGTTATCCTTGAAGGTTGTCTTTGCCTATTTTTCACATTCTTGATTTTTTTATACATCAAAAAAAAAAAAAAAACCCAAAACAAACCTCACCTCATCCAACACCTGAGATGAACCTAAGTGTTTGGGTTTAAGTAGCCAAGCATGTACAAAAGGAAAGCTCTATCTATATTTAAAGACCTGAAATGGAAATTGCCAAATTCAGCGCCTTTTGTTGCCAGTACTGACCAGCATAGTAGCTTTAAATGTTGCTATGATTCCCAAAGCCCTCAAGCGCTGTTGGGCAAAGTTGTGAATAAGGATGAGAAAGTCACCAAAGTATTTCCAGCAGTGATCCAGAAGTAAATTGAAGAAGGAGGCTACACATTGGACCCAACTGTCAAAATTTGATGGAATAAGTATCTTCTATAAATGCATGCCTCGAAGGGCCTTCATTTCCAAGACAAGAAAACGGGCCCCAGGATTTAAGGCTGCTAAAGATCGGTGAACTGCGACGCTTATGCCAACTCCCAGCTGAGATCAATGAGTTACATTTGTTCACACCTGCTGTTACAACTTTCTCTTATTTCTAGTCACCTTCCTTCCACTACTTCGAAATCATTCACAACCTGCAATTCTTGCCAGCCCACATCTACAGCAAACTTCCAGTCTTTTTCAAGGTAGAGTGCCATATTTATTACAGTATTTGTGCATTTCTTAACCATTGAACATGTTGGAAACCCTGCCACTGTTACTGGTTTCTTTTTTGCCCCTATGAGTCGCTGGTTAGCATTTTATAGTGTTGTGTCCCTAATTCTATTTTACTCACCAATCATGTTTTTTTTTTCTTCACAATTTAGCATAATGTGATGACATTTAGGAATTCATAAATGGCATTATTGTTGACATGACAGTATGAGGCAACATCATATGTTTTGCTGGAAACAAAGTAAATATTTTAGCTCTTAAGAACTGACCTTTCAGATTGTTTGGTACGCGTGGTGGAGTGGACTGTATTGTCCAGGTCAGTTACTGATTTATAGAATGATATGGATGTTCACAAGTTATTTAATTAAAGTATGTTGTTTAACGTGGGCTTCCCTGGTGGTTCAGATGGTAAAGCGTCTGCTTACAATGCAGGACACCCGGGTTTGATCCCTGGGTCAGGAAGATCCCCTGGAGAAGGAAATGGCTACCCACTCCAATATTCTTGCCTGGAAAATCCCATAGACGGAGGAGCCTGGTAGGCTACAGTCCACAGGGTCACGAAGAGTTGGACACAACTTAATGGAGAAACAGAAGCTAAGGTGTCAAATGACTTCCATAAAGTTACACAGCAAGACAGTGACAGATCTAGGATTAGAGTCTGGGTCTGTTGATTCCTCGTTAGTGCTCTTTCTCGGTCAGCTTGGTCTAAGGCTGTGGTTCCCACAGGCTAGTCTTTGAACCAGTAGCATCAGCATCACCTTCAAAGTTGTTAGTCATGTAAACTCAGTGATTTAGGCCCAGCATCCTCTAGGTGATTTGAAAGCATGCTGAAGTTTGAGAGGGGCTTCCCAGGTGGTTCATTGGTAAAGAATCTACCTGCTAATGCAGGAGATGCTGGAGATGTAGCCGCTGGTTCCTGGCTCCGGAAGATCCCCTGGAGGAGGAAATGGCAACTCACTCCAATATTCTTCCTGGGAAATCCCACAGACAGAGGATACCTGGGAGGCTACAGTCCATGGGGTCACAAAAGAATCAGACACAGTTGAACGACTGAGCATGCACGCACATGAAGTTTGAGAACCACTGGCCTAGATTACAAACCACCAGTATCTCTGTGACCCCAGAGACAAAAGAATAATAGAAAGTGAATCTAAAATATTCAACAGAGTTTGAAAAGGTTACATTGTTTTTGTGATTTTCATAGATTCCAACAGAAGCATTTGAAAAATATAGACAGTTCTGAGATCTTAGTTTTACTTATTGATACAAGTATATACAGCACAAAACAAAAAATGTCACGATTCTAGATAATAACCTCTCTTTAGATAGTGTTCAGAGGATTGTTGTTGTTTAGTTGCTAAGCTGGGTCTGACTTTTTTGTGACCCTGTGGACTGCAGCCTGCTAGGCTCCTCTGTTCATGGGATTTCCCAGGCAAGAATACTGGAGTGGGTTGCCATTTCCTTCTCCAGGGGATCATCTCGACCCAGGGGTCAAAACTGTATCTCCTGCATTGGCAGGCAGATTCTTTACCACTGAGCCACCAGGGAAGCCATCGTTCAGAGGCTAGAAAAGTGAATTTCCCCCCAAACAGCTTGTTAACAGTAAGCCATCAAAAGCCCCACATATAAATGTGAAAATCTATATATTGGAAAATCTATTTGTGTGTATGTATAGTTAACATATTGGTAATAACAAAGTAACAGCCAAAGAAATAGTTTAGTCAGATTGAATATTTTTATATTTACTGAGAACTAGAAAGATAGAGTTAAAGAAGTTATGAATTGCCTTTCCTGTTTTTCCGATTGACCGCTGGAATATGAAACTATGTAGAAGCCCAGGAAAATGGAGACATTTTCTTAAGTTCTTTATGATCCATGGAATTCTCAGCACCAGTTTTAGTTTAGCAATTTGAGTGTTCAGGGTCCATGTAGAATTTAGCTGGGGAAGAACTTAGACACATGAATATTAGTCAAAATTCACTTAGGAAGCAATGTAAGAGGTTTTCGCTCTCCCTTAGTTAAAACACACATTTTCCAGTCATGATGCATTTTTCATTTGCTTTTTCCCACTTACCCCACATGGAACAACTCTAGGCTTTAATGTCTATTGAAGGCTCAAAGTGACAGGTGAGCCACTCAGGTGAGGTCAGCTAAGGCTGTGGTCTGTGCAGCAAAGGCACGCTGGCCACTGAACCCTGGATCACAGCTTCTTAGGTGGCCTGTCACCTAACCTCTCAGGAATTTCAATGTCCTCATCTGTAAAGTCGGAGAAGGCAATGGCACCCCACTCCAGTACTCTTGCCTGGAAAATCCCACGGACGGAGGAGCCTGGTGGGCTGCAGTCCATGAGGTCATGAAGAGTCGGACACGACTGAGTGTCTTCACTTTCACTTTTCACTTTCAGGCATTGGAGAAGTAAATGGCAACCCACTCCAGTGTTCTTGCCTGGAGAATCCCAGGGAAGGGGGAGCCTGGTGGGCTGCTGTCTATGGGGTCACACAGAGTCAGACACGGCTGAAGCGACTTAGCAGCAGTAGCAGCAGCATCTGTAAAGTGGGGATAATGTAGCCCCTCTTAGGGGTCGTAGTGAGGACAAAGTAATATCATATATGTGAAGCCTCAGTCCCTGACCAATTACCACGTCGTTAACACTTACATGTCCGATGAGTTTGAATTTTTTTTTTTCCGCTTCAGTCTAGTTTTTTGAGGGCTCTCAGGTTTTGGTCAGTTTCTCAATGGTGGTGGTGTCATTTTTATCACACTGGTTGTGCCTTTCCTTCTGAAGTTACTACCCAGGCTGTAGTTCCCTTAGGGCCAGGAATCATCATCACCCACTGCACTTGGAACAGTATCTTTCATATACTAGGTTCCCCATAAATATGTGTGGAATGATTGAGAGAATACACAAGTGAATGTGGGCCTTGGAGATGAATACAGAGTATTCCAGCAATTAACCTGCTGATGGAGAATGTGCCTGCCTAGAGGAACAGTTCAGATAGCGGGCCCCCTGAAGAAGTTAAACTGTTTGTTTCTTTAGGCAATAAAATTATCCTTTCATGACACTAATTTCCCTTTACTTGTGAATCAACCAATATTTTGTTCTTGAATGCCTGATGAAGAAATGCAAACCCACACTGATGTGCTTATTGATACGTTAGGCCCATGTCAGGTTGAATATGAGGAAATATGAAGGGTAGAAATGTGACCATATAAACAAATGGCCCTTGTTGCTTTCTTGCGAACCCCTATGTGACACTAATCCAGAAATGCATGCCAGGGGCAGTTGAAATATGCTATGAATGACTAGCAGTGATGTTTCTGGAACTGCACATGTGGCCTGATTTACACCCCGAAGTTCTCAATCAGATTCTAGGGATCAATTGATCACTATCAATAATAAAGGGACAGGCGCGTTTTCTCAAGTCTTGTGCTTGCTAAAGGCAATCGTTTCCCCCTTATTGGTACTACCTTGTAAATGCAGCTTGGAATTTTTCTTCTGTTGGATGCTAGGAACACTGAAAGCGGAATTCTTGCTAGGATAAAGCAGGCTGGGGCTTGTCTCCCCTGATCCCCAGACTTTAATCTCAGTCCGGGTCACCAGTGTCATGCTCTGTGGGCTCTGTGAGCAAAGTTCTTTTCAAGGACGAAGATGGCAAGGCTGAACGGTGGGAGGAACGGCTTGGGCTGCCCTGAACGGGCAGTGAAAGCACCTTCACTGCTCTGGGGAGGACATATTTTAATGCTCTTTTTTTTTTTTCTATTTTTTGAAGTTTTTTTTTTTTTTTGATGTGGACCATTTTTAAAGTCTTCCTTGAATTTGTTACAGCACTGCTGCTGTGTTATGTTTTGGTTTATGATGGTGAGATCGAACCCACACCGTCTGCATCGGAAGACAAAGTCTTAACCTCTGGACTGCCAGGGAAGTTTCTCAATGCTCTGTTCAGGTTAGGTGGTGAATATAATAGGATCTTTCTATGAGCTTTTGTTCAATATGGATACATAGATAGATATAGATACAGATCTCATATGTATATATTCTTATATTTCTCTTGCTTTTTTATTGCAAGGCTAATAAAAGGCTAATAAAAGCATGTAAGATGGTAGGGATCTGCAGATAAGAGATGACAATGAATTTCTTAAAAATGAAATAGCTGAATCAGCACTGGTTGATGAAGTAGGATCAAAAAAAGTTGTAACCTGGAGGAAGTGGCTGCAGGAGAGGGAGCCAGGAGACCCAGCAAAACTCCAGAGAGTGGGCCAGGAGAAGAGAGTCCAGTTGCAAACACAGGGGCCCTTTGCTGCTGCTGTTGAGATGCTCAGTTGTGTCTGACTCCTTTGTGACTCCATGGACTGTAGCCCGTCAGGCTCCTCTGTCCGTGGGGTTTTCCAGGCAAGAATGCTGGAGTGGGTTGCCATTTCCTTCTCCAGGGGATCCTTCCAACTTAGGGTCGGACCTGTGTCTCCTGCACTGCAGGTGTTCTTTTTAAAATCTGAGCCACCAGGGAAGGCCATTTGCTATCAGACCATTATTTCCTCAGGTATTTTTCTATCTTTTTTTTTTTCCTTCATCTCTTCCTAGGAGTCTCGTTTTTATCTCCATGTTTCTTCTCTCTTCTTCAAACTGGATAATTTCTATTGATCTATCTTTAATATTCTTGATTCCTTCTCAACCATCTCATTTCATGAACTTTTGAACCCCTCTGGTGAATTTTTCACTGTAGTCCTTACACCTTTCAATTCTGAAATTTCCATTTGACTGTTTTTATAGTTTCCTGTTTTTGAGATTTCTTATATTTGAGTCTATTAATATATTTTCCTTACATTTTTAAACCACAGTTTCTTAGAATTCTTTGAACATTTTATAAAACCTGCTTTGAAGTCTTTGTCTACTAAATACAACCTCCTTACCCACTCAAAGTTAATTTTTGTTGACAGCTTATTTTCCTGAATATAGGTCATACTTTTCTATTTCTTCACTGTCCTATAAATTTTTGTTGAAAATCTGCATCTTAGATAATATGGTGTAGCAAATGTGATTTTGAGCTTTTGCCTTGAGGACCATTGTTGTTGTGTTTTATTTTGTTGTTCGGCTTGTATTTCATTTGTTTTTTTTTAGTAACTTGCCTGAACTTAAGCTATCGAGTCTGCTTTCCCTGTGATGTGTGGCTGCTGCTGTCTCTCTGAATTTTTTCAAACTTTAATTAACAGTTTTAGGTTCATTTTATGGCGGCTCCTCTGCATCTGCAGAGCACAGTGATCAACCAGGATTGTCCACAGACACCTTGCGTCTGTAAGATTTCTCTCTGCTGATTGGATCTGTGTGTGGGGCTGGGAACATGTTTAAAATTCAGGTCTACTTTCTGCCAGGTCCTCCTAGGTCTTTTCTGTAGATCTGCACAGCATCCAGGTCAGCTGGGGATGTGCACACAGCTTGGATATTCTCGAGCTTCCCTGCACACGTGCACAGAGCCCTGATCAGCACCGATCCGTGGGGCACCCGTTTATTCATAGCCTTTCTTTGGTCTCTCATTTCCAGGACCTCCTGATCAAATTTCTGATTAGTTGAGTGATCTACTGTATCCCAAGTGGGACTGCAACTCAGCGTAACAGAGCCATGGACTGTCAACAACCGTTTTCTACTGATTTTGATACTTTCACAATACAACTGGGTACGAGTTTTCCGTCCTCGTCACCAAAATTCCACGCCAGAGCAGTGGAACCGCTGGTTTTCACTGCCAGCGCTTCCTTGGAAGTACTACCCTACTGGCCCAGCTGGTGTTAGGGGTCACTGCAGATATTGGAGCAACCTTGGGTCAGGGACGTACCCACAGTACTTACACTGATTTCTGCAGTTTCCCAGGAATGCATATTTCTCCATTGGTTGTTAGCCTCTGGCCTCTTTCCAGAGACTGAGCTGGTTGTTTTGGATTTTTCTCCCTTCCGGTTTTACGTTGTTTCTTGGGGGCTAGGATTTGACAATCTCTTCTTTCTGCCATACCCACATTCCCTACCATACCCACATTCCCTACCGTCATTTTTAAAAGATATTTTCCTCGGCTATAGAATTTTAAAATTTAGTGTTGTTTTTCTTTCTGCCCTTTAAAGATGTCTGTCCATGCTCTTCTGGCTTACAGAGTTTCGATGAGAAGAGTCTACTATAATTTTTAACTTTGTTCCTCTATGTGTGATATGCCTCTTTTCTCTGTTACCTTCATGATTTCTTTTTGCTGTTGGTTTTCAATGGTTTGAGCCTGATGTGTATATGTGTATGTTTTATCCTACTTGATGTTTTCTGAACTTCTTCGATCTCTGCTTTGGTATCTGTCATTAATCCGAGGGAATTTTTAGTCATTATTCCTTTGATGGTTTTTCTGTCTATGTGCTCTGTCTTCTTTTCCTATATTCAAAATTACAGGTATGTTAGTCCATTCGGAATTTTTCTATTATTCTTGGATACTCCGCTCTTTTCTGTGCTTTTTGTTTTTGCTCTCTTTTTATCTTTCTATTTTGATTTGATAATCTCTGTTGCTAATGGATTGAGTTCAACTGATTTTATTCTCAGTTGTACTTAGACTACCAATGAGCTTGTTGATGGTATTCTGCATTTCTCTTACCATACTGTTCATTTCTACATTTCCATCTGATTCTTTATTATTCTATCCCTTTGTTGAAATTCCTCATATATTCATTATTTTACCCACTCTTTATATGAGACCTATTAACACATTAATTGCATGCTTTCTTCCAGCTTTAAGGAGCTATAATTGACATATAACACCATGTAAGTTTAAGGTGTACAACATGATGATCTGATAAATGAATATTGCAAAGTGATAACCACACTAAGGTTAGTTAATGCATCTATCACTTTGCATACTTATTTTTTTTTTTTTTTTAGTAATGAGAACTTTCAAGATCTACTCACTTAACAACTTTCAAGTAAAAAATACAGTACTATAAATTACAGTTACCGTGCTAAAAATTAGATCCCCTAACTTATTATTTAAGAACTGGAAGTTCACCTTCACTCATTTTCCCCCACATCCTACTTCTACCCTGGCAATGACAGATCCACTTTCTGCTTTTCTGTGTTTTTTTTAAGATTCCACATATAAGTGAGAGCACACAATATTTGTCTAAATTTGCTTCTTCTTTACAGTTGAATAATATTCCTCTGCATATATACCACATCTTCTTTATCCATTCCTGTGTTGATGAACATTTGATTGTTTATATGTCTTGTGCTATGTTTAGTTGCTCAGTTGTGTCTGACTCTTTGCGACCCCATGGACTGTAGCCCGCCAGGCACCTCTGTCCGTGGGGATTCTCCAGGCACAAATACTGGAGTGGGTTGCCATTTCTTTTTCCAGGGGATCTTCCCAACCCAGGGATTGAACCCAGGTCTCTCACATTGCAGGCGGATTTGTTACCGTCTGAACCAGCAGGGAAGTTATTGTAAATAATGCTGCAGCAAATGTGGGGTTGCAGATGTTTATTTGACATAGTGATTATACCCAGATGTGGGATGGCTGGATCATATGGTAGTTCTGTTTTGTTTTCGAGACCCTTCCCTACCATTTCTCATAGCGGTTATACCAATTTACATTCTGACCAACAGGGCACAAGATTTCCCTTTTCCCCATGGCCTCCCCAGCGCATGTTATTCCTGTCTTTTTGATAACAGCCGATCCAACAGGTGTGAGGTGATACCTCATTGTGGTTTTGATGTGCAGTTACTTGAGGATTGGCAATTTTGATCCCCCTTTCGGATAACTGTTGGTCATTTGTACTTCTTCTTTAGAAAAATGCCTATTCAGGTCCTTTCCCCATATTTTGATCTGATTCTTTTCACTCCTGAGTTATATGAGTTCCTTATATGATTTGGATATTCATCCTTATCAGCTCTGTGACTTCCACGCCAGCCAGTGGCTCACTGGCTGTGCTCTCTGTCGGGAGGGGTTGCTCATCTGGTTCTCTGCTCAGTGGGGCCTTTTGCTGTACCCACAGCCGGGCTGGCTTGGAGAGCTTGCTTTGCAGTCAGATGCGGTCGCTGTCTGTAAAACCAAGTTGGGTCACCGACTATGCCCTGTCACTCCCTGCCTGGGCAAAGGCCCGTCTGTGTCCCACAGCCAAGCAGGGCCACTGATCTCCACTTCTGAGTAGGATTGTACACTGGGCTCTGCAGCTGAGCATCGCTGTAGACTGGGCTGGGGGCTGCCCAGGATCACCGTTCAGGCTGGGCCGGGGGCTATGCTCAATAACTGGGCAAGGCTGCCGGTTTGAGTCCCGACCCAGGACAGGCTATGGGATGTGTCCTGGGCGTCTGTGGCCAGGCTTCTTGGTGGGAAGCGTGGTCCCGATGGGGCAGGGCTGGAGGTAATGTGGGCAGCTGGGTGGGACTGCGAGTCTCCACCCTTGCCGGGGGGCATAGGATGGGCTCTGAGCACAGTACAGCTATTCAGTTGGGGATTCGAATCAGACAGAATTGCCCACTGAGCATCCTGCCCACACGCTCCATATTCTCACGCTGGGTCCCTTTCAAATTTGACTAACGACTTCAGAAATTCATGAACAATTTTTAGCTGAAGCCTCCCTACTGGCTTCTAAGGGGTTTCATGTCGATTCCAGTAAGCAAGTGCTTGCAGCCTATTACTCCTTGGACCCACTGCTCTTTCCTTAGCTTTTGGGTTCGTTGGTTATTCTGTGACTGCAGTTCCCGGTGGCTTTCAGAAAAGTTGTAAATTTGCAGACATTCGGGCTTCTTTTTTTTGCTTTATGTTTGGGACTAACAGCCTGCCAGCTTTTCATACTCTAAGTGGAAGCTGGATGTTTGACATATATAATTTTTAAATTTTCTCAACTCTTATGCAGTGAAATTGGAGACTTTTAGAGGTTAAGCAATTTCCCTATGTGCAAGAGACTGAAAAAATTTACTGGGGTATACTTGCTTTACAATGCTGTGTTAGTTGTACAACATGTGAGTCAGCCATACATATGCATATATACCCTTCCCCTTGGACCTCCCTTCCACGTCCCCCCCAGCCCCATCCCACCCCTCTAGTTCACCACCGAGTGCCGAGCTGAGCTCTTTGGGCCATATAATAGCTTTCCACTATCCATCTATTTAATATGTGGTAGTGTATATGTCAGTCCCAATCTCCCAGCTCTTCTCCCAACATGCATCCATTGTCTCTGTCTGTATTTCTATTCCTGCCCTGCACATGGGTTCATCTGTACCATTTTTCTAGATTCCACATATATGTGCAAATATATGATATTTGACCAGTGTCTTTCTAGTTGCGAACACAAGTCGACCCCACAGTGTTATTCCGACTCTTTATTTAAGTGATAGTGTGTTACGTTTTTAGGGCTTCCCAGGTGGCTCAGTGGTAAAGAATCTACCTGTCAGCGCAGGAGACAGGGTTTGCTCCCTGGGTCGGGAAGATCCCCTGGAGGAGGACATGGCAATTCACTCCAGTATTCTTGCCTGGAGAATCCCATGGACAGAACTTGGCGGGCTGTAGTCCGTGGGGTTGCAAAGAGTCGGAGATGACTGAGCAACCGAGCATGCATGCACGTGTTAGGTTTAAGTAGTGACTTTCCAAGGTAAATTTTATAGTCCCTTTATTTATTCTCCAATATTGATTTAGATTGTACTACAAAACACGATTGCATAGGATGAGAGAGGAGACTTGGTAAGCCAGTGTGTTATTCGGGGTATCTTCCTACTTGCATGTGTCTCCCAGAAACGTCAAATTCAGATCCCCATCGAGCCCATGCCAGAAATAGAACTGAGTGAAGAATTCTGGGCCTGTGATCACCGTCATTTTCTTTGACACTTGTGGCTCTATTTTTGAGAGTGGCAGGGATACAGAGAAATGTTTCTTTATAAGAAAAACAGCAGCATTAACAGAGTGATATGTGGGTACTCTGTCTCTCTGCCTGAGGACTGGCAGAATTTATTTGACCTGCACATTTATTTTATTTTTTTAAAGTGAAGCATGTTGTGGCAGTGCCTGAGCACTGCCTGTTGCTTAAAAGTTGTCCATTAAAGTCCCTGTTTGCTCTTGAGATCGTTTCATGCGTTCGTGTGTGCTCAAATGCTCAGGTGTGTCCAAGTCTTTGCAACCCCATGGGCGGTAGCCTGTCTGGCTCATCTGTGCATGGAATTTTCCAGTCAAAGATGTTGGAGTGGATTGCCATTTCCTTCTTCAGGGGGTCTTCCTGATCCAAAGATCGAACCCATGTCTACTGAGTCTCTTGCATTGGCAGGCGGATTATTTACCACTGTGCCGCCTGGGAAGTCCTGAGATCATTCAATGTTAAATGTCTGCCAAGCACCCTCTCCTTCCAGTCTCTGTTCTGGGCTCTGAATATGTAGCAATGAAGTCGGCAAGCCTTGCCTTTATAGAGCTTACATTTTGATTTGCGGTCTGCAACAGGGAGAGCAGGGACCTTGGACACTAGCAGCACCGCCTTAAGAACATGCTGCCACCACGCCCCACTGATGATGTTGCCAAATTTTTAAAATTTTCCAAGAGAAGCCAGAAGTCAGATTTTGATGGCAATTTTTTAAAAAAATTTTCAATATTGGCTCAATCTGTTTAAAATCACTGTGGAGGTCAAACAAAACATGTTTGCAGACAGAATCTGGCTTGCGACTTCTGTCTAACACCGTCTTTGCCCTTGCTGGTCTCTTCTTGAGAAGAAAAATGCAATGGAATGACAGCTGTAGCCATGCTAATTCCCTTCTCTGGAAGCAATGAACCCAGACTCAGAGATCTGGCGATGCCAGGATTTAATTTGCAATACAAGGTCAACAATTTCAGTGAAAGCCATTTTAAGAGATCAGCCTTAAAGCAAACCAAAAAAAAAAAAAAAACAAAAAAAACAAGTGACTGTACAAATTAGCTTTTTAGTGATTATTAACCTGGGCTCCATAGGATATGGTCAACGGGATACTCGCAAGCAGGTTATACTGCAATTACTGACCTGCTTGCAAGTTTGAGACCAGCTTTTAAAATGCGATTCTTATTGTGCATGCTCAGCCTCTCAGTCTGACTCTTTGTGACTCTGTGGACTGTAGCCCACCAGGCTCCTCTGTCCATGGGATTTCCCAAGCAAGAATACTGAAACGGGTTGCTATTTCCTCCTCCAGATGATCATCCTGACCCAGGGATCGAACCTGCATCTCTTGAATTGGCAGGCAGATTCTTTACCACTGTGCCACCTGAGAAGGCCTATTGCAGGCTGCTTGAATTTCAGCAAATATGCCACACTGTGGTCCAAATTTGTAGACTTAGTGAAAATTTTGCTTATTAGTTCATTAAGTCAGGGGTTCCTGAAAGGCCAAACACAAAGTTTGGGGTACATTGACAGTATTTATAACTGTTATTTTCCCTTTTGTTTTTTTAATGAAAGGAAAGCCACTTTGGACTTGCTGGACAATATAGGTCATAGAGGTAGTCTGGCAAAAATATTGGTTCTCAGATTGGCTTCATCTTTGGTGAGTTACACAAGTGATAGGTTTTTACTGGGGTGTGGTGACTGTTCGTCAATCAGTAACTTATTAAAATTACTGTTTGCTGATGGATTCTGCTCACTGTTCTGTGAACGTCTCATTATCATTTTCATCACCCCTCTGTGCTCACAGGTCTTTTCCATTCACCTTTTCCTGCTTGTTTCTGAATTCTGCCCACTCCTCAGAATCCACTCTGCTCCCCGGGCCTCCAGCTCACAGATTTGGCCTCTGCAACTGGTCTCACACCTATTTTTTTCATCTATTTGTCGCAGTTTTTAGCAATTGGGTCATTTTTAAGGCTTTTAAACACTGCTTTCGCACTTTGGAAGTCTTCAAATTAAATTCCCAGGAATCGCACTGGGAACACACATTCAGGTATCAGTGTTTAGGCCAGAACCAATATGTTGCCCGTGTCTTTTGAGGCCCTACAGCCAGGGGACATGCGCTCTGATTTTCCCCGGTTCAAGGTGGCTCTATTATTCTTCACCAACTCTGTTCAGTGGGCTGTATCTCAATCATAAGGCACCTGACTACAAACCCCAAATCCCAGCTCATCAAAACCCGGAGACTGACATCCCTTATTGCAAATGATGCTTGATCTAAGCCCCCAGAGATACCAAGGCCAGAGGAACCTTCTGCCATACCCTTGAGTCATGAGACCCAGGAATACTGGGTTCTACTGCTCCTTTAGTGATACCTGCTTTAAAATGATACACCACTTGGTTCTATCAAAGCACTCTCTAGATTCAAGGACATGCTTTCTATGAGAGAATGAAGGAATTCTGATCTTATTTCATAACTGTACTCAGTCTTACTGCATGTATTGCATTCTGAATATGGTGCAGAAAGATATTTAAAACGCAGCCTTCTGTGAAGAGAGAGAAGCGGTCTGTCTTATCTGCAAGTCTCCTGAGCACTAGAATGATGTGAATAAAGCCAACCTGTGCTTTTTGGCTTGCATATTGTAGATTCCATGTCTCCAAATAAATTTATGATGAGCGTAAAGTGAGCAACTTTACAAATTACAAACATTTTAAAGGCAGATATTAGCTATGTATTGTGTTAGTCACTGAGTCGTGTCCGACTCTTGTGACCCCATGAACTGCCGCCCACCAGGAGGCACCTCTGTCCTTGGGATTCTCCAGGCAAAAATACTGGCGAGAGGTCCCACACCCTTCTCCAGGGGATCTTCCTGACCCGGGGTTGAATTTGAGTCTCCCACATTGCAGGCGGTTTCTTCACCAGCTGAGCCACCAGGGAAAATCAGCTCTGTATTAGACTGATACCAAATTCAAGGAAACAAAAGCAAACAGATTTCCACTCCACGTTTGTTCTCAGAAATAAATGCTTTTTGAATTCCTCTTCAGTCACTGCGATGTGGAAAAAACAAGCAAATTGAACTTCGATTTCTGTTACTTGGCTAAAATTTCCTCATTTTAATGTCAGTTTTTTCTTTTAGATAGTTTTGCATTTTCCTCCTTATTTTAGAGGTAATCAACTTGGATCTTTCATGTTTCGCTTACATAAAAGAGTTTTAAAATTACCACTAAAAGGACTGAAATCTTTCCTTTTGCCACACTGATTGCCATGAAAGAGCTCGCTTGCCTTTTGTGAACTGACTTTTTAAAACTATGATTGAGAGCTCTGAATGAAAAAAAAAGTCACATGTATCATTCATACATGATATACTTTGTTTTACTGCCAAATACTGATAACCATTTCAAGAGGGCAAATTCCAAGTTTAAAAAGCCCCTTTGGTAACTATTTATAGTAATCTAATAAATGCTAGGACAATCCCTCATTTTTGAAATTTCTCACTTATTATAATCATCTGGCTACAGAGTGTATTCTAGTGCAGTATTTTTATCAATTGAAATAACATCACATGGAATAGCTTATAGATTGAACTGGATAATTAACTGCATGACTCTAAGGATTTTTTAAGAGTGCCACAAACACATTTCCTTTCACGAGGTGTGCGTAATCCATATCGTTGTCGGATGATGTTCTCAGAATTTAATCTGCTTGCTACCTAAGTATATGTATTTATCATTAACTTTATCAGCTATGGGGGTTCCCAGGAGGCTCAGTGGTAAAGAACCTGCCTGCCAATGCAGGAGACTTGGGTTCGACCCCTGGGTCAAGAAGATCCCCTGGAGAAGGAAATGGCAACCTGCTC
This sequence comes from Cervus canadensis, assembly GCF_019320065.1. Taxonomy (NCBI): domain Eukaryota; kingdom Metazoa; phylum Chordata; class Mammalia; order Artiodactyla; family Cervidae; genus Cervus; species Cervus canadensis. The sequence goes on along the minus strand of NC_057413.1, from coordinate 6,056,071 downwards.
CAGTATATTTGCCTGGGAAATCCTATGGACAGGAGAGTCTGGTAGAGTACAGTCCATGGGGTCACAAAAGAATTGGACATGACTTTGTGACTAAACAACATTCTTAGATATTATCTACTTAGGACAGTTGCAAAGGTAGATCTTAAAATTTAAAAAAAGAGAAATATAAAATCTACTGAAAGCATATGAAAGCAAGTTTTCATCATCAACTTCAGTGCAATCTGAAGTTTTTTTTTTTTTTTTTTAAGCATAAAAGAAGGAAGTGTAGGCTATCTATTTGAAGTCTGATTTTTTCCTAGAGATTACTTGTGTAAAACATCTTGTGAATATTTGCCAGCTCTCAGTTTGTTAGCTAAACAAACAAGAACAACAATAAAAACAAGTTACCATCTGAATAGCATAGGGGATGATACAAATATTTTATAATAACCTAGAAGGGAAAAGAATATGTATATGAATAACTGAGGCACTATACGGTACACTGGAAACTAAGGTGACGTGGTAAATCAAGTGTGTGTGTGTGTGTGTGTGTGTGTGTGTGTGTGTGTGTGTTAATACTCAATCGCGTCTGACTCTTTGCGACCCCATGGACTGTAGCCCACCAGGCTCCTCCGTTCACCAAATATACTTCAATAAAATAAAAAATTGAAAAAACCAAGACACCAAATCAAATGCTATTGACTATAAACTGAGATTTGCAGGGACCATTAAGAAGCATCGTAGCTCTCTCTCTCCAACCCTGAATTGCTTAATAGATCTTAAGATGGGGCCAATCTATTCTAGTTTTCAAATACTACTTTTCTTTTTCAGGGGAACTTGATTTAAATCTGTGCATTGCCAAGGGCAAGAAGCAGAGAACATGGATCGAGAGGTAAGATTGATGTAACAGAAGCCCCTTTTTGATTTTTATTTTTCCTTTAAAAGCAGCCTTTTAAGCTTTATTTTTCATAATATAATCCTTGGAGAGAAAGTATGGAAGTGAATGGAAATGCTGTCTCCATTGCAGCACTCACGAGTAAAGAGGATGATTCACGAGTGGAGCAGACAGTGTAACCGCGAAAGAGAGTCTCTAGAAGTGAAACAAAAGTGCTTTCAGAATCTCCAAGGCTTCCCACCATCCATAGTAGGGCTTCACTGTGCCTGTCCACTGTTTCTATTTTTGATGAGATTTATAAACACAGCATCACATATTTTCATGTGGCTTATCGCCCAGGGGCAGAATTAGATTGACTGCACTGAAGTTATGAGGCTTGTGAGTTTTGGGCAAGGGCTAGAGTGAAATAAGTAGTGTAATTGTTTTTGTGGAGTGACCGTGGGACCCCCTCTGTTCTGAATTACACACGGCTCAACCCTTTGACCTAACCAGATTCGGCAGTGGCTGGCGGGACTCCTGAAGCTGTGTGGAAAGGGCCCATCGCTGACAAGCTGGGAGGTTCTCTGTCAGGGAGATGCAGGCCAACGATCGTGTTAAACCAGAGTGATTACCAGCGAGACCACGTTTGTGACCACCTCAATTTCATTGAACCCACCACGATTATTTCAACAGAGCTGCCAATGCGAGAAATTTGTGGAATCCAAATGAAGCATGGGCCCTTTGATGAACAGAAGACGCCTAAGTATATAAATGTAATTTACTAAAGTTTGGATCATCTTCAAGGAGATTTTGCCAAATTATTCAAATATCATTATAATGATCTAAAAAAAATACATAAGGTTTGGGAAAGTGCTATAAGCCATAATAAAAAGTTCTTTCATTGCAATGAGTTTAATTTAAATTCTTCAAAAAATAGATGCCAGTCCCCTGATATAATTCCTCAAAGGAATCAAAGCTAAGCGGGATGCAGGGAACTTCTGGAAAAAGCTGGAAAGAATCATATGTGCTGACATTTTTGCATTTGCTGAAAACTGAGTCTGTGATTCACATGATAGTGAGTCAGATCAATGTATCTACGTAAGATTTGGAAGTCAGTCACTCAAGGTTTTATTTTTGATTCAGTTCTTAAATTTTCAAAGGTAATAGAAGTAGAGAACTTTGGTTTACTTTCAAGCACTTGACAGGTTTTCCAAAACTAGTCCCATTTCTGAAATTTGTCTAAAATGCTTTCATCTGCTTTTTTTTTTCATGGCCAGTTTTACAAAGTAAAGGTCTTTATAGGTGTTTTGGGGCTTCCCCAGTGGTTCAAATGGTAAAGAATATGCCCACAATGCAGGAGACTCAGGTTCAATCCCTGAGTCGGGGAGATCCCCGGGAGAAGGGAATGTCTCCCACTCTAGTATTCTTGCCTGGAAAATCCTATGGACAGAGGAGCCTGGTGGGCTATAGTCGGTGGGGTTGCAAAGAGTTGGACAGGGCTGAGCAACTAACACTTTCACTTTTTGTAGGTGTTTTGTACTTGCAACAACTTAGAAATCAGTTAGCATTTTTTTTTTTTTTTCTTTCTCATCAGAGGCAACTCAGGCTGAATATTAATTCAATTCTTACTTACCTGACATTTAAAGTTAAAAAAAGAATATGCAACTTTACATTTTTGGAATGTTATTCATCTACTCTGGGAACCCTAAAAGATCAGAATAGGAAGTCATCAGATCATTTACAGAAGAAAAAAAACACTATCCTATGCTATAAGGCCCCCAACAAAACTGCACTCAGCCCCACACAGTCTTATTCTCATTAGCAGTGAAGGGTGTGCGCACCACGTAATCTAACATGGAGTGCTTAGAGCAGACAGGTGCAAACTGCAAGCTGTTTCACTTTGGCTGTTATCCCTTAAATAGACAAAGTAATAGACTGGGAGAACAAAAAGAGTTCCTGCTCAAGCTGAATAAATGAAAGCCTTAACAGGGACACACCAGCTGTCTAGGAGAATTCAATGTCGCGAATACTAAATGTCAGCTTTATGCCACTTGCCAAGGAAGAGGGCTCCAATCACACCCCTGCCTTTTATTATTGGGAGGATGTGGCTTCCAAACCGAACTCTGCTTTAGTGTAAAGGCAACAGGGTGGCAGAGGTGGGTGAAAACAGAAAGCAACATACCGGGCGCCTGTTTACCATCACCGCACACCACCCAGCAATCCAGGCATGAGTGGGTTCCTATAAGGTGGGCCAGACAGTATTTCTACCCGTGTCTTTTTTTGGGGGGTGAGGTGGGTTGGGGTGGGACGAGGTGGGGAGGGGGCTGATCCAAGCAAAACTCCAGAGCACTGAAGCAGCAAAAACTATCACCACCACCCGCTTCTCCCAACACGATGACTGTGCCCAGCGAGTCTGCGGAACAACAGCGGTTCACCTTAGGAACACCTCCGTTAATTTCATGGAACAGACACGCCAGGCCAGGTTGCTTAGGAATCTGAGATATCTCTGAAAAGGGACCCTGAGGCTGTCACTCCAAAGCTGCTTCTCCCGGTGACTTCCCGGTGCGCCCTGGAACCACCGTCTGGGAGAAGGAACGTTAACTCTGGCTCTGGGGGCCGCTGGCCTGGTCTGACTGCGGGGTCCTGCACGCGCGGGCGGGAGGGCGGCGACCCCGAGCCGGCCTTGTTTACAGCCGGACAGGAGAAAACAGCCAGACACAAATGCGGGCTGACGGTTTCATGGAGCACAGTCGGGTGATCCCAGATGCAATGTGACTGGCCTGAACTGAGCGATGATGTGTGCAGTATGCAGAATTCTCTCCCGGGCTGGTCTGTGCCCACCAGGCTCCGAGGCGCGCGCCCCGCGCCCCTCGGCCACCGCTCCCAGCGCCGACCGGGCACGGCGCAGACCGATGCCTTCTGACAACAATCACATTCTTTTAAAAACTTCCTAGGTTTTGGTTGTCACTGGTCATAAATGGGTGTGTTGTTGTGCCGCGCGTGCGTTACTCGGTCATGGATTTCCTTGCCAGTGGAGAGTGTGGGCATCAAAATATATTTGCTGCTTTTTCATGAAAAGCAAAATATCATTGAAAACACTGTCAATTCTTACAAACTTCAGGCAGGTTTTTTTTTTTTTTCCTCCCCCTTTGTTCAGATCACCAAGTATTACTTTCTTCCACCCTCTATCGTGTACTTGTGGTTAATAGAAGAACCAACATTTCAAAGAAAGACCTGATAAGAGAAAGAGATACATATAAATGTGTGATTAGAAGCTGCTCATTTTGATTTTAGAGTTAGATTCTATTATATGAATTA